>NW_024884756.1:18684113-19249113 GCF_019232065.1 Centrocercus urophasianus | reverse complement strand
TCCTCAGCTACATCTCAGTACTGAATATACTGCTTTGAAACCCCAGGAATAGAATAACCAGACAGAGAAGTTGTTTTCAAATGCTTCAGCACTGCATCAGATTTCAAGAGATTAAAATACATCTAATTGTGTTTATAAAACACAATTGTGTTTCCAAAAAACAACCAACCAACCTACAAACAGCACGTTCCCTAGGACTCCCAACTACCTCAAAAAACAGTATTTACCATTTTATAGTTCAATAGGTGTAGTCTAAATAGAATTTTAATAAATGCTTACTTTTTTATTGATATAATATGGATCCAAGTCCTCCAGGGGCTCAGATACCATTTCTGGAGGAATATCACCATAAATAAATGGCAGCGTCTTTCCTGCCTCCAAGTCATTATTTGGCGTGAGCTGAACTTCTTCATGACCACCATCATCTTTGTGCTCATCTTTATCACGATTAGACTTTTCATCAGCAATACGTTTTTCAATAGCTGCAAGAGACTCTTTGGTGAAATAGAAGAAGCAGTCAGATCCTGGTGGTACCAGCATTGCCTGTGCCATCTTTTCATTCTGTAAACTTTAAATACTTTTAGGCTCTTGTGCAAGAAGATCCTAAAAGAGTGTGAGGGAAAAACAAACAAAAGAAAGAAAATCACCAAATGTAAGTTTTCAGGCATAATAGTCACCTGCCTCTTTTCTATTCCTAAAATGCTGTACAAGCATAATAGAAAATTAGCTACTTTAGCTTTTGTAAAGGAACAACATGGCAAATAGATAAAGTTTAGGATATAAAAAAAAGTACAAAAGGAGAAGAAATCATCACATTTGCATACATCTTATCTGTCATCTCAGGTTAACACAAATATCATTAAAAAAGGAAAAAAACATTCTCACTTGCCCTAGCCTCAACGTGAAAACTAAACCACACCTCATTGTGAAAAGCTAAGAAAGGTGCTCTTTAACATGCAAGCACTGAAGAGAGCAGTTACCAGTTCCAACACGCAGATTTATAAAAAAAACTAGTATCTCTGTAATTGCACTTGCAATATATGTTACGAAAAACAAAACACATCCTTGCTATACTCTGAATTTCTCATGGAAACACTACTCCATCTGGTGGTTTACATCATACTTGCTAAACTACTGCTTTATTAGACCGATATACATAAACGTATATTATATTAAAGCCATGTGCACAAGCAGAAAGCAACTGGACTGAGGTTTAGTTCTTCCCTCCACAGGTTTCTTGACTTGCATCTTCTTGATTTTCAGCATTAACTTCAGTAGTGTTATGCTCCTTAATTAAGAAAGTACTAAGGATGAAGGGTTTTGGATTTAGAAAAAAAAAAAAAAAAAAAAAAAAAAGCAGACTATAGAAAGTCACAGTGCTGTCTCTTAGGCTAAATAGATTTTCAAAAAAAAAAAACCCTAAAATAATACACTTATTAATTTACAAGAAACAATACATTTTCAATAGATTACTTTTCACTAGCTTCCTATTTTCTACAGTGAGCACATTAATACCCATGAGTGCAATTACTTCAGGATGAACTGATTTTCTAAACAGAAACAAAATGGAATCAAGTCCCCCTTGGTGACATTCATCACTGCTGTAGTCTTTGTCAACACTTCAACAAAATTAAGAAATTGCAGTGGGTTGATCTTTGCTGACTACCAGGTGATCAGCCAGCTGCTCCCTTTTGATGAGGTGGAGAACAAAATGAGTGGGGGAATAAGGAGATGGGTAAGCTCATAACAGCAGGCTCTCCACATAATGTTCCTATGGGAGACATCCACCTGCTCCTGCATGCCCCTCTGCTGATGAGGGGCAAAAGATTCACCATTCTCAAACAGAAGGTCTTTGACTGCTGTTTGACCTCCTCCAGTGAAACCTTCCCAAATCCCGCAGTGAAACCTTCCCAAATCCTAGCATGCACACAAGCGAAGACCTGCCTTGCAATCTTTTGATTGAAACTAGCTGTATATCAGATGGAACTTTTTCTTCAGAAGCTGGATGATGTCTGTGGCTTCAAGTACCCAGAGAATATCCTCCTATGCACCAGTGAAAAAGTCAAGATCTCTCTCACAGGAGGGATACCAGGACCCTTCTCCATAATCCTCATTCTTACTTAAGAACTAGAAGTAATGCTATTGTTATATGATACGTTTAGTTCCTTTTTTTTTTTTTTTTTAATACCTCTGTTATTTATTGATTTAAAACTTCCTATATGGAACTCCCTATATTAATCAATACAACACTTGTTGTTTACTTTTTCTACATTGAGAGGTGAAAACTACAGTTAATACTGTTTATACACCAGTCTGCTGTGCCTGAAAAATGAAGGGGCACCCTTAGTTGATTAAGAAATATTTATGCAACTTTATGCTATGATGATTCTCTTCAAAAACCAAACAGGAAGAAAGAAATATTTAAGAAGAGGAGAAACTTGTAGAGTAAATCAGGTTATCTACCATAACATCCAGCCAGCTATTTGGATGTATTCTTATAATAATCCCTTAAAAAGGTGTATCTATTAAATGTTATGAATGCAGGCTAGAAGGTCGAGTATGACCACAGAAGCTAGTTTTCATTGAATTTGTGCAGAAAAAATGTCACTAACGTATCTTTGTCTATGTATTTAGGCTAAATTTACTCTTTAGAAGCCTATAATGTGTAAAACTAAAAGTTCAAGACTGCTTGTTTTATCAAATATCAGTATAGCCTTACGGCAGTTTTTCTGACTTGTTACTGACATTGTCAGACCGAAAACCACTCTTTCTTCTGGAAGGAAGGCTGGATGTGGCTCTGGGCAGCCTGCTCTAGTGGCTGGCAGCCCTGCCTGTGGCAGGGAGGTTGAAACTAGAAGATCATCGTGATCCTTTTCAACCCAGGCCATTCTATGATTCTATGATTCTTGCATACTGATATTCCAGTGGTTCATTCAGCAGTGCTTAAGCAATATCCTCATGGTTAACACAAACTCCAGCATTTCTCTGTAATGACACTAATGTCAAAGACTGAAGCACATCCCAGTTCTAACATAAAGAAGGGTATTTCCTAACATATGACAGCAAACTTTTCTATTAGTGATTTGTCCTAGCAGTCTAATCACAACCCAGGCTTGGAAAAAACACCCTCACCCATGTTAAACACATCTGGAGTTACAGTTCAGTGGCCCTATTTTCTCACCGTGACTTGATCATGGATTGATTTCATGATTTAAATGTTCTCTTATTTTTTCTGCAACCTTGATGGCTACTGTATTACTCTACCCACAAAGAGGTAGTAAATGAAATCAGAAAAAGAAGAAAGAATTTGAGTTCTGGGGAAAAAGAAACAAAATAAAACAAAAAGGAAAGAAGAAGAAAAAGAAAACCAGCTTTTCCCTACTCAAACCTCCACTCTCCACCAAGGAAAAAAAAAAAAAAAAAAAAGCCACTAGTGGGGGAAAAAAAAAAAAGTTTTTTCAGCTTACCATTAATGAATATGCTCCTAATATAGCACGATTCTGTTGTGCATGTAAACCTGACTGGAAGTACTCTCAGCACACAGGATAGAAAAAGCACAATACAAATGAAGTATTAAAGACAACTGCTGCATATTACTGTCTGTCTAGCACTAGAAGAAATGTCTCTGATTGAGGAACTATCCAATGACATCACTATAGAAATGCTAACAACATATTTCTAAAGGAATACGATTGAATGAGAAAAAAAAAAATCTTTGGAAACACAAGTTTAATACATATAATAAAAAAGCATCTGGTTACATTTATGTTATTTTAGAGACAGTACCTGCACTTATTACTCTTCTCCTGTAATATATTCCTCATCAAGTTAAATTTAAGCCTAGTCCCATGTTATTTTACATTCTGAAGTTTGAAATTTTGAGTCCAAACTCACTGGACCAAAAGAGAAGCATGAATAGATTGTTTATGTTTTCAGTAGGCACCTAAAAATGTTTAACACCTATAAAGATAACATTCAAACTTGCATGCAAACCGCACAGCATCTAAATGTCAGAATCAGGGAAATACATTTCCCATACAGACAAAGGACAAGCATCTTCTTTTTTTTTTCCACTGTTCAAAACAACACATCTGCTCATACCACTCCATATTCCATAAAACTACAATGGATTTTTACAGTACTATTTTCAATGTTCTCTAAATCTTATTGCTTATTACTCTGATACGTATCACAGTGCTACTTAAGTTAAAACAAACAAAAAACAGCATACTAAAGAAGGCTGGCTAAATTACTAACTCTCAATAACCACGTAAATCTCATAAGTAAATTAAGGGGAAAAAAAAGAAAATTAATTAAAAATAAAAAGCTGCTACCATGATAGTCTGGTGATGATGTACACTGAAATTCAATTTAGCAAACGATCAAACTTGATGAGTCATCAGCAAACCCACATACATGTTCTTTGTTAGGCTCTTTGTTTTGTGCATCTGCGTACATGAAAGAATGTGGTTGTTTCCAGGTTGACCAACTGTGTAAATTGTAACTTTCATTATTAAGTACTATATTTTTGTACACCATAATGCAGACTTGAGACTGTCACAGTTGCTAAAGAAAGAAAACTGTTTTTAAATCTATTTTAAATCTTCAGTATCGTTCTCTGTCAGCAAAACAAGAAGCTGGCTACAATACAAACCCAGAAATTTATTAGGAAAATGGTTTAATCTAGAAAGCATCAGCTCTAATCAGCAATTAAAAATCTAGTATTCTTCCTTCTCAAAGAATTTCCTGTGCAGACACTAATAGTACATACACTATTCATCCATTTATGACCCTAACCATCAAGAACTGAAACATTTCTGAATTATTAATAGTTCTCAGACTGAATAAATTAAACCTTTTGCACATTTCATCCTTTGTTCTTCTAGAAGATTATAGTGACACCACAGTAAGACTGACTTGGACAACTCGTATTAAACAAAACATGCTCTTCATTTAAAAGTTGTTTCTTCCCCTTCAGCTTGTTCATGAGATTAATCTCAAGGACTCTGTAAACAAACACCTTCTGAAGACAGACTGAACTTCTGGGAATTTCTGGAAGTAACATGCATCACTGTTTTAATTTTATTTCCAAAATACAGATTTTTACAGCTTTTGCATCTGTGTTATTTTGTAAGACAGATTTGCTTTTGCAAATCCTGGTGCTCTATCTTGCAAAGTTTTATTACCGTGTTTGTTCTTTTTATCCTCAGTTCTCTTCAGCTTGCTGTTGTGTTTATGAATTATCTGTATACCAGTCCATAAACCAGTATAATGGGACTTTATCAGTGTTTTGCATTGGAAACCACATAAAGGATGCTGAGTGACCTTTGCCCCCAAAGACTTTTCTTTTCTGAGAACAAAGACAACAAGACATTTACATTACAAACTTTACCTTTGTCATTTTTAATCAATTTTCTGTTTAAATTCTCAATAAAGACAATCGTCAAAGTTTTAAATACAATTTCAATCTGTGGATGTAAATGAATATGCATCTAACTCCTTGCTTTAAGATCTGTTTAAAATAAAAAGATAAATTCAATATCTCCATGGACACTGTATAATTTCAGAGTAGCTGCTTGGAGATGGAGCTATGAAGCAATACCCTTCTATATTTATTTTCAAATAATCATGGTGCTTGCTCAGTGGTTAGTTTTCCATGTTCGTCAGCTGAAAGAGAGTAGAAAGGAGAGGCAACCACTATGCAGGATTCATTTATGTTCTTCACACTGAGCACTTCTTATAAAATAATTGTTTCCAGTTACAAAACTGAACACACTACTCAGATTCTAAATAGCTATAAGGTCTCGTCAGAATATAACTGCCAGATTCCCCCAATTGTAACCCAAAATGTATTTAATCCAGAAATCATTTCAATCCTACAAGTCTTTGCATCAACAGATGTTCCTTAGAATAATGAAAGATAACTTTTATTCTTGGAAAGTTTCAGATGAAAAAGGCTGATTTAGCAGGATGTTTAAAAAGAAATGTGTTGGGTTTTTTTAGGCATTCAAATTTAAAGGAAGAAATAAAAACATGCTTAAAACAGGAACACCTCCAATAGAAAGGAAGGTTTTCAGAACTACTTGCTCTGGTCTAACTTACAGAACAAGTGCTCAAAAGATACACGGTCAGCAAACAAGCAGAAGACAAAGGGCCGTGACAGCACTGCAAGTTGCTTTGCACACTTAGATTTCTCTTGCATCAGATTTGCCGAGAGTGATTCCAAGAAGTCAATAAACAATGCACTCAGAAAATTAGGAAGTACAGTACTTGTAGATCAAATTTTCAGAAGCAATCTGCATCCTATTTCACCTGCACCAAATGAATGCCAGCAGAAAAAGAAAAGCACGCAGCCTGAAAACAAAATGTGAAGAATAGGCAAACTTCTTTCAAGTGTTCTGCCTGTAAGAAACCCAGACATTTACAAAATCCTTACAGGTCACAGTCATGACATCATCACCTACTCTTGTGCTCAAAGAACTCTGTATCATGCTGTTTTGTCTCCCATTGGTCTGGTACTCACGAGTTATGCAATCCATCAGTATATAAAAGTTGCAAAGCAAGTGATGTCAATGAAACATCCTGCATGAAGAGTTAGAAGACCGCCTAGAATCATTTCATGATAGAGACAAAGCAGTAAGTAAAACATGAGCTTTACTATTTTTCTTTTCAAAAGAGATATCGAAAAATCTGTGTGGTCCTGAGTAGGACTCAGATCCAAGCAATGAGAGCTTATATGTGTACTCACATATGTGTACAGAGAAATCCAGAAACTACTCTATTGAACACTGGAAAATGTTTCTTTCAAGTTCACGCACTCCCTTAGTATCTATCTAATGCTAGTTTACAGCCAACTAAACACTCATAATACAGTACAAGTTCTTAAAGCAGGAATTCTTATTTGATTTAGCATATATGAAATTTGAAGCTTTTAATATAATAGCAAAACCTGGCTATGCAGGTACTCCTTGCAGAATGGACCACTTATTGGAAGGTGCTCAGCTGCTCTGCTTTCTAGCACAGCAGAATAAGCATTATGGTACATGATTATGTTACCACATTATGTTACATGACTAATGTTAAATTAGTTTTATCAACTCACAACTTCCAGAAATACTTGAGATTTAAAAAAAAAAAAAAAACAACAAAAAACAAAAGACCACCACCTCAGCTATGTTTAAAGAGGTTACAGTCTCCTAAGTAGTCTTTGTTACTATGAGCAAACATGTATCTACAAGTGATACTTAGAAGTTACATTGTCAAAAGAATAAGTACCATGATTTTTCTGAACTAACGGAAAAATGACAACATTTACAAGAAGTGAATTTGCTCTGCATTACAATTGTACATAAAACAAGGATAGGATTTTTTAACATTGCATATTAGGAGCCTGGAGAAGGATGTGTTCAATAAAGATGGCTTTTTGCATGTATAAAATACAAACGTTTCTGCAAAATAAGGTGGACACTTCATACCGTTCAGCTTACTGCTTATATTCACCTGCTAGAAGTCTGGCAAAACTGCAGCCACGCTGCATTTAGTACATTCATCCTGAGTACAAAATCCAAAATATTTTTTAAATCTCTGTGCAAACTGCAGTGTTGTCAGAAAAGTTTGGTCACTTTTATTTTGTGAAAAGAAAACCTAAGAAAAAACAGCTACTCTACTAGTCCTGTGTCTAGGACTACTTTACAGGACAAATTTGAAATGAAATCTCCCAAAACTCAGGGCTGTGAACAAAGGCGCCAAGTCAGAGGCTCTCCCCAAAACTGTCTGGAAAGAAGCTGAACATCAGAAACGTTTTGGCATTGGTCAGCCTTTCAGTAAAATGTGAGTAAAACCAGGAAAGTTCTGAGATCTCCACTTCATTAAGAGCTCTGATTCTAGTTGTATCAAAGATTCTGAGTTGTATCAAAAAGAATTACAACTCTTATTTTAAAAAGCTTTGAGAAAGGAATGCACAGTTCTTCTAGCATATAAAATTCCTATACATTCATACAGTTATGAATTCTCTGGTCTTGTAGCAAAAAGCAATGATACATGAAACGTCAAATCTTATGATCATGTATGGCTTTTCACCAAAGGACTTGATGTCCCCTAAAATAGGCCTTTCTCAAAATTACTCACATTTTGTTTTCCTTCAGCAATACAAAAGGCTTTTTTTGCCTTCAGTACCTGGAACTTCATATCTATATGCAAACAAGCAAGCAGTTAATTGTCCTTCTACAAGAGTCTGCCCTGAGAAAGAAGAACTCAGCAAAAGGTAGATCTAGAAGAAGTCAGGCCACAGCACAAACATGCAGCAAAGAATGAAAGCAAGTGAACTGATCTCAACTATCTGCATTGACTCTGGAAACAAAAGGGCATTTTGAGTTAATATTTATTATATATTGGGTTAACTACTGTACGGCAAGACTATTACAATAAACAACGCATATTTTGTTGACCAACTGCTGTTTCCTTGTTATAAAAAGAATGCTAATTGCTTTGTCTTTTTATAACCAAACCTTTTTCCATTAATCAATGCCAGGTCATTGGGGTCCACAGAGTTAATTAAAGAAGACAGCTCTTCTTGCGTCTGTTTATAAAAGACACATGCTCCTCATATTGCTAAAATCTACTATCCTGGTACAAACATCTACAGATCTACAGCCTGTGACCCTGGAAGACAATCTAAACTTGCTGCTGGCTGTTCTTATCAATCGTTTGATAAAAACACATTACACAAAAAGAGGCAAGCTTTGAACAGAACTAAAATGCCACACGAATTACTTATTTCATTAAAGGAGCTATTTGGGAAAACTGTAGAAGGCTGAGCCTTCTGTTCATTGTGGGGAACCTCCACATCCAACAGTCTGTTTTTGCTGCAATTTAAAGCATTTAGACCTGGGAGGTAAAGAAGGTAAAGTCTCCTTCAACTTTTTATAGCTCAGAGCTGACATTTCCAGAGTGGACCCATTGCTGACCCGTTAAAACATTTTCTGTCAATATTCTTCCTAATATACTTTCTAATAAAGATGGCTTCAACAACAGATGAGAACACCTACACAGTTTTTGTTCAGGTGGTAATAAATTACATGCACATATTTCAGAGTACATAAGCACTATGCACAGCAGAGAAAGCGCATGCATCCACATGTGTGGGATTTTTCACCAGCTTAAGTCTTACAAAGAAAACAACAGAAATCCAAATGCCAAGCTAACAGAATACTCCACAGAAATCACTCAAACCTTGTACACAATGCTCAAACAGCTCAGAGACACCTCTGAGTGATTCATTTCAGAGCATAAAAGCATAGCGTTTCCTGTATATTAGACTTTAGACCATTACGTGGCTCAAACTATCTGTATCACCATTCCAATAACTTTCCTGATTTAAACCAAATTAAAAATAAAATGATCTTGAATGTCTTACTTCTATAGGATTAAAATCAATGTGTTGAAGTCCCACGGAATGACTGCATCAACACCACCCACGAGGGTTTCAAAAACACAGAAAGTATTTCTCCGAGTTACCACCAACTGTGTGAAAATGAGTTGTTTGAAGTAGAAGACAATTTCAGCTGCAGCTACACAAAAAGATATGCCTGTTTCTGATAAATCCTTGGTACTGTATTTATAATCAGTTATGCAAAATACCTTTAGAGAAGTCAGAAAGAAACTAGGTTGAGAGGCCCCTCTGGAAGTGAGATAGTCTACATTCCAGCTCAGAATGAGGTTAACCTCCTTACATGTCTTACACTCAGAAACCTGTAAGCTCATGGGGTCTGCTTCAGGTTGCTCCTCGTTATTCTCCACAGTATCTTCTCGGGATGTCCCGAGGTGCCTCATAAAATCATCAATCCATCACAAGCCAACCTTACTTGCAACCTAACTCCTTACTTGCATTCAGCACTATGTGCCTCACCAGCTCTCCGAGTTGTGTTGAACCAGATGGCATTCTAGAACACGTTCTGTACCTTTTGCTGCTCTGTTCTCAAATTCCTTCCCACGTTTCAGTTCAAGCGTTGGTCCATCACTAACATGAGACACCCATGCAAAACAGCAGCAATAAATGATATTTAACCACTGCAGCTCTTACGTAACTGCAGCTTAAAGTTCCCCTCCTAAACAGCAAGAATGAAGAATTAGGAACTAAACAGGAATGTACTCTTTAAGCCACACCAAGTCAAGGTTTAAAAAAGGGAAGACTTTTTTTTTTAATTAGGAAAATCCTCTAGAAAAATTCAAAAGGGAGAGAAAATGTAACAAAATCTAACAAGATACAAGTTGATAACATGTTGCTAACCCCACGTCTATTGTTTACTCCATTTTAAATGGACATGAACAATTGAATCCTACTTTTTAAATTTACATAGACATATAGATAACGGCTTTTAATCCACCAGCAATCTCAAAATATATTTGTTTCCTTTAAACCACGGGAGCAAAGCAAATTTTTCTACCTATATTACAAGATACAATTTTCCATTCAGTCAAAACTACTGAGACTGTAAAGCAATCATGAAGTTCATTTGCTGTTACTCGTTACACTGCAATACCAGTGATGGAATTTTTACTAGGCATTTTAAGGACGATTTTAAAATCAATTTTGTTGCACTTTGATTTCCCATGTACTAAAATGAGATGTTCTGCAAAAGGATTTGTGACAGCAGAAATGAAGTGATGTATATAAAAGATTACATAAAGAAAATGTGCTTTGTGAAACCTGTTTGAGGTCTGCACACCTTGCCATGTTAGAAGCTTTACATCCGGCAACACAAACCACTTCAGGTTTTCTCCCTTAAATACAAGGAAAGAATAAGCCTTTTTTTCTTTTTTTCTTTTTCTTTTTTTTAAAAGACAAAGGGGTGTGTGAGAGGAAGCATTACTTCTTTGCCTTCCTCCCTCCTTCTCACCAAACCCCTTGTCCCCCCTTCCCCCAGTGTAAGTGCTAAAAACTGGCTATAGGCTGCAAAAGAAATGCAGCAAGCAGTGCAACCAGACATTTCAGTTCTTCATTCTGGCCAGACAGGCTCCCTGTCCCTCCCTTAATGGGCTCATTAGTGTAATCTGAGTCTACTTTTTGTGCCTGTCTAATTTTCTAGAGCCTCAGCTGCTGTTCTGAAAATCAATACAGGCTGGAGGTGATCGGTAAAACCTGGCTTGGATTGAAATGATACAGAGGCAAAATTCACAAACCCATTTTAACCAGTGCTTATACATCTTCATGCAAATGCCCTGAAAAAAGATAATATCATCAACAGACATCATAGCAAAGATGTATGGAAAGACATTCTCATTTAAAAAGAATTTAGCACCTCCAGTATATTATTGAACTTTTGTTAGAATCAGAAAAAAGTATTTACTCATGACATCCATTAAAAACCTTCTCAAGCAGATTAAGAATGTCAAATTGAGATGAGAGTTCAATGCCAATTATGCAATTAAACAACGAAAATGCAGCGCTGCGATGCTGCAGGGGATGCAGCTGTCAAACATATTGGCAAAGTTCACTGTATACATACCAGTGAATGGGACAGCATGAGAAGGAATGAAAAAAACAAGCTAGACGACTTAGCACCATGATGGGAAACCACAGAAGAGAGGCCAAGATTCTGGAGCTTGAATTTTCTGAAGGATGTCATTACTCAACCCCCTTTCCAAATGATTTCTATTTAACCTGAGTTCTTAGTGTTGGACAGACTGACATTGAAGTTTATCTGAAAATGCATCCATCTGGCAGGCATATAACAGTAAACCTTCTGCCACTACAGAAAACCATACAAATCTTACACAACTGAAGGCTTTGAAGCTGGAAACAAGTCAAATGTTTTAATTTACTTTTCTTATTTACTTCCTTTGGAAAAACTATTCCTCTCTTCCAGTCCCTATAAAAGCAACAATTACAGCCAACACAAAACAAGTATAAGTTATTTTAAAACCATACCCTAAAGTTATGGTACCCCAGAGCCTGCAGAGGAAAGGATGAATAAAAATAGATATGGCAGTATTCTCTAAATGAAACAACAGAATCTGCTGGATGAAAAAGGAAATGCAAATCTGAGGAAGTAATTTAGTAATTTAATTTTACAATTATTTGCCTGTTGCTAAAATCATTTTGTTCTCCACATTTAAATCAAGGGTTTCAAAGCCAAGGATCAATGATTGATACCAACTGTCAAGTAAAGCATGAACTAGAGGCAGTAATAGAAGACATATACTGCACTGAGAGGTTGATAAATACTGAAATACTTATAGTTATTAATGAAGCATTAGCTTCTATCAGCAAACCAGGGAATTCTATTTTGCAGCCAACTTGTACGGTTCAAAGCCTAAATTAAAGGATGTTCCTTCTGCAGGCAAAGGGAAACTAAACTTTCAGCAGCCATAAAAGATTCTTGATGGGTAATGATAAAAGGATTATTTCTATGAGCTATTTCATTAAAAGCTGCAGGCAATGATAAATGCAGTGTTCCTGTGCAATTCACTCTTCCGGTCACTGACAAAATAAAAAAAAATTAATTTTTTTTTCACTTCATTTTCTTATGAAAATACCCATATTTTCCCAAATGTGCTTCACCTTGTAATTAAATGACTGAAACTAAGGAGAAAAAGTTGATTGTTTTACTGACCTGAAACTTGATAATTTCTGGAAAAAAAAAATATTTGCAATCATTGCATTAGATGCATATCAAAAAATTCACCTAATTTGCACTAAATTATCAGAGTGTGCCATTTGCTGGAAGAGAAAAGCCACAGAAAAAGTGTCTGTCAATCATACTTATTCAGAAATCACAAAACCTATTTGCTTGGAATCACCAATTTTCCCTGACTTGAACATAAAGGTTCACAGCCCTTCTACACACGCACACGTGGGCACTTAGCATCATTCTGAGAATCATTTATTCATAGAAGATTTTAAATAAACTGATGAAAGCCATAATTTGGCAATGTGAACCACCAAAAGAAAAGTAAGACTAGCTAGGTCAAGGCATTCATCACAGCCTTCAATGGAAAAATAAAGTAAAAATCTGACGAGGTCGGCAGTAACTCACAGCAGATGACTGTGCAACAACCCGGAGCGAGGTAACAGCTTTAAACAAACAGTTCCTATGCATTTGCTGAAAACTGGCAGAAAGCAGCTGTTATATTGCACAACCACAATATAATCAGAGCTGAACTGTAAGACATTCATTAAATACAATTATTAAAAAATAAACAAACAATACGGAGAACAGGGCTTCATTTTTTGTTTGGTTTTTGATATTTGTTTTTAGTGTAACTCACTGCCCTTTTTTTCAGACTAAAAGAAAGCAGCCATTTCAGACCAGACCACCAGATCCGCTGTGCTTTATAAGCACTGTGGAATTACACCCATTTGCAAAATCTTCCATGTTCCTTCCTCCTCAGTCATACAGTAGGAATAAATAATTTAATGAAGTACTCATCAGGAGAAGGGAATAGGCTATTAGTCTGTGCCTGCATTCTCTTCCCCTTGCTTTCTTGAATCTTTTAGGTGTGTATATGTTAGCTTAGCAAAATAACATGACTATGAACTTGAAGGAAAAAAGAAAAAGCTTCCAAATATCTTCAAATTCATTCTCAGCATTCTAAAAGTATAAGTAAAGAATCAGTATGAACAGAATGTTATAATTTTGGGGAAAATCATACTACAGAAAAATCACACTACAGAAGAAACTAGAAGGAAAGGCATAAAGAGCCACCCCAAACAATGCTAAGTATCACTCTTAGAAAATCAATTACATTTTTCAATCCCTATAATTAAACATTCATCTGCCTCCAGAAGGCACTTAAAAGCACACAATCCTCACTTGCCAGTAAACACATCTACATCTCTTAAATTACTTACAAAGGACAAGATAGTCATTTGACCCATTCCTCCAAAAGTGGGAGGATTGCGTCTCACAATTATTAGCCAGTAATTCATGTCTTAGGGCCACTGGCCCATCTGGCCCTACGTCCAACTAAAGAAATCCAGAATAAGTATGGAAAGTGTTACACTGCAGAAAGTGCATCAAAAAGATCTCACTCACATCAGGGTAGAAAAGCAGTAAAAAGGATGAAAAGCACAAAGTCGGGGTAATTTCGGCACTCTGTTCTGATTATAGACAGAGCTTCTCAAAAAAGGGGGCATCTGAAGACTTTAATGAAAGTTAAATGAACTTCCCACAGCTGAAAACAAGAGCCACTCATTTTTGTAACTCCTTGCCCAACTCTTATGCCTAAATAGAAAAGCAACATGGTGGATTAGTAACAAAACAACACATATACTTTGCTAGTGATCACATATTGTCACAAATACAGCATCTGCTTCGTGCAGCAAAACCTCTAGAAGTCACTCCTTTATTCTATTTCATCATCGATGAAGTACATTACCACTGCATGGAAGGACAGAACTATGCTTGGATTCAGCGAAAGGACAGCGACACAAGATGAAAATAAAACATGCCTCCAGGGATCGGGAGATGGAAGGAGAGTGCAGGAAAGAATTACAAAATAAGTGATCATGGTTATTTTGTGCGCCGGACAAATGGACTTTCATTCAATTCATCTGATTATCAAAACAATCTTTTTTAAGCTGCAGAAACTGCTACACAATATCTTTAAATATCATCTCTGAAACATCATTAAGTATCAACTATGAGTATCTACACCATCAAAGCTTTAGACGACACCTACACAATAGCTATCTTACAAAACAAAAAAATGACTTGTATATTCATACATCACTTGAAAGAAATAAAATTGATTTAAATTTTTAAAAATATAAAGATCTACAAAGTTCACAATTCTCATTGCTTTTACTTAATTCTGTATTTTTCAGTTCCTTCCAGGTGTCACTAATTCTGAAACATCTTTTCCCGGCTGAAACTGAGGGTCATGTTATCAATGAAGTGCTGGGTCACAACTGACAAATTTAAGAATAAGCTGAGATTTTGCTTTTTATAAAAAGCAATACAATCTTTTTAACTTGTGAAAATAGAGTAAATCCTTCCAAAAATGACACCAGTTATACACATGCAAAAAAATTTACAGGAGTTACGAATATTGAATTCAAATTTAAATTAAAGAATATATTTTTCTTTAAAAATGTGGTATAAAAGATGAAGCCTATTGTTTCCTAAATGACCTTAATGGGTTTCCTATTTCCAGTTGGGACAGAGTTAACTTTCTTCCTAGCAGCTGGTATGGTGCCCTGTTTTGGATTTACAGTGGGAATTGTGTTGCTAATGCACCATTTCAGTCTGCACAAAGTGAAGGGCATTGCTTCATATCGCGGTGTCTTGCCAGTGAGGAGGCTGAGGGTGCACAAACAGCTGGAAGGGGACACAACCAGGACATTGACCCAAACTGCCTGAGAGGGCATCCCTTACCTTATGGCGACAGAGCCAGCAACAAAACTGAGGGAGCTGGCCAAGATGCTGGGAGCTGCCTTTGCTCAGGGATGGCCGCGCATCCACTGGCTGATGGGAGCAATTGCACTGTGCATCACTTGTCTCTTGGCTCTTATGCTTTCTTTTCCTTCCTTTCCCCCTTCCACCCCCCATTGTCTGAATGGTAGTTCAAACCATGAAAATTGCTGTCTCCTAACAAGTGAATGGTCATATTCCTGGACGAGTTCCTTCTGACTGCACTGAATGTGTGATCTCTAAGTAAAGACCTATCAGGCTGTGATGGATTGGCAAGGAAGCCTGTCACCTACATGGCCCCTTGAAATGCGGTGACTCTAAATATGAAGTTTCTTCTTCCCCACCATTCCTCCTATGTCCATACATACCTAAGCAATGACTCTACACAAGATTTTCATCAATATGGATTACCTCACTGACTGTTTTCAGAGCCTCATTCTCTGCTTCCTCTTTCTTCAGCTGACCTGTAAATATATAAAGGTAACCAAGACAAGAAGCATCTAACCAGCTCCAGGATAATGACCCTGACTATCAAGTTAGGAAGAAAAAAATATTTAAAACATCCTGCAGATCAGAAAATAAATCCAGTTAAACTTGCAGCAAAGTAGTTTTACAACAGAATGTTGCAAAGCATTCATACAGGTTGCAGGTACACAACAGATGGTGCTTTCCTCTGCCTCTGTTAATTTGACTATATCCATTTAAAATTCTGAAGATACTGTGCGTCTCCAAATCACTAACTTTATTTCAATTCTTCTGAGTTTTCCTGCTTGACTGCAGACCTTGCTGAAAAGAAGAGCTCCCAGCTAGAAGAGAGATGAAGACACAGGAGCTAAGCAGGATCAGCACAACATCACCTGCCGGCCTCAAGGCCAAGAAAACGTATAACCCCCGGACACTTGGTACCAGGGAACCCACAGATGAATTTAGGGCAAATAAGCCTAACTCCCTACTAGATGGTTGATCTCCAAGTCAAACATTTCCCTACTGGCTGGCTAGAATCCCAGAAGATACACTTCTCGTTATTATAATAGGCTTGCATGTTACTTGATAGAGCCAGACAGCCAACAAGTGTACACATGCTAATGAAGCATTTTGGTACTAGAAACAAAAAGCTCCTTTCTGGCTGCTATCTGTTCAAATATCAACTTCTTCTACACACATGGCTAACTGTCACCCCATGAGTTGCACAACGCTGTCTAACCCAGGAAAGCAGGCATCAACATGGGCGCAGGCAACACATGGGCGAAGAGGAAGAGGTGGAGACACAGGGATGGCTAAGAGAAGAAAAAGAGGGGCGAGATGCTCTAGAATTACTAATGGAGAGAAGAGAAACCTTGTAAAGGCAGTACGAAGGAGAAGACACAGTCTTACAGAACCTGCCATGGCCTATCTGCCGACACAGAAATTATTTACACACAAGAAAAACATTTAGGCAAAACAATTCCCAAGAATGCTGTAAATATTTCAAGAGATGCATCATACATTTGGGAAATTTGGAGATGTATTTATGAACACAGTCAGATTTCAAACGGCGTACTTAAAGCACAGAATAAAAAACTTTGCAACTGCACTGTAGAACATAAATCAGTACCTGCAACAGCACGGAATTATTAGCATCTTAGAATGAGATCCAAGTGGGTTTCAAGATTCAGTCTATTTTTTTATTCTTCTTGTTAATACTTTCTCAATTTTATTATGTACTCACTTCCATACCAAGACCATTTGTACGGTAAATTAGAGTTGTTCAGACACAAAGCCAAATGGTGAATCAAATGGCGAGAAGGCTTGCCTTGTCATTTCCAGCAACTCAGGCAGCAAGTCTTGGCGGTCTCTTAAGGAGTACCCACAGGAAAGACAAAAGCTCCCAGAAATTACATGCTGCTGTGGATGCACTATCAACAGCATCAGATATTTATCCAGGCAAGGATGTCGGACAGCAGCACCGTTCCCATACCTGTGCTGCCCCTGCATGCAGAGAACTGCTCCCAGTGAATACATCTCCAGCACCCGCGCAGAAGCAGAGATCACTACGAGGGGACAAAGGGATACCTTATGCCTCTCCACAAGTCAGGTCAGCCTCTCTGAGAAATTTTAAATAAGAATTTTATATCCAAAAGTTCAGGGTAACATTCCAAAAGCATCTTCTTCAAAAGACACTGCTTCGGGCTAACGCAAAAATAAAATAGATCTACATGTCAATAACTCAACAACAGAACGATAAGCCAAGAGAATCAACTAAAAGTGTAGATGAACAGGGCACTGACATTTAAAATGTGTCAGAGATACATCACATAAGTGCATTTACTCCAAGAGATTTTGCTGCTTCTCTCTATTTAACTTGTTGAACTCCAGGCAAGAAAATTTCATTCAGCCAGTAAGTCCAATTTGGACAGAATTTGTTTTGAAATAACTGTATTAAGTTCATCAAAATGCATTCAAACTTCCATTGTTTTTTTCTTTTTTCCAGAACATAACAACAACATGCAAGATGGTTTAGCTTTTCACTTCAACTTCTGCATTGCTGCTCAATTTCGACAGTGGAATTCTCCCAAGATTTTAAGATACATTATTGAACTTATTACATAGCACGAGAATATACAACCTGTAGTTGGAAATGTAAGAATGAGTTTATCTCCTGCCTGGAAATAAAACAGTTAGCAGTGACAAAAGCCTTAACAACAGAAGCCAGATAATTAATGGAAATTTACTCCTGGACTCGAGTGGTTGTGCTGGTTGATGTGTTCAACAATAAGAATGACTCAACTCTCCCTAAGGAGCATGACATCTCTGATTATTATTGATAAATACGGTCTTGTCCTGGGCTGAGCCTACAATTTACTTCAACAGAAGAGAAAAATCTTTTTGAAAATTAAATTATACCAGCCTCCGCTCTGTGCGTTCTGCACTGTATGCACGTATGCACTCCCAAAGGACATGCTGTATTACTAGGCATCCAACTCAATGCCCCAATAAAAAAATAGAGGAGGACATGTGCTTAAAGGATTGGGCCCAAGCACATGTTTCTTTGCACTGGAATAAAGCGGAATGTCTTCTCCACGCTATCACTGCTTATGAGTAGTAACAATGTATTATTAATAAATGCTTACATGAAAAAGTGTGTCATATTTACCATCTTTTCTACATTACATCAAAGATCCCTCTTTACTTCAAACAAAATAAATGAGTATTAAAATAAAATTTTAAGATTCCTCTTTCCAAAGAGGAAAATGTCCGTATCAATACTGTACTGCTGGAAATAAAGCCTGAAATGAACAAAATTGATTAAGAAGCCCAGTAATTTGTTCATGTCCCATACTATTTATCTACACTTTGCATTTCTTTTAATGAGTGTAATTAAAAATCAATAAAATCCATTTCACTGATTTCCATTTCTCTCTGCCAAACTTCAGCTGCAAACACTAAATCATGTTCTGAGAACGAAGAGGGAAACTCTTGTTTTGTGTTTCTTAGGAATCATATGGAAGTATCTATTAATGCATTAGCCTCACTCACATCTTGCATTTTCATAAACTGACCTTCACATAAACTTAACTATATATCTTCAAAAGATTATTAAGTTCACAATATTTTTAAAAATACGTAAGAAAGAGGTAAAAACAAGAGCCGAGATGAAATTATCTTCTTAAATCCCTAACATACACAGGTGAAAGAGGCAGAGCACGGCTGCAATGACCACTCTGCCTGCCTGACAATCAGCCTGGCAGTGGGCAAACTGGGTAGCACCCAGTGCCTGCTTCCACCTGCCCCAAGGCTCCATGCATGATGCCATGGCTGGGCTCTACCTCCCCGCCATGACACACCCTTTCCCATCAGGACCACCATAGGAGCCCTGAAGCCCAACACGCAGTATGATGACTTTCTATTTGTGTCCAACAGCTAGTTGAACAACAGTGCAACTGATCAGATCCTAATAAAAAGATCTTCAGTCCAGATAGAACATTTGTCACCTAGTACTCACATAAAAATGGCAGTATCAAAATTACCTTTCATTCTATATGAAAACCCACACCATAATAGTGCTGTTTTGTTATATATCAGATGATAAACACATCATGACATAAATTCATCTTCAAAGTGTTAAAGTTCGTTTATTTTCTTTATTTTTCTAACCCTCATGCATAAGTATTTGCTCTTAACAAGCTTCATTGGAATAAAAACCATAATTTTACTTCCACTATTGCACTTTGCTTTTTCCATTGCACCCAAATTAAAAGTGTTTTTAATGCATCCCAGAATCAAGACACGTTGGTAAAAAAGACACACTGTATATGTAGGCATACATACGTAGGGGAAAAGCGTATTGACACTTATTTTCTGGAGGAAAATCTTTCCCGTACATGACTTCTCACTAAACAAACACATGCCTTAATATAAGGGCTGTTCCCACGTTTATTTTCTGAACAAGACACTTTAAGGTCAAAGTAGTACCCTTTGTTTGGAATGCATGGAGTATTTCTGCACCATTACCACGTCTACAGAAACAAAACCACCTTGCTCCCTCTGAAGCACAAGACGGAACGCCAAAAGTGTAGGGTTAAGGTAACACGGTGCCTAAGAGCAAAGAATGCATCAGGTTCTGATTTACTACGTGAACTCCCCACCAGTAAGACTGCCAGATGTGGCAACGTGCTGGTGCCCTTTGTAGCTGTTGCTTGCTGTCCGCCATGCACTTTTTCGATCTTCCCACAAATGTGGTCACTACTGCTTAGCAACCAGGGGAACATGAGAGCAGACAGCAAAATCCTGCCCCCATAGCTCACCCTGCTCCACCTCCACATCATAATGTATCTTTCATGGACAATTAAGAGGAATGTATGTTCTGTGGGGCACAGAGACACCGAGCAGGACCTCAGGGGTGGCATGGGCTGAGCAGAGGTTTCTTTGCTAGGCGCATGCATGGAGAGCAAATTTAACAAGCTGATGACTGAAAGACCCTCATATGTGTGGGTAAAACAGCTCCCCAAAAGGTTATGCCAATTAATGTTTAAAGAGGGGAGGAGGGGGTGAAAGAAGGGAGAGAAGGAAAGGAAGGGGAGGAAGAGAAGGAAAGAAGAAAAGAAAGAGCTGAATATCAAGGCGATGGGGAACAGAAGAGCTTCATGCGGCGGCATAAAGCCCTCAGCACTCCAGCCGCCCTCACCGCCGAGACCAGGGGGTCACCAGAGGGCCAGGAGCTCGAGAGCAGCACCGAGAGAGCAAAGTCCCGACGAAACCCCGCTAAGCAGCCCGGAAAGCAGCTACTTACTCACTTCTCCCATGCCACAGGTAGGTGTTCCTCCTCAGTGCTACGCGGCTGCCGGTCGCCCCGTACCTCGCCTCGAGCCCTCAGCTCCGCGCCGCAGCCCCGCGGAGCCCCGCCCGGCCCCGCCTGAGGGAAGAGCCGCGGCCACCGCCGCCGCGCCCCCTGGCGGAGGCCAAGGACGGGGCGGGGCCCGAGGGAAGGGCCGGTTTCGCCCGACGAGGACGAGGGAAGTATCACTGGGGATAGCAGGAGATCTCAAAAGCCTCGGGGTGCCGTGGGAAGCAGGCGGCCGCGCCCGCCTCAGTCGAGACTCTCGGCGGCCGCGGAGGGCGGGAAACCGACCTCGCGGTTGGACGCTGCTCGGGGGCGGACGGCAGGGGGCGCTCTGCTGGCTGCAGGCTTCAGGGCAGAGTGGGCGTCCGGGAGCGCTGGGCTGAGTCCCAACAGCTCGACTTCTTAAAACGTGCATCTAAAGCCTAGGTGCTGCCTACAACCAAGCCCACAACAAAACATTTAACTTATCCACCCACCTGGACTCCGTGGCACTTTCAACATTGTGGCTTATATTTCTGAAGGCCTCCAGCCATGGCCTGCGTGCACTGCACTTATTGCCCCAGTTAATGCCCTCGGGAACTCTCCGAAGGACTGCATGGACTACTTACAGCTGTTGTTTTTATCTGTGGTCACAGACAAACTGCTCATGGGCTAAATCCACCTGAAGTCACTGGAAGTATCTTAAAATCTCTGCTACTTCCAAGCACACAAGGACAACATAAAATGGTTTTGATGTTCAGACAGTACAAGTTTTGCATTTGCCTTTCACAACAGAGTAATAATCCAGGTGATAGCAATCCTTCTTTGGAAATAGATCTCTTTGGAAATAGATTTCTTAGGAGCTACCAAAACACACAAACACCGCAAAAGTAAGTTTGAAAATGTTCAGAGATGTGATCTGTTTTCTGCACTCATATTTACTTGCTTCTAATCCATTATGGGCAGAAGATAATGGAAGGAAAGAGGTGCTGAAAGAGTGCTGTTCTCTTACCATTTTAGGATGGATAACGGGTCATGTGTTTCTCTGGCATGCTTGGGCATTTCTCCAGGTTATGCTGGATTTGATACCCACTTCCCAGCCCTGCAGAGCCTCCAACAGAGGCATGTTTGTCTTTGAGGCAGGAAAAGCCTGATATTCCAAATAGGGATGATTATGGAGTTGGCTAATAGTGACAATGCATTTAAAAATTACCGCACTTTATAGAACCAATGTATTTACTTAGAACACAGAATACTAAAATAAGTCATTTGTTATATTATGTTAAAACAGGCCACTCAAAAGCTTTCCCACATGGATGTGGTGTTTTTATACAAGAGAAAGGATTCTAAGTGGAGCTGATCAGTTTGTGACAGACTTTATCAGATGGAATAAAACCGATTCTGAAGGGTGAATTGCAATAGTTGAAGTCGCAGCACCCCCGAGTGCTCAATGTGGGTATTGCTTCATAATCAGTACATTTCTTGGAATCACAGTAACCCTATTGGAAGGGACCCACAAAGATCTCTGAGTCCCAGTCACACACACGAGCACCCAAAAATCAAACCATAATACTGACAGTATTGTCCAAAGATTCCTCAACAGCTCAGGGCCGCATCCACAGCCCTGGGCAGCTGCTCTACGCCCACCACCTTTTGGTGAAGAATCTTTTCCCAACACATACCCATCCCTCCCCTGACACATCTCCATTCCCTCAGGTGCTGTCACTGTCACACAGAGCAGAGCTCAGTGCTACCCCTCCGCTCCCTGCAAGGAGCTGCAGCTGCCATGAGGCTTCCCCTCAGCTCCTCTGCTCTGGCCTGAACAGACCCAGGGACCTCAGCTACTCCATGTGCATTTTATCCTCTAGACTCTTCACCATCTTTGTAGTCATCCTTTCGGTGCTCTCTAATAATTATATCTCTTTTTTATATTGTGGTGCCCCAAACAGCACCCGATGCTCAAGGTGAGGCTGAGCAACAAAGAGTATTACTGCATTACCACCTAAGAAACACGGTGTTTACCAGGAACACATTAACTTTCTGCAGTACACTGATACACAACAGAAGGTACCCCCCCATACATGGACAACGTGTTACCTGGGATCACGTTTTAAACACATCCTTCAGCACTGTGTTGCTTTTTAAATTCCAGTTTTGTCCTTGTAACTACAGACTTCTGATTTCTCTCTCTCTTTCTCTCTCTCTCTCTCACTCTCTCTAGGCAAAAGAAGTCCATGTTAGATTTCTCCCTGAATTCCCCATTTAGAAAGAACAAAGTAACTCACTGAAGAGTCCTTCAAAATATCATTGGCTGGAAGTCAGAAGCTCTCCACTATAGAGAGAATATCACCAAGAGTGAAATTACAGCTTCTCCTAAACATCAAAAAACACCGTGTATAAATCAACAGAAAACAACGAGAATTTGAAGTTAGCAAAGTAGCTAGTAAGTAGTAGAAAATATGAATGAAAAAACAAGGCTATGTTTAAGGGCTTTTATTATCTACCAGAACAGTTGGCCCAAGAATTTGTCCCTAAGGATGTCAAATTATTTTTGGAAGTGGTTATACAACAAGCAGATTCTTCTCTGGGGTGTTTATGACCACTCTTTCAGGGTGAGGAAAGCCCAGATGCTAGCCTAGATGTCTTGGTAGTGTATGCCTGTAGATGGAGATGGTAATCTGGCAACAGTGGACTCACTTGTTCGCACATACTGCACAGGCAGGTGAAAAAGCCAGCAGCTCTTACAGTGACCTTCACTTCTTGGAAGGGCAGTTGTGACAGTGGAAGTAGGACAAGGCTTCTCTCTAATGTACACGATGAAAAATAGATGGATGAGAATAGACGTGTGTCATATCACACGTAGAGAATGTTTCAATTTGCATAATATGCATGCATTAGAATCACAACAGGAAAGCTTGACTGAGAAGCTCCTTACAAATATACATTTTCATGCCTTTTTTTTTTTTTTTTTTTTTTTTTTCTTTTTTGTTAATAGGTTGTCTTAGCATGAGGCCTTATACTGTTCACAGAATAAATGAGAATGAGGCAACAGAAGAAATAATAATTAAAAAAAAAGAAATGTTGCAAATCCTTAAGATTCTATTCACCTGAAAAATAAACTGCAAGCTTTTCAAGTGATAGCATCCAAGGAGTGCACCTAGTTCTCATGAGTCTTTCAATAATTCTTTAGTGGAAAAGACATCATTTAGTGGAAAAGTAATGTGGCCAGTGAATATTCACTTAACTGAGAGAAGAAATTCAATGGCTTCTGGTCCTCCCTTGCTTCCCCCACCTCGCTTCCCAGCACTGCTAATAAATGAAGGGGCCAGCTGCTGTTTGTTTTGTCACTTCCTCTGCAACTGGCATGGTACTCAGTGAGAGGCTGCACCAGTGCAGAGTACCCCTGGGAAAACACAGTGATCAAACAGTTTATAATCACATCAATCCTATGCATATTGCAGTGCACAACTTGCTTTAGGTCTACCGTTACAGAAGTAAAGCATGGATACAAATGTTCACATTATAAACATATTGGACTCTTTTGTAACTTACTGTAGGGAACCTGCTTTAGCAGGAGGCTTGGACTAAATGATCTCCAGAGGTCATCTCCAATCCCTGCAATTATGTGATCCTGTGGGGAAGAAATGTCTAGTACCTATCTTGATAAAAATGAGTAAAAACCAAATGGAAGCTGCTATGGTTTATAACTAGACACGTCTATTTTCTCCACAACCTAGCAAAGAAATGTTGACCTTTTCAGTCAGTCTTATCTCTTTCCTACTTACAGTAGATCATCTTAAAGTACAGAACAGACTTGCCCTTTGTCCAAGCCTGCTGCCAAATAATAGTATTACCATATAGTACATTACTGTTCTAATTTTTCATTCATGGACATGATAAAAAATGAGACACTTCCTAATAGGCTTCAAAAGGTCTAGTCTCCTGCATCACATTTCCAACTTGGCATCAGGCCATGTTAAAGTCACAATGCTTGCATTAATGGACAGTTTCCTCCCAAGGACTGGATTGATGCAAAACGAAAATAAGCCAAGATCAGCATCATTCCCAATGCTTACAAACAGTCAAAAAAAAATTTATCTTTGGAATTTCTTAATGCATACTTATATTACCTTCTTAGTCAACAGTTGCCCTTTTTCTTCTGAAGTCATGCCATCTCATTTTACGAATCACATTGTTTGATTCCTTTTTGGCATTACATTATCAACATTCTCCCAGCTTTTCTTTGCAGTTGCCTCTCGTATATGTTAGGATGAATCATTCACATGGCACCCTACAGCAGAACTGTCACACGTGTGAACTCACTCTATGACAGTGGTCTAAGAATTCAACATCAAATTCAATACAATTTGTTTTTTTGATAGTGTTGAGTCAGTATATCCATGCCAAAAGTTTCAGTATTTAAGTAGAAGTAGTAAAGGCAAAAATGCTATGTCACGAGGTGCTGCTGCTGCAGCCCTACGTACCAAAGGTCCAGCTTCAGCTCATTCTGAAGTGCTGTTGCATCGAACTGCTTACTAATAGTAGAAAATATTGTGTTGCTGGCTCTGCGATTCCTTTGTTCTCCATAGCTTGTGCCATCTGGCTTGTGACAAAGAACTAGGGGACAACAAGAACAGAGGTGTTAAAACCTTTCAAAGTCTGCTAGTGAACTAGTAAGTGACTAGGAAATAACCAAAAAAATAAAAATTAACCAAAAAATTAAAAATACCAGAAAAGCAAACAGCAGTAAAAAACTGCATTTAAGACCCTTCCTGCAGAACAGCCCATTCAAATTTAAGCAAAAACAAATTGATAAATATACAAAGATATTTAGAAGAAACATATTAAATGTCTCATTAAGCTGCCTTGTCTCTGCACTTAGAGGATATACAGAAAAGAGTGCTTCAAGACAAATAATTGTACAGTGGGTAATGAATTAATTAATTCAAAAATTCATTAAAAAAAACAAGCATGTTTTCTCTCCAGTCACCTCATACTGAAATGTGCATGTGAAGAAATTTCTGCATTTCCACATAAGTAGTCCATTCAAAAGCTAAAAAACTTTAGCAAGGCTTCATAGCCACAGTCTCCATTAGAGGGCACCCTTATCGAAGTCATTTTAGTGCTGGTAAGGAAAGCTTAAATTAAAGCGTACTTTTACTCTATATTGATGTTTTCCACCAGACAATTTAGTTTCTTAAGATTTTCTCCGAATCTATAGAATCACCAAAAGTAAAAAGTTTGTTAAGTTTTGTGTAGTAAAATAGGTAGCTTAGCTAACACATCTTGAAGTATAAGAAACGTTTTCTCCTTTATTTTTTCATTCAAATACATCCTATATCCTGTCTTATCATAGTAAAGTTGGCTTTTCTAATTTTGCTATAAGGGAGCTAGTGATTGTTAGCTACCACGTCTAGGTCAATCACTACTGTTGCTCAGAGATAACATTTCAATGGAAATAAGACTATAATCAGCAGATAAAATTGTTTAATTCGTGAATTGTTGATTTAAATTTCCATAAAACGTCGATCCATTTGGTAAGGTGCCTAGAAGGAAAGAATCCCATTTTAAATGTCAGAAATGTTACTTACAATATTGCAATATTTGTTACCAAAAAATACTGTTCTACCACAAGTTTTTCACTCAACTGCTCCTCACACTCTGACAACCTAAACATTCCCCGTTTACGTGGGACTTGCACTGCTTCTCTCTCTCTTTTTTCTCTCTTTTTTTTTTTTTTTTTTTTTTTTAAGGCTGTGAATGCAGATGAATGGACAGATAACTGATAGAGTACTTGCTTGAAAAGCATTAAGATACTGTTTTTTACTTTCTCTTAGCCAGGATGAACACTGTTGGTCTTTCTTCATTTAAACTGTGCGTGTCTTTCTGGAAAACCGTGGCTTGGAGTAGGAAACCAAAATTTAGGGTAAGCAATATTTGTCTCTGAAGATCTGCACACATTAGTCTTTTTCAAGGCTTTCCATATTTGTGAACAACCATTGAAATTTTGTAGCTGTAACTGCTCAGCAGTTTTTCAAAGCAGACCATAGGTCTCTGTCCATGCAATATAAGGTCTGATTTCAAGCACCTATGCTGGAAAATTTCTTCTTGAGGACTTTTTCACTGATGTTAAATACAATGGTACATGCAAGATCTCCTAAGCAGACAGAATGCAAATCTACAAACAGATTTACCAAATAATACTAGGAATGGAAGAAGAATCCCCAGTCTCTGCTGAAAACAGTATAATAACTTATTATCAGTGGCTCAGATAAACAGAGTATAACCATCAGTTTTGTCAGAGCGGCCTCAGAAGGTAAGATTAAGAAGTTTTTTTGTAAGTGATATGCTTTAGCATCACATTTTGATTAGGAAGCTTTCACTTTTTTTCCCCCCCAGCAATTCAGCCTGAGTAACATCCACTCTCTACTTAAATAAATTGAATAATCTGATGATGGACACAAATATATTGAGTTAAATTGTCTGTGCAGCTGTTTAAACAATGAAGGCCCATAAGTGACTGCTTGAGCAATTCCTGGTAGTATTTCAGTAACTTTTTTTTTTTTTAATTAAGTAATTTGCAGTATTAATTAAAATCTCTAATATTCACCTGCAAAATACCGAAGTTATTTCCTACAAAACATATATATATTTTTTTTTTTAAATTTGTCTACAACTTGAATTCACTAAAACAAAGTAAAATCTTTTGTAATAAAACCTGAAGTGAATACTGACAATTTATAGTTTGAAATTAACAAATTTGAAAATGTGTATAACTGCCAAAGAATCAATTTGTCTAATATGAAATAATAAAATCATTATTTAATGGTAGCATAGTGAAATGGAGGTGACATTTGATATACGAAGTACTTCATAGAATCACACAATCCTTAGAGTTGGAAGGAACCTCTGAAGGCTATGTAGCCCAACTCCCCTGCAGTGAACAGGGACACCACAGCTACATCAGGCTGCCCAGGACCTTACCCAGCCTCGCCTTGAAACCAGGGATGGTGCATCAACCACATCAACCTGTTCCACTGCCTCACCATCCTCATATTGATTGCATTCTTGGTTATGCACTGTAACTTCAAATCTACAAGACCAAACCCAAGGAAGGCTGAAGTATTAACATCTGCAATGAAAATGGAATATTTATATACTGCTTACAGTGTCTGTTTAATCAGACTGAGAAATAAATTAATGTTGTACCATTTCTTTCTCCTCTTACAATTTTTGTCACAGTTATGAGATGTAACAGGCTTTAACATACAGAATTGGTAGGAAATGGGTCACTTCCATAATTTTCAATCTAAGAAGATTTTATGGATAGAACAAAAAAAGAAGAAAAATATAGAAAAAGAGGCAAGAAAAAGCCCTCCATAGGCCTTGGGATGAAGGAGCTCGTCTAGTACATTGGAATACTGCTATCACCATAACAGTTGTGAGAATGACAGAAAGAAGAGATAACATTAGGTTGGTTCTTCTTGGATTCTATAAAGAAAATCCAAAATGGCATTACGTAGAGAGGAAAAAGAAAAAGAATAGTTAAGAATCAGGAGCATACGATTTTCAAGTAGATGGGATAAAACCTGTGTGTAACTATTCAATGATTTTAGGGTTGATTTACCATTCTGAATCTGTTTACATCAGTCAAAACTTTCAGCCCTGCAATCTGCTTTCCCATAATGTGTCAAAGCAGATCAAGAGAAACCACTTTGAAATGGGGTAAACAGTGCATCAGAAATCTAACAGCTTATCAAAAGCACACAAAACAGCAGCAATTTGATATGTAAATGTAATGGTGCACCACTGACTCGGCACTGCAGAGCAGACAGATGGCAGCAGACAGCCGTACGAAATGAAGTATGACTTCAACACTGACCTTCCAAGGCAAAATTCCGTGAGTTAACAGAAATCCCATACAAATTTGACAAGGTGTCTCAACATGGTTTATGACCTACTTTTTTTTTCTTTTTTTTAAATGGGATATAAGTGTGCATGGAGATTTAAGAAAAACACTTAAAATGTAGACTAGCATATGATTTAACGCGATCACATACATTTTCTAAGCTTATTTTACTTTAGAACCTTTGAGTTTTGATTCTCATACACAGATTTCCAATAGCTTCATTGCACACCTAAAACAGGAATTACATTCACGTCAGCAACCTTCCAAAGAGGACGTAAAGGAGCGCTTTTAGAAATATTTCACAAAACTGCCAGTCTTCAGAGGAAAGTCAGCAAGAACATCCCGCAGAAACTGTTGATGACTCTCATACAAGCAGAAACAATGCTTAATGGGAAAAAAAAGAGAAAAAAAATGTATACACACACACACACATATATATATACTCTGGCAGCAGAATCCATATTGTTGAGAAGTTATTTGGATACACACGACTTTCAGAGTATAAAGCAGATGAATAATAAAAAAATGACAAAATTTAGGTCATTATCTTCATCGACTAAGGAAATACATCACTATTTACTTGAAGATTCCTCATTTCATGACTTCCTGTTGGAAAAGTTCACACTGGTACAACTGGACTGGAAAATTACCTGCAGTGAGGTTTTCCTGGCAGAAACTATAAGATCTGAGGGGACTGCAGATTTAAAACTCTACAGATTAAAGTGGAAATAGCAATCCTGTGTTGTCAATAGACTGCTACCAGACTGAGGAAGCAGCGAGAACATTATATGAGCTCTACAGACCCAAGGGCATTATTTCTATCTACTATAGGAAAGGATTCCTAAGGAAAAAATTCTCAAATTTGTACTGCCCTAGTCCTGGGCCAACTTCGTTTTTTTGACAGAACACAGTGCTTTATGAATAAGAAAGCAAGCTGAGAAAATATTACTGTGATCACCAGAAAACAAAAACATAAAGATTTTTGAAAGATACCAAGAAGAAAGTTTCCATAAATAAGACTGTTTATCAGTCACTCACCACACATAAGGGATAGGTTATGAAAATATGAGGGAAAGCATATCAGTAGCACTTCCTTTTCCAGAATAATTTCTTAAAGAAATTAAGAAGTACTATGTGATAATTACCTGCACAATGACAGTCTAAAAGTTCCAGGCAACAGTTTTGCAAAAAGAAGAGGTATTATTAGTGCACTCAGTGAGGGAAAAACTGGAGAGTTGTTAGACAGCAGAGTATGCAGATGGGCTATAACTGTTGAGAAGATTTAATTAAAAGTCTGCCTCTCATTCAAAAGCAAAAATAACATAGAAAACATTAATAAATCATTTTTATCATTTCCAGTATTAAAATATACATATTAGTGGAAATGTCTTTTTGACATTATATATCTGCAAGAAGTTCTTGCTTTTTACTAATAGCATGGTTTCAGGAGGATAAAGCAGACAAGGTAGAAACATAGAGAAGCTGATTATATCTCCAGGATTGCAGAGGCGATACCATGGGCACATACAGTGGTGAAATAATGTGGTAGAACAGAAAGAAATACTGAGCTGCTAGACCATTAGTTGAATTAGTCATCAAAATTATTCAGTCTGCCCTATTTCTATCAGCATATCAATTTAAATGAGGGATAGAAAGTCAGGTTTTCTATAACAAAGCCTGAATGCTCACAAATGTACCTTTCTTCAAGCCAGTTGCACCAACACAGCAGATGCAGTTATAGGTCTCAAGAGAGACTCTGTTTTCCTGTGCAATACATGGAATACGGAATTGGTCAAGGTGACATTGTGGATAGAGCTGGAATTCTTTAGCATATATTTCATTAAATTGCATAACATAAGAATGTGCAATGTCATTCCTCTGCTGACTGCTAAATTACTTTTACCAATCAGTCCAATGAATGCTTTGGGTTACGTTTGTACTCCTTATTTATATAGTAAGATTTAGAACCCCCCTCATAATCCTCCTGTAAATTAATCCCCATTTATGCCCTCATTTTAATTGCATATCTTACCAGATACCTATTAGAGAGCAATCAAAAAATGAACCATCAAGTAAGCAACAGTTCAGAAAGAACTTTTCACAAGAGACTATCTTGAAATATATTAGTGAAAAATGACAAAAGCACATTTTTTTCATGCTGTAGCTGTCATGATATAATTTCTGCATGAATGTATTGAAGCAGCTTCTAAATATTTTGTTGTGGGAACTGCCCTAACTCACTTATGAAGGCAATATCATGGTAAAATCTTTGATTAACTTCTTATATTCACCCATACAGACATGTAAATAATAAAGTACATTTTAAGGCAATTTTGCTGATGCTTCAGAGGAGGATAACATTACCTAAGAACTGTACCAAACCCCTGAAGCCAGCTCTGCTTCTAAGCTAGCAGACTTTGAAATCTCAGAGGCCTTCCACTGAGTTTGATTGATGAGCATGGCGGTGGTGGCAGTCCTACAGTGGCAGGATACACAAACTGTCTGCTGCATGACAAAGGGAGAAGTTGAATTGGATGGAATAAACACATCCTGGAGGGTCTGGGTCACCTGCACAGAAATTTAAATGGTCCTCTTTGACCAATTTTGTCCATATGGCCATTCATAGAAATGTGCATTTTTTATTTACAGAAATAACACTTTTGGAAAGAAGTAGCATATATATTTACTTATATATATATATTTAAAAAAAAAAAAAAAAAAAACAAAAAACAAAACAACAACAAAAAAAAAAAAAAAAAAAAAAGCCACCAAAAAACAAAAACCCAAGCTTTCATTCCACTTGTTATTTTGGGTATTTAAGTATATCTTTCTTACTTCTTCTTATTTCTACTAGATGGCATTTCAATGTCTTTTTGACTACACCGAAATGCTGCTGCCAACTTTTCAAATTATCTTAACTGTTGGCTTCTTACTCTGTGAAATCCTGGCCAGAGCATTTTGCTTGTGAAACAGTAGAATGAGTCTTTCATCTACATTTATGATGAAGGAAGGGTAGTATAATGTCTTTGTAATCTTTCTGTTTGTAGAAGAAATGCTAATATGTAAAATACAAAACAATAAATTTAAAATGAAAACAAGACATAATAATTTGGATAGGTATAGCACATTACTGTACAAAGGAAGTACAGTAGAATGAACACTGTTTTCCTTGTTTCAGTGTAGACAATTATATATAATATCCTTTTAAAATGGTAGAATCACTCAGCAGGTTTCGTTCTTCTGTCTGTGTCAGCATTTTCAGTGCTTCAGCCTAAAAGCTACTTTTACAATGCGTTTAAGAGCTTGAGTGATGAAACTGTAGAAAAATCTGGAGACGGCCTAACAGCCAAATCTATTTTTCCCCACTGAACAGTCACCAAAAGTATTTTGTCATATTTTACTGCGTATCTCCTTGAAGAGTTTCATATAGTTACACTGTATTATAATTTTCTATCTGCCTTCTCAGAGTAAGCTGACACAGTCTGCTCCTGGTTTTGGCAACAGTTCAAAAGTTACCTAACATTTTTATGATATATAAAAATACAATTCATATTTTGTGCATGTCTATCATGACTATTTTTTGGGTGAATTAGATTATTATATATGAATGCAATAAAAACTATATGGAATGCTTTAAATATTTATAACTGAATGGAAGAACTTTTAAATTCCCAGTATACTTTCCCCATCCCAGTTTTATAGGAGAAATAATAATTTCTCCAGGATATCATTTTTTAGTCTGTAAAGTATAATCTCCTGGATTTAATTTTTTATTTTTTTAAATAGCTTTACAGCACTATAACATCAGAAATAGAGTAATTACTGTCAGGGACCACTCACATATTTTAAGCAGTATTCTGAAACTGAAGATATCTGTTTGTACCTTAAAGATTTGCAAAGGAAGATGAAGATAGGATGCAAAGGATTTGGAATTTATTTAATATTCACTTATGATATTTTGGCTATCAGCAGGAAATGCTTTCATATTATAAGGACATTTCATAGTTCTTTTACAAAAGTTTTGATTTTAAAGATTCACAGTTTTGATTTTAAAGATTCAACATATCTGTGAACAGTGGCAATTTAAAATAACCTTTCTGTTCCAAGTCATCCATATTAATATCACATCTAGTATTGCATGTGTCTTAACCTTGAAGTAATAGCTGCTGGTAGAAGAACCATATGACATCTGCAGAAAATGTAAAGCCACCAAGGGAATGTTTTTAGGCTCAGGCTTAGGCTGTGCCTTGTAACTATATTTCTTGCAAAAAGGAAAAACACCAGTACTTCTTGCTGCAATCAGCATATATTTTCTATCTTGGATTTAATACCCTATTTGTATTTCATTTTTGTGTGAGTACTATCACCAGGACCTCCCCTGTGTACAGAGAAAACAATAACTTTTTGCATCAAAATTTAATATATGGCTCTGTACTACTGCAATTCTCTATTGTTGTGATTAATGGCCTACCACCACATTTTCATAAGAATTGGAACGTCAGTGCATCAGGTAAAATATTGGCTTCATTGAAGTCAGTAGGAATTACCATTGACTAAAGATGGTTCTGAATTTCTCCCACTGTCCCTTGAATTTACATTTATCTGGACATTGTTCTAAGTTTTTACATTTATCGTAACATTGTTCTAAGTTTTCTGGAAATAAAATGAAAGGGAGAAAAAAACATATTTTTTCTATTCATATTCTTTTAGACAAACTGCAAACAGTTTTTCTTTCTTAAACATATGCTCCTGTTACATGCAAAGATACCTGGATTTCAAATACCTCAGGCAAAAACATAAAAAGGAAACACACTGAGGTAATACTTTTCTTGTAATACTTCGGATACAAATACATATATTTACGAGTTTTATTAACTATGTATTTATACATAAACATGCATTTTGAATATTTGTACCATGACGTGATGGCTGGAAAAGTTTAACTACTTTCTGAGACTTAATTCTTCAAACACTCTACTAGACATCACAGATAACATAGTTTTCAATTCCTACATAAATAATAGTTCAGTCACTTTTTGACTTCTGGTCGATATGAAAATCTAGCACCAAGTAAAACTACTACCTAGTAATACTAAACTGCATAAGATAGATAAATCAGACAGAAAATGCTTTTCATTTCTTCCCTTTGGCCCATAGTGAGAGATCAGCACTGCAGTCAGAAGCAAGTCTGCATGGACAGAGCTGCTACCTTTGACTGTGCTGTTCCTCCCTTGCCTGTCAGCATTGTTGTATTGGTCATTCTAAGACAATGTGGCCACCAAAAAAGTAATTAAATTTGACCTCCACTTTGATTCAACATTACTACTTAATATTGTGCATCCACGAAAGTCCTTCACCTGTTCTTTCTGCACTATTGAATCCTTATGCCCATACTCTCTTCCATTGGATGTACTGGATTTTAGAGTAATCACTTAGTGTAGCAGCGTCCTGAAATGAATTGCCACTGTGATAACTAAAGTGTCCAATTACAACAAATGCCACTAAAGATGAAACAGCAGATAAAGAAAAACAGAACAGGAACAAAAATAGCCACCAAAACAAACAAACAAACAACAACAAAGAAAGCCTCACCACACACAAACATGTTAGGCACCAGGGAACTGAGTTCATACTTAAACAGAGTTCTGTGGTTTCCCTTTCTGTACGTAAAATGTGTGTTTGCATACAAACATGTTTTAATGAGGTTTTGTGACACTCATATCACTAAAAACTTTTAGTATCTTAGCTGGCAGTGGTACAGAATTATCATAGGATGGTATTAATACAGCTATGTAAAATATTACGTGGCAATAATGTCCAAACTGTAGAGTTTATTTATTATTAATAATAACCATCAGTGGAAAAATTAAACACATGCAATTAGCTAAAACTTTTATACTACAGGGAACAGACTGACTAACCCTAAATTTATTGTACTGTAGAACAAGTGCTTATTAGTATCAGAGCTACCATAAATCCCCGTTATTCAACTATGCTGAACCTCAGCAGCACTCCTTAAACTATCAACAATTACTGTCCCTTGTGCACCAGTAACAATATTAAGGTTGGTCCTGTTTTCAGAACAAAGATACTAGAGATGGAGAAAAGATTTTTACCTCAAGAGCAGAATTATAAGGGGATTTGAATGTCTATTTTTCCAACAAAATGGTGGATTTTTCAAGAGAGAACCATATCAAAAGCAAATATATAATACATATGCAAACATACAGATCACCTAGAATAGGAAAACATATAAACAGTAATTTTAACTATAACTGACAGACAGAGTAAACGAGCAGCTGAAATTGTAGAAAGCCATACTAGAACCCTGACAGCAGTCTTACAGAAGATATCCATGGAGGCTTGCAGAATCCTATTTCATGCTTTTAGTTGCAAGAAGTATGAGCAGAGAGACAAAAAACTAGTGTTTCATCTTCCCTCAAACATGACAAGGGCTAATTGATTTCCAGCCATCAATAAAACAAAAGATTGAATTGTGACATTCTTCCTGTGGCAGTGAATAATAAAACAGAAAACCTTCATCTTTGACCTTGGTCCAAGAGAAACTGCCCACATTTTATGTTAAATTAATATTTGCTGTCATCTCACATAAAAATTGGTTATAAACACTATCATTTAGTAACAATAATTTTATTTCAGTTTGATTAGATGTGCTTCAGCTTATTATCATATTCATTAACTACGTTCATTGTAATAGGAATGTAACACTGATCTATTTCTTTGGATTAATTCTTCACAGTCATGCAAACTGGGAAAAAGTTAAGTGCTCTTTCTGTTTCTTTTACAGGTATCTAACTTGAGGAAATCAACTTATGAATCAAAAGAGTTAACCTGAGATTATCTTCCATGTTGTCAACAGAGGTAAAAAAAATTGAAGTTCTAACAAAGTGCCAGGCTGTTGGTACTTACCATTACTTATCATAATTCACAAATTGATTTTCTGCCCTTACATATCTTTAAACACCAGTTGGGCTTTCAAAATACCATCACTTTTTATAAGCTGATGAGTAAGACTGAGATTTAGAGCCTTCCAGCAAACATTCCTGCCATAAGCCAATTTTCAAAAGCATTTACAATATTAACTTCTCAATGTTGTTTTTCTGCTGTATGTTAGAGAAATATCTTTGGACACACAGGAGCATTTTTTTTCCCAGTATTTCCATATTCACATAAAGATGTAAGTACAAGGGGAGTATGTATCTGCATCACAAATCACGTCAATAACACTGTATTTCATTTTTGTTTAGTCAGAATATGAGTAAAACTAATAACAGGATAACTTTCCTTACCTAATATTGTGTTTGTCTTGATCTTGAAAATTCAAAATACAGACTGAATGTTAAAATAAAGTTAAATAGTAAAGGCAACCCCAGACCCACTTACAAAATCATGCATGAATCCTATAATGCATGTATAAGCCTGAGGTATCACATGCTTGCATGAAGCAGTACCTTGAGGAGAACCTCATAGACCTGAATATCTTATCATCTTAAAAGCTTAATTCAAAAGCCTGTTAGACAAACAGTACCTTTCCAACCTGAAATAACCATGATCTTACTGGAGGTTTACTCTAAAGGACACTCAAAACAAAGCACTTTATAATTTTGATTATCTTCAGCATTTTTCTCTGTAGGAATGAGCAAAAATAGCACAGAAAAGATAAACACTGGATGTTCAGATAACAAGAGTTGTGTAAAATGTACAAAAAATGTGGTCAAGATCATGAAAACGTTTTTCATGTGTTTGCTCAAATGAAAATTATTCCTAAGCTTACAAAGAAGGACTTCAAATTTTATGAACATTACTTTTCAGAGCTCTTTTCAGAGAGCAGACATCTTCTATAAGCCATCACCACAGGGTTCTTATTAACTTTATTACAAAACAACAATTATATAAACACTTTTTACTGGAATGTGCACTTACAATTTATTGACCACCACAAGCCATCCTCTTTCTGTAACTTTTTTCTACTGAAGTCCAGGAATAGCATTTTTCTTTCTGCTAAATCACAACCTCAATATTTGAATGAACGTGATTATTTCAAGTCTATTATACACATTTAAATAGACTATGCAGCTGTTTGAAAGTGATCTGGAAAAAAAATATTTAGATGTCAACATTGGGAAATAAAGCTTATACATTGTCATGTTATCATATGTTCAGTCAGTTTAGAAGTGTTTAGCCATATTTATGTAGATTCTCTAGAATTTATGATTTTAAATAAAGGCATCAAATATCTTCTCCACAGAGGGATCACCAAAAGTTCAGATTTGCTGTAACCATTCTTTCAGACAACCCTCACAGCATCAATGCTACTTTACCTCATTCAGCTTAGAAAGCCAGTAATCTTTCATGCCTCTGTTTTTTTGCTGTTGTTATTACATATCTAAGTTCAAACTGTGCAAAGAGTGCTGGCTCTGAGTTGTCACTGTTTGCTTTTAAAACCCTGCCAGAACACTTTTTCATCAAATGTGTGATGTCAATCCCCAAATCTTTAGTGATCTCACCAAGTAAGCACTGTTTGGGATGCTTTCAACTTAAAGATCTATCCTACCTAATAAATCAAACAATTAAGCAGGATGTATGGAGCATGCTAGGAAGTTTCTTTACAAAAGATTTGGTCCAAATAGAAAAGGATTGAGAGGGAAAGATGAATAATGGAAAAATACGTAGGGCTTTTAGCAAAGCTAAACATGAATTCATTAAAATTCTTATTCTACCCATAATTTGTTCATACTGATCTCTAAGAGGGTAGGAGAAATCACATGCCTCTAAATATATATTAGAAGAAAAATTATCCATGTATATCAAACCTACAAGCATTATCATTTTCAATATACGCCTTGCTATTCAGATTAAAATTACTCTTCAGCTTTACTCTACAGAAGTTTCACAGTGGTTTAAAGAAGAAAATTATGGTTCGCACCTCCTACCCCAACCACTTTAAGCCCATTGGTCAACATGACAGAAAGAGTAGTAAAGGCATATTTTTCTTACTTGGTATTTAAATAAATATATCCTGAATGAAAATTTTCTTTTGTGAATTTAGCTAGAAAAATAACATGAGGAGTGAGGTATGAGTAAACACATCACTAGATATCTCCTTAGCTCCCGGTGGGCCCGAAGACAAATAGCATCAACTTCCAAGTTACAGAAAGTTAAGCTTTGAGTTATAACATCTCCTTCACCGTCATTAAAAAGAGTTTGTATTTTGAATTCAAAAAGTAAATGGTTTGATGTAGAAAGAAAATACTTCTTTGGTTTTTACCATTCTCGTGGGACAATACTAAGATATTTTCTTAGGCTTGCTGTGTTTTGAGACTTCTAGGATGCAAAATGAAGATGAGTGCTGACATTGTAAAGGGAGCTTGAGCTCCTCAGAGGTAAAATGGCTAATCTAGATGCTTCCATGCGTTACTATACAAGACAGAACCACCCCACGTGTGAAGACAAGACTCCAGCTAGGCTTAGAAAATTTTTGATTATGTGAAGGGTCTGAGTAGCAGCCACATAATTAGGGGATGGAGGGAGGTGCACAAAACCAGCAGCTGATTTACTGTGATTGTCTAGATACAAAGAAACTACAGAGCCAGGTCCTGAAAAATGAAGAATGTATAATGTAAAGTCGGATGTGGACCCTCGCTACTGTGCTTTGCTTTTTAAATTCTGTGTAGCCAATACAAGAAATATTTTGTTCTGTTTCTTCATGGGAAACAGGTTGAAGTTTTACAATCTGAAAAATCAAATTTTCAGGAAAAAATTAAACATACTGTAGGCTCTTGTTTCATGTCACTATCTCAGTTATTCTGTATATTATAAAATAATGTCACTTTATCAAACATTTTGTGCTGTTTCTTAAAGCTTTTGAAAATTATTTTGAAAATTTCAAGGATATTTGAGTAGTAATACACAAAGATCAGATAGACATCTGTCAAGCCCCATCATACCAGAAGCAACATTTCCCGTGGCAAGTTTGGGACAGGGCAATTGATCAGATATTCTTCTTTTTCTGCAACCTGCTGTTGAAGTCACAAGCACAGTATCTGCATACTGCACCTGCTTACTCATCCACACCCAAATTTGGATCTCTTAAAATTCAGAGCAGTCCCTTTGGCGTAACTGAGAAAGCTGCTGTGGTAATGCAGATCCTGAGGAGAGGAACAGAGTTTATGAGAGTCAAATGTAATTTGTAATTTCCTCCACTAGTAACATGCTAGTTATCAAATATTTTTCAATACTAAAAGAATCTGTGTCCAGCCTATTACTCTTAGAGAGGCTGCCATTCACCTGCAACACCCCTAAGTCTGGGCATGGACCCACCATCAGACACAATGCTCACTGAACTTGGCAGTGTGATTCAGGACCTTCCTGAATCAGAACCTAGAAGAGGGTAATTAAAACCCACAGAGTCAGCCAGTAGAGAGACTATTTTAAACTGCTTACAAATAAGAATTTTAATATTTTTACATCTCCTTCGTATTTCTAGAGTCCAGAGATAAATGATTCTCAAGATATAGACTTCAGCATATTGGAGCCCAAAATATTAGCTGACTTCCCAAAGTCAAAGTCATACTTCATTTTAGGGGCAGAAATAGGAAAAAAAGTCTAGTTTTTCACTTAACCTCTGTGAAATATATCACCACTTCTTCTCTTATCTTTTCCTTCCATTTCTGTTCTCTTCTGTCACTCCCTCCTATCCTTTTTCCCAAAAAAAGTTTAATGAAAAATGTATGGAAATGTCAAGGACAGACAATTTATCTTTACAAAAGCTTAGAAGTTTACTTTTAAATATTGACAGGTACAGTCAGGAGTCATCCAGCTATATTCACTTCCAAAATCAAAACAAAACAAAGCCATACAAAAGGAAAAAAAAGCAAAGAGACAAACACACACACAAATTCACCAGCAAATACATGACACATGATACTGCCTTAGTGTGTGTGTATATATATATGTCCTGTTGGTGATAGACTATTAAAAAAGTAGCCTAGTATAACACTCTTCATTATATACTTTTCTCAATAGGCATTTTCTTTACATTTATCAAATCATTCAGTACTACTTTCTATTTTATACCATGCTTAATATTCCCGGAAGAAAAAAGAATTTATTGTTCATTGGATATAACATAGCCAATAGGAAAATCTATTTTCTGGATATCTTGTTTATGGGCTGTGTTTGCCTCCAATTCTTCTTCTGAAGTTCTACTCACAGGGTTTGTACTTCCAGCATCAAGACTGATGCACGTACAGTGATCAATTTTGTCAATCCCTTTGAATCTTTAACTGATCTGATTCATCAGGACATAACAGAACAGACACTTTAATTCAACACTACCCACTCTACGCTTTTGCAATTACACAGAGTAACCAAACACACCTTTGGCGCTAAAAATTACCCAGCTTCTGTTTTCTTAGGTTCTGATTGTTTCTGAAAGCTGGAATGGGGGAGAAAGTGAACTTTATGGAGATGTAATGGAGTGCTTTTAATTAAACAAGGGTGAGGTGTTCGTTTTCTCCACAACTGCTTGATTACACTTGTCCACCAAATCTGTGATGATGCTACCCTCTCAATCAGTCCAGATAGATTTGCATTGTCTTTCTAAAAAAAAAGCAAGCAACCAAAAAAAGCACAAGAATTTTCTCACAATCTAATTTATTTTTATTATGAAGAACCTTACTTGATTCCTTCAACAATTCCACAAGCCTTATTAAGGCATTTGCTAAATGCTTGTAAAGGAGTTGATTTGGTGGAATTATGATGCTTGCTATGTTTCTTTAGGTCAACTCAGAGATTGCAGCAAGCCTTGTGCTAAGTCAGCTGCTCTACAGAGCCAAAGAAGTCCCTGATACAGAACCTTCCCCATCCCCTGAGCAACAGGACTGAAACACTGCCCTGGAGACCTTAGGCTGGTATCCTTAATTCTGCAGGAAAAAAATATGTCTTTATTCTTGCTTCCCACATTCAGATTGACTCATAAATAAAAAATAGAATCTGGACTATCATCTGACCCTAGCAACAGAATTTTTTTCATTTTCTATCTAGTTTTCAGATTGTTATTAACACCACAACTGAATCTTCAATATATACTGTAGTTTCAGCAACACATTGCAATTGGCAGCAATCAGTACTTGACTATGCTGAATTTTCTCTTAACAAAATACTTTTCCTGTAGTATAGTATAGTAAAGTATATCTTTCATATACTTAAAATTTTTGATAAGATTTAAAATACTGAAACAACTACCAGGGACATTCTAATTAAACCTGAAAGCACGAATAACCCCAGCTCCCTCAGCCACTCCCCATAAGACTTGTGCTCCAGACTCCTCACCAGCTTTGTTGCCCTTCTCTGGACATGCTCCAGGGCCTCAGTGTCTTTCTTGCAGCGAGGAGCCCAAAAGTGAACACAATATTCAAGGTGTGACCTCACCACTGCTGAGTACAGAGTAATCTTATCTCAGATTCATGAAAAAAAAAAGCCTGGAGTTCACTGTGAATTTATTTATGCCCAGTGACTTACTGGTAGGAACATCATAAAAGTGTTCAACACATCCCATAAAAACACGGAAAAGGAAAATATGTATGCATCTACCTGGTAATTTCCTCTAAGTCACCGAAAAGGAGAAGTCTGAACTTAGACCTGTATATATAGCCAGAAGATCTGATCTTTCTCTTGTTGAGCAGCCAACTGACAACCACAAGCCACTATTCCACAGGCATCATCACTGTAATTAAATGTTTTTTGTTGGGCAGACTGCGGTGCTGTGAGGGCACGTTGCATGGCATTCTGCTGCTTTATTCTTGGGAAACACACATTGCATATGACTGCATCTGCCAGGGGAGTCCAATCATCACCAGGCCCATGGGCACATCTAATTTCAATTAAGTGGTAAAAATTGCTGGAACCATGATAATTCTTCACAGAAAGGGATTCCCTATTCAGAGCACAAAAATGCATTGAGATGACATATCACCGCATTTGAGGAAGCACAGTTACCAGACATGTTGTGGTCACGTGTATGACCCCAAATTCTGCATGAAACATTCAAAACACACATACTGTCTGTCTACAAAATAAATGAATAATTAAAATATGTACAGAAAACAGACTAAGCTGTTTGTTTTGCTTTTTAAAACAGCAAGCTTACATAGTGCAATGAAATATTTATCCACAATGTTTTCCTCTTTCTGATCTATTTTTTCTGGATTGATTACCTCTGAAAGCTTTCCTGACATGAGCTTTTGTATGCTGACAAAACAGAGACAAAGCAAAGCATCTTGATTAGCCAAAATGCAGGTCAGCTTCTAGTTGAGGTTGCCAGACCAGCAAGAATAGGGAACGTGGTCAGAAGTCTGCATTTTTTGTAAATTTAGTTTTTATGGTGTAGAGTAATCCACTCCCATATTTTCCGCAGGAAGCAGAAGAATTACCAAACAGCACTTAGAGTTGAGTTTTTAAATTAGCTGGCTCCATTCTTTTGAGAATTGGTAACAAAAAGAGCAGTTAGATTTCAATGTCACACAAGCAGTAGTTGTCATAACAATTAATGTGCTGCCTCATAATCCGTGGGCTTCAAACAAGAAGCATGCAGTTAAGTTAGTGTTATTGCTAAATTCTAAATTATGCCTGGGTTCCAAATGCCTTTAGTGAGCTGACTGTATTCAACTGCAACTGTGTCAGCGTACACCATGTATTCAAATGTCCACAAGAAAATACACTTCAAACAAAAACCCACAGAAAACATTTTAAAGACTATTCACAAGGCAAATAGGCTTAGACTGGTTGTTCTGCATAGTATCAAACATCTTCCACTGGAGTAAAACATTTGTCCTTCTTGTATATGAGAATCTAGCCCTACTACTAAGTTCAACCTTTAAAAGTCCATGAAAGGCTCTGGTTATATTCTGCACAAACATGCAATCAGATGCATCTGTTAGTCACAACTACTAAGCTAGTATTTTAACTACTGATAACCAGGTGCTTGTACTATGAACCACTATGGCTTTCTCTCAAGTAGAACCCACTCAATATTTAGTACCTGTTCTGCCACAGACGTTTGAAAATATCTATGTACTACCTGTCAGTGAAATAAACGAGTCCTCTTTATTTCCATGGAACATTATATTATGATTTGATAAACTAAGCCCAAAGTACAAATGAAGGCTTATCATTACTCAGTTAGAAGTCTGTTAAGAATTTAAAATGTTTTTTTCCTTTTCTTTTTCTTTCTTTTTTTTTTTTTTTTGGCAAAATGTAGTAAAATGATTTCTAGCAAATAATTGTTTACTAAGAATTGTTTCGTGGTTTTATAATTTCTTCAATTTATGGGAAATCATAAGTACTATTAAATATGACTGCTGAATCATTTAAGTCCATGCTGACTCTAAACAATGAGCTTCTTCAGATAGCAATATTATTCAAGAGGAAAAAGAAAACAAACAAAACCAATCAAAATAAACAAAGTCATAAAACAAAAACAAAAACAAACCTGACAGATTTGCATGCATATTAAAGATACTGTAATCCACCAGGGACAATCTGGACAGGAGACAGCATGACTGTCTGACATGAAACAATAATCCTCAGAAACTACAGTCTTCATATTGTTCAGGAATTAGTTGTCATTGACACATAGGAGAGACTTGGATGATCTTTTGAGGCCAGATCAGTCTCTACAGTGATTCTGTACGGGCAACAAACAATTTAATTTAGCTGAGATACAGTGACTCCAATTTATGCTGAGGCATGGAAGAAGATACAGACCTGACCAAGAGAGGTGAAAGAAGGATGATAGCATCATTATTATGTACATTTATGCAATCCTCTCCTGCTTTGATTATAACTGATATCTAGCAATAATTTAAACTTTTGCTCCTTGAATATATTTTACATTCTTACATAAAACTCAGGAACTTTAACTTTGACTACATATGCAATAATGTCTATTGAATTATCAAACATAGCTCTGGATGAAATGCAATACCAGAACTGCACTGATGCTCGGTAAACAAATGTGTTGTATTTATGTTGTATGTATTTATTGTGGATACATATAGAATATATGTAGTATTTTCTTCATTCAGAAGCAATGCACTGCAAAAGACTCACTATTACTTCTGCAGCTGATGTTGCAGATGCGTAATGGGGTTGTATTTATACATGCTGACTGTTGAGCGAGAAGCATTTTTTTGTGTGTGTTTTTTTGTTGTTGTTATTGTTAGGAATGAAAATGCTTTCTTGTGTACCACCTTCTTGCACCACTTGCTTGGGAAGAAAACAATATGAGGATGCTTGCAAGTACTTTGCTCAAAAGCTATTTCGAAGCATCCAGTGAAAATTAGTATAACTTATCCAGCTGTTTGTGGACAAATATAAACATACAATGACTGACAGCTACTCCTTTTTTTACGTAGAAAATAGTAACTCAAATTCATTCTTGCCAGCATCAGTCATCTTACATCTGCATAATCAAGAGGCCTTGCAGATGACTGCTTCTTTGCTGACGAGTAAGTGATCCTTATTAGATACATACAATTCTTCAATTAAATAATTTATATTTATAAAATACTTTACTTTTACTGCACACATTATTTGCAGAAATTATTAAATCTTAATTGTGTTAATAGCATAAATTTAAAACTTTGTAATTCATAACAGAATTAGTAAAATTCCAAGAAATTTCTAGCTTCTTTCTTTTTGATTATCACATTTTTCATTGTTAATTTTAACTATATACACATTTCAATTAAATCAATGTGTCCTCACTGCCTGATAACTCTGTTTGACAGTTCTGTTTGGCAGCTGGTATCAGAGAAAGCGTATGAAAATATGTTTTGTATTACAAGATAAAACACATGGATTTGCCATTTTATTCCTACCTGTGTCCTTAGGATAAATGCAAAATAGGGAAGTTAAGAGACAGGGAGCACAGGGTAAGGTTGAGAATGATTCCAGACTTGTCAAAGCATCAGCGGAAGGGTCACAGAAGTCATCAAAGCTCTTCTGCCAAAGTGCCTAATTCAAATTCTAGTGCTGTGCTAAGTCAGAGTCTATTATTCCATTCATGTTTCTGTGAACATTACAGGCCCTTGTACATGATAATTTGGTTTGAAAGCCTCCCACTAAGGTGAAAAGATGAAATACATGTGTGTCCTGGTGCTATTGCAGTTCGTGCCTGAAGAAAGCATTTCAGCAAAACACTTGTGTGTATTTAACATTTCCTAATACTGCTTTGCTTTTAGGAATTTTTAGTAATTAATCCCCAATACTGGGAAAAGTTGGACTATTTTAAGCTACATTCCCTTCTGCTGATGGGTAAACAAATCTAAAAATTTAGTCTGCTTGCTGTTGCCACCAATATAGATCAGTTCCATTCTCATATTTGTATTGCCAAAGCAGAAAAAATACAAGCTCGAAATCCAAAATGTGAAAAGGAGCCCAAAGGAAATATGATGTTGGATTTCTATCCATGATTCTCTCAACCTAGAAAATTACAACCTGAATAACATTCCTTGTTATGGACAATTGCAAATATTCTACTTAAAATTCCACACCCAGCTCTCATTTGCTTTTGAAACTATTAATTTGAATGCCAGCAGTCCCTAACAATTTATTACCTGAAATTAAAAGGAATATTTTAAAATATTTTTTAAACGTGAAAAATAAGCGTACAACACAGGCCTTTAGAAAGCCTTCTTCCTATTCACATCTTCAAGGCCACTAGTTATTTCCATGCTTTTTAAATTGTTCACTGCATTTCACAGAAGCATGGGGAAACCGTAGCTGCTGTGTTATGGAATAACAGCCTTCAAGATAAAGGGGGAGAAAAAAAAGCAAAAAAAAAAAAGCCAAGGAATGGCTCAGTGATAAACATCTGGTTTTATACCTAAGATGCAAACTCTGAATTCATCCCCAAACACCCAAAATATTGGTCTGTGCAAGCTCTGAATTATCCACAATCTGAAAACCAAACAGACAAAAAAACCCCACACACTGTTTTGGGAATGTGAGTGGAATTAGGAGCTTAGGAAATGTGTGCGTTGATCAAAATGCATGCAGAAGTGAGAACTTACAGATTTGCCAGGAAAAAAACAGAGTTGCCTTTGCAAATGCAGCTTTGGATGGGTAGAGAAAGTTTCTCTCTGGAACAGGAAGATAAACAGATTCGTTATACAGCATTGCAGTTACTGCTCTGCCCTGCCTTATAAAACAGGAGGAAGCAAAACATCACACACACATTCTATAAAGTCTGGGTACAAATATGAAATAAAAAAAGTGAATAGCCCTCACATACCTACTTGTCTTAGAACTTGGGATCTAGAGAAAGAGCAGAAATTTGTACTGCTATACCATATTATAAACATCCCATAAAGTTTTTGCATTCCATCTTACCTTATGTAACAACACTATTTTTTGGACACATTTGCACATTAATTACAGTGTTATGCAGTTTTGTGTGTTTCATCCATTTTGAAAGCTGTACTTCTAAGAAGAAACTGTGGTTTTAGGATGCCGTGTAGCTCTGCTTATAAGTATGCGTTAAGATTAAATATCAGATGTGAAGCTTACCGTGACATTTTGCCTATAAAAAATTTATTTTAAGTGGAATGTGCTGTATTTTAACAAAACATCTCAAGGACTTTCAAGTATATCTTGAAGGCTCTCAAGGAAAAAGGAACAAGTTGTATTTTGCACACACTGAAGTTCCCTTGCTGATGCAAATAGAAAACCAACAAGAAAACAGTGCCATAGTATTTACATTTCAAAAATATCTGCCTATCTGTATCCTGAGCAGTTATTTTTGTTATGATAATCTATTTTTACCATATTGCTCAATTGTTAAAGGTCTTTGAAACACATTCTATAAATTGCCACCTAATCCAGGCAAAAATTATGTTATTTATGTTCCCTAGTCATTTTCTCAGGGAAAGCATAAATTCCTTTCAACGCTACATACATATCATATGGTTTGGCTTAGCCTTAGATTTCATTACCATTTTTGAATAAAGTATTTGTATGTAGAAGGCATGCTGTATTAACTAATCTGTTTTCCTGCCAGGGAAGACTTCTACCCTCATTTTCTGACTTCCCATCATGAACCAGAAAGTGGGTATGACAATGCAATTAATATCTATTTAATTGAAATCCCCAACTCCAGATACACTTCACTGCATGAGACACAATGGCAGTGTCTTATCATGTTGTAATTTTCTCTATCAAAAAAAGGCAGGGAAGAACTATCTACTTCGCACAGAGCTAAAATAATTCCATAAACATAGCAGTGAAATAGTCACACTCAACTTACAGAAATCGCAGCCCAGTACATAAGCTAAATTTTCTGACTGGCTCAGCTTTAGCAGCCTTGAAATCTCAGTAATAAGAAACTTAATTATCATCATATTTAGGAAGGAGAAAAAGAAACATATGCCTAACAAATAAGAATCCATACGTTAACGAAAAAAAGAGCGTGATTCATATACAGCGGAGAAAAGCCATTTTAGCATCAGTATTATTCTGAACAGAACAGTTATAAGTAATTGCACAGCTTTTTGACCACAGTGAAACAGTGTCAATGTAGACATTATGCCTTGTGTTATATAAGAAAATGAACATCATGGTCTCACATTAAAGTCTTCAAGTCTATGAATAGTTCACCAAGATGCTCAAATGCTCAGCCTTAAAAACAGATGGAATTGAACAAAAAAACTGCCTACAAAAGGTGATTAAGGCTAACCGCTGAAGGAACATGCTGTTTAATCAAGCATTTAAAAGAAAGGAAAGGAAGAAATAATATCCAAATCACTCTGTCTTACTCAACTATCACACTCAAAGTGAAGGTAAACAAAAACCCTCAAAGTGAAGGTAAACAAAGACCTTGCAATCCAGTTTTTCTGTTGTGTGAACAAGTAATGTCATCATCTAGTGTTGCTTCAATGAATCCTCATTCAACTGAGGCTCTAGGAGGAGACGAAGTCTGGATAGTTTTCTACCGGATGCACTGATGAAGATTTGTTACTGCCCATTACAAAGAAATTCACCTTTTTGGTGTTCACCCAACACAACCCCAAAGACAATCTTCTAAGACTGACATATAAATATACACACATTTTTAGTACCATTATTCAGTGCTCAGCATAAATTAAAAAATGTTTTCAATTAATCACTAATTTTAACTAAATATTTGAATATATCTGAAAGTTATTTAATAACTAACACCCATAAAATGTAATTTCTATTCTATAGAATAACTCAAAATTATGCTTTATAACTTTAGTTAAGATATCAGGTGTTAGGGTTCCTAGGATGTGCTAGGTGTGAGAGAAATCAACTCAACAGAATACTTAAAAATATACACATTGCAGGAAAACATTTAATATCCCTTTTGCTTGTAGTGTTTTGTTTTCTTTTTTAAGGGTATAACGTAAAATGAGCTATATAGAAATATACCATCTGGAGATGAAACAGACTGGTATTTGTAAGACAAAAAGGAAAATAAATTATACTAGGAAAACTATATGGAGATCAAGTTGGTAAATATTGAACAATTGGCTGTAGTGATCAGATTTGTATGCTGCAGTCTCTTATCAGAAAGGGATATAAATGAGAAGGTTGCATTTCTGTAGATTCAAGGAAGAATTCACAAGGGATTTTAGTTAAATGAGTTCTGCTGAAAAGATGTGCAGCGCTGAGCGCTGAGGAGGTGCAGAAAAGCTCTGCCGTGTGAATATGAGATGGCACTGGTCCATTGCCTGCTCCAGAACACTGTCTGGTTTGGCCAGAGGAAAATCCAGTGGAAAATGCAGAATACGTTAAACTACAAAGTGAGTTTCTTACGTTTAAATTTCATCTTCATTTAGTTCATCACTCAGCTTTAAGAAGCTCACAAAAACAGCATCCAAGCTAGTCTACGTATGAAAAGCAAATCAAGGGCATTACTGTATCTACAGAAAGGAAACAGTTCTGGCAAACAGAAATAGAAGAAGGAAAAGTATTAAATAATTCATTTAACTGAGCACTCTACAAAAACTGGCAGACTGTGAATTGCACATGCATGCCCGGTTTTACAACTCAAAAGCAGATCCTAAATCTCCAGAAAAGAAAAATTCATGTCATTAACTTTAAATTCAAAGTTACATTGGAAAGGTTTGTGTGAAGATCAATAAATAACTATAATTATTGAAGAAAACTATGAATAAAACATTAAATTATAGGTTGCAAGCCTGTAGGCACTTCACACCATTAAATAAATTTCTACTTTTAATCTAAACTCTCACTCTGAAAAAAATAAAGAAAATTAAGAACTCTAAAGAAAATGATGATTTTCTTTTACAAAATGAACCTTAAACACTTTTTTTGTTATGAATAAAAATTAAATTAAAATGAAAGTCAGCTTCTAATACAAGACTATTTTTAAGTTGAAAAGAGTATGAATTTATTCAACAAGAGAGAAACTGCAGGGTGGAGTGCTATTTCCCATATAGCATATACAACTTTGGATACAATACATACATTCTGATGTACAAAGTTTTCTGAATGCTAACATACAAAAGTATATATAAGGAAGGTAGAAAATATTCCCAGAGATTCAACTGAATCAGCAAATAACTGCTCTATCTCCTCACCTGGCTGAAAGTTTGTTCTCCCTTGAAAATTTGGCTTGAAAGCCTCTGGTCAGTTTCTCTTGAAGGTTTCTAGATTAATTGATGAGAAAAATGTAACATCTTTTGATGCCTCCCATTCTACAGGAATTGTATGTAGCCCAAAAGAATGAAAGGTATTTCCAAAAAATTATAAATTGTATATTAGCTAAAATGTACTATGATTGAGTTTTGTATATTTCGGTGTGAACTCTTTTGATATCATTTTATGTCATTTCACTATGAAATGACAGTTGTTTCAACTAGCATGATTTCAGTGCAGGATTTCTGTTATAGGTTATGTGCTGTCAGTTGCATTAATCACAGAACAATTTCTGCTCCATTATGTAAACAATGTTTCATTTGCTGTAATAGTTCTGTTTAAACATTTAAACTTCTCTCTGTCAGAATGCAGTCTTTCTACTTTCTGATTCCTCTTAAGAGGTGATGACATTTTTCTGCCTCTTCTATGTTTACTTGCTGCAAGTTGGCTGCACTGTTATTGAACCAAGAATACTAACAGCATGCCATAAGCACAAAAATCATCTTACTTTGAAAGACCAGTTACACTCTATTTACTTATAACTTGTGAGGATCATCTGGCTATGCCTGAAATGATTCAAGTTCAGCCTTTGAAGTTAAAAATTGGTGTTACAAATGCTATGCAGGATGATCATATAACCCCACCTCATTCTGTACACAACATCAATTACATGATACAAGAATACAATTTAATTCTGGAATCTGAAAGTAATCTCCACTGTGGGTAAAATTCTATGCTGAAGGTTTTGACAGAACTTCTGTTCTATGCAATGTCACCAACAACTCAAAAAACACAAGATGATGAAAGAAAAAACTATGCTATTTAGGTCTTGTGTTTATTTTAATTACTTCTTCATGTAGCAGACTGAAATGTTAAGTATTCCATTTTTTTTTGGTAAATTCATCCCAAAAACTCAAAATACTTTCTAGGACTTTTTGTAGTAAAGCAACATTTAGAGATGTAGACAGGAACATGTAAGCAACTTTTTACTAAGCCAATGTCAAACATGGGATAGAGCTAAAAACAATAACGCCTAATGAAAAAATCCAGAAGGTTGTAAGAATCAATCAAACATACAATAGAAACATCAGGTGTGATCCCTATTACAAGCCTATTTCTACATATGTAACTTAAATTATTGTGAAAAAAATGTCAGTCATAACTATTTGACTAGTATTAAAAGAAGCTATGCTTTTACTGCTATACAAGAGTTTCAATCTAAAATAGAAAAATTTTAAACACATCCTTGCATTTCATGACAACAGAAAAATAGTTAATGCTGCTGAGACAGCATCAAAGAAGTAATGAAGGCAGTATTTTGAATAGATACTGAATGTGAGGATGACTAACACTTTTTGGGTAAATTTACCTGTAGTACACTGTAGGCAAAAATATTGCCACTAGAAAAATAATCACTATTTCAGAGTCTACACACCAACCAATGCAATGACAAAACACACACTCATTACAAAGAATGAATGATTTCTTCCTGACCTCTGCTGTGCTGGTGCTGGTACTGCACTAGAAGGTAAGTGCTATGAACCCTATTAGATATACAAGTCAGCCAGACAAGATGCTTTTGGAATAATTGGAATAATTTGGAATAATATCCTCACACTTCTGACTCCACAGAAGTTCAGTATGATGAACAAAGCAGAAATTTTGGAGATCATAAGCCTGTCTAAGAGATTAAAAAGTACGAGGCCTGGCTCCTGGATAACCCCTATAGCAACTGCATTCAAAGAAAACAAGCTATTAGCAGGCATACTGAATCATGCAATCTACACTAAGCTTCCACCTTTCTTTTCTTCTACAGCAAAAAGTTTACCAGCAAGATTTCCTGTCCCCTGACTACAGTGCCTGACATGATACGGTCGAACTGACATTTTTCTTCAGGTGTTGCTGAGTCCTTCCTTCATGGCCTTCTAATCAATGTCATGCTCAAGTTTTGTCTTCCTTGGGACATAATTATTGGGGAACTATTAAAGAAATATATAATCTGTCATTTTAAAATTGTCACTATAATTTACCAGAGAATATATTAATGCCAGTGTTTTAATATTCCATTTAATGTACACCTCTCATTCAAAATCACTATTTGATTGAAATATTCATACACTTAAAGAATATAAAGTGATCAATAAATAAATTTGAAAAAAATAATTAGGATTTTAATTGTGGTTAGCCAACTATCAAAGAAGAATTAAGCTAATTATCCAAGACATTTTCGTTTCTCAGCTGTAATTGGAGGATAAACAGCATGTATATGAAATATCATCATGCTAAAAAGCAGTACTTTGGCTTTAATAATTAGCAACATGAAGTAGCAAATTAACAATGAAGTCTCCCTACACCAAATAAGACCAGTCTGTTCTATGCCTTCAAAACAAACAAAAGAAACCAACAACAACAAAAACAAAACAAAACAAAAAAAAATGTATCCTGACTAGGAAAGCATCAAAATTTCAAATTAGTAGCAATAAGAGAAGGGTGACTCCTGTCCTTGCTTTCAGGCTGCACATTTACTTCTTTCAGCTTGAAAACAATTAATTGAAAAATTATTGTAATGATTATTGGCATAGAGTGAGAGAGATAGAAGGACGGAAGGCATAAAAGAAAGAGATGGCGTACAGAGATTCATTCACAAGTCAACATATTCAGTATTTCTATAGTTCTCTAGAAAGCAGAATTTTTTTTTTTTTTACCAACTTTTGATTAGCATGACTCAAAATATAGCATTAATTCCCAGAGGACTGCTAGACATTCAAGGAGAGTAGGCAACTGATCATATAAACAGCAGCATGCAATATATTAATATTAACCAGTAGCTAAGTATTTCCATGAGCATCAATTGACACTTAGCAAGTGACACAGAATCTAACTTCACAAAATACATCTTACTAATAATTTACAATGCCAAAATCAGCCAATAGATGAGCCATGTAAGTAGCATCTTCTAACTCAGTAGACTCTTGGAGTACTTCTGCACAGCCAAATCCAACCATCTTTGATCTTAAATATACCTCAGCTGTCCAAGAAAATTGTCACCATTTTGTATAAAACTCCCCTTGTAGTTGTTTGGTTTTTTTCTTTTGCTTTTTATTGTTGGTAGGTATTAATTCAGTATCAATCACTACTGGAGCTCAAAACTTCTTTAAATACAGTAGAACACAATTCCCACTAGCCAGTTTCTCAGATAATGTCTAGGCAGTCAATGCTAAGTTTACAGAAAACTGCAACTGGTGGAAAACCTGTTACTGCTCATGAAATAGTCAGCTTATAAATACTTGCCCAGATGGATGGAGGACAGCTTCACTATCGCCATTTAATCCAGATTGTACAAAGGTTTCAAATGGTGTAAAAGTGATGGTAATGATGGTAATCACCATGCAGATGGTTTCTCTTCAACCCTCTCAAAAGAATGGGAAAGAAATTTACAGCAGCAGAGAGCGGTGAAAGAGGAAAAGGCAATTGCTTGCAGACACAAAACAAGTGCAGATATTTCATCACTCCCACTTCTGCTTACATCCTGAATGCCAGAATGGGCAGACACCACAAAGAGGAGCTTTTGTATGGAAGTCTTTGGTTCTCTTATTACTAGGACCCTAAATTTGTAATCAGAACAGTAACGTTAATCAGTTGAAAGAACTACAGAGGTATCGCATCAGACGATTGAAATAAATCTGCTATGTTTTGCCAGATTGAAGACCATAGAAGAATAGTAAGTATCTTACACCTGAAGTCTTTAATATCATTGGAATACAATGCAATGTTGTCTCTCTTGGCATATTCATCAAGGAGATGTGTGAAATCTTTGCAGTGATCTAATACAGCTGCTCACTTCACAATATTGAGATCTAAACTTAAATTTGAATCAGGTCTTTTCACTGCAAGCCTAGAGGTTAATCTAGTGAGGAACCGTTTCTAAGATGACTAAACTCAAAGCTCAGTTAATTGATAATGTCTTCATCAGTCAAAACTTTGGTCCAAAAAATAAACTGGTAAATGCCTCAAGAGCCAACCATATGGTTAGCTTGATAATCTTACCAATGAATTTGTCAGTGCATACGCTGCTGGTGCTCTGGCAATGAAACAGTGTTGGACCACATCCTTTCTGTTCAGAGGTAAACCCAGGCACAAACAAGATAGCACAAAATGCATTAAATATATAAATATAATATACAGAAAGCTGTTTGTGCTACTTTGACCACATGAAGACCCCCAAACCAACTCAATTTTCACAGCTAAGGATCTCCTGATGACTGCAGAAATGCTGCAGAGCCCCTCTGGCAGACGCCAAAGCTTGCATATTCCCTCCAGCTCTCAAGCCCAAGTGTCTCCCAAGAGACACTGCTGAGATTTATCTCTTCTCTGTTGGCAGGCAGCTATTTTGAGGCCAGTTGGAAGAGTTTAGAATGTTTCCAAGACTAATCTGCAGTGGGCTGGCAGAAAACTAGCCTGGGAATAAAACAGGGCTGAAAAGCACAAATGTTCCTGTTGTTGTTGTTGTTGTCTTGCCCCGTTAGTTATATAGTCTCTAATTTTTGCTCAATTAATCCTGTTGCAGCTTCCAAGCTTTTCCAAACTCTTTGCTTTCTGATAATGTGAGAATCTGATATTGGAATTAAGACAGGTATTCATTACTGCGATTATTATTTTCATGCAAAACACAAACATTAATAAGGGGAAGGGATGAGGTGCCCTCCTAAGACACCCCAACCTCTTAAAGAGATTGGCTATTCTAGCACATGCTGCTCTCACGAACAAAGCGGAACGTTGTTATCACATCAAGAGCAACACTAACACTGAAGGAAAACACAGCTCCTACAGTAGATGAAAATCCTCGTGCCAAGTATAGGGAAATCTGGGCTATCACTTCCATGTGATTCTGGCATTCTGTCTCTGGAGTCAGCCTCCATGTCCAATCTTCTTAATTAAATTTTAGATATGTAAGAACCAAGATTTTCAGAGTCTTATTTAAAAGACTCCAGTTTAAAAACTGGAAAGATAGATGAGGATGAAGAAATGAAGTCCAAGATCTCGTCTTGCAACCACTTCCAGAGAGTTAAATTAAACAGACAAATGTTAAAAAAAAAAAAAAGAAAAAGAAAAAGAAAAAAAAAAAAAGAAGAAAGAAAACAAAGCATAGGTCATCAGAATACATCAGAATATTTGTTTAGTCATACAAAGGACAGAAAGGATGGAAAAGAGACAGCATTTGAAATGTCTACCCAAATGGCATCCTTATTGTAAAGGCTACCTGAAATCAAAGAATGGCACACACAAAAGATGCTTAGGAAATTATTAACACAACTTAATCACACTGACTTATACTGAAAAATCCATTGCTAGGATTTAAAAAGGGTAGAAAAAAACGAGGGTTTTTTGTAATTTTTTTTTTTTTACATTTAATTCCCTATATGCCTTTAAGGGCTACCATAAGCCCTTCATGAAGCTTAATGACGTCCTTCTGCCTTTTCCTATTTCATTCATTAAAAATTTGTATGCGAATGAAAAATTTAAATGTGAATTCTGTACTAATGATACACTGAGACTACAGAGTTATACTGAATAAACCAGAAATACTTATTTTTCTTATACACTCCAATGACCTAGAGAATTACATTTTGCTCTGTAATACAGTACTGCTCTTTGTACATTATCAACATTAAGAATCATCATACATTATGAACTTTATAACTTTCAAAGGCAATCTCTGAGTCTTTACCATTATAGTAACAAAATTTTTAGACTCCTTTAATTATTATCTTCTTTAGACCATAACAAAAAAAAAAGAGGGGGAAAAAAAAACAAAGAAAAAAACAAGTTGAACTATGTTTCAAGAGATAAAATAGCCTGAAAGACAGTTTCTACTGCAGGCTTTTATACAATTTCTGTGTTTAAATAAGAGTCACAATGCACACAAAGTAAACTCATGAGAGTTCTTAAATACAAGTAGAGGCCACAAGAGGAATCTCTCAGCTGGATATCAGCGAAGGTAAAACATTATTGGAGCTGAACAGGAGAATCTAAGAGGGCAGAAACTGTTTGTAGAAATTGACTCCTAGAAAACAATAAAATTTTGCTAGAGATATTTTCCTAATTTCTTAGGTGTCTGTTTTGCTTTGGGGCAGAAAGCTGTTTTATCTCTGCAGTGAAAAATGCATGCATCTTTCAGAACAGGCATCTATTTGAGTCCTAACACTCTTTGCAGTTAACAGCACTGAAAGCTGTGTGCCTCTTAATTTGCAGCTCGTTAATTGGCTTTCCCTTCTTGGCATCTATTGTCAATATTTGAATGGCTTCTATTCTCTTTTTCACTCTTCTCCCCTGCCTCCACTCTGAAAATCTATTTTTTCCCAAAATAACTTTTATCATGGGCTCATATCATTTTGCTAAACAGGATGTTTTGGCATCTCTTTTGCATTACACAAATGCTTTCCTTATTAATGCAGAGACCACCTCAGAGTTGAGGACTGCTTTGGTGAAGTAAGGATGATTAATGCTGGCCAGAAGATAGATCTTGATTTTTTGTTTACTCTCTGCTTAAATGAAATCAAGCTCTATGTGTTTAAACGATGATGAATGTTTCAACAGAAACAGATCTGTAATTTCTAAACTGGGACAGCTTTTAAGACTCCATGAACTTTTTCTTCCTTTTTTGAGTTCTTCATGTAGCAGGGACACAGTTTAAAACTTTTCTAAAAGGCAAGTTTTTCAGTAATGTAGTACTGGATACGGTGTAGGGTTCAAGTTTATTATTCACATGAGACTCATAATCTATGGGTACAGTACTGTTAAATAATGTCATTCTTTTCATGAAGTATATATTTTCCAACTGGGTGCACGTTAACACAGTTTGATATTTATGTTCTTGTAGGACTGATGTGGAGTTGGACATAAAATTTGCCGTGTAGCCCAGAAAAAAAAGTCTCCAGGCGGCTTTTTTCTACCACAGCAGTCACATACAATTTAATATGTGTTCCAGATCATTTAGTTCTTCTAAAAACTGCATCAGCAAAATTTCCAGAGCTCTTTCGTGATGAGCTTAAACAATTTAATCAGGCTGAAGGACAAATGATCTTTAGCAAGAAGTCTGCATCTCTCAGTTAAAGGATGAGAGATACAGAGCAAGAGAGATGTAGATTACTACATTCTATCTTAATGTATACCTTAACATTTTTCCTTAATCACATTACTAACTGGATCAATCATTTGCTAATGAGGTTATTTTTCGAGTACTCAAAAAGATTCAACATCTTGATCTTTTGAGGCCTTACCACACAAACATACACACAGCTAACAAGTGATAGAAATGCAAGTGATAGAATGCGAGGACACCATCAGGAATCTTTACTATGATATTGTTGCCTGAAGGATGTCTCTCACTTTCAAAAATTCAGGAAGCTATTTCAGGGAATTCCTGGAGTCTCTGAAAAGTGAGATGTCAACAAGAATGAAAACCACACTGAAATTTAGAAAAAAAAAAATAAATACAATTTTACCTAAAAAAGAACGGGTTATGCATCATGCATTTAGCATAAACTCGCCACTCAGGATGGTGATAAACCCAGCACAGGATGAGTACAGAAGCAGTGAGACCATAATGCATGGTTTGCACAGCTCTGCTGGACCAGGGTTTATAACACCCAATCCCAGGAATTCCAAGGAGCCTTACAGCACTGCTGCATTACACTCTTTGCAGACATGGGAGCACAATCTCCACGGTAAAGGACTTATAATCAAACACTTATAATCAAATCAATCCTCATAGAGGATATGAGTGCAGAAACAGTAAGTGGAGCAATCATTGTCAAAACCAGCAAATAAAATATTCATTAAAATAACTATAACAGGTTTGTTTAAAGTTTCACTGGACTGGTTTTAATACACTCAAACTCACTGCATATAGAAGCAGATAAGTTCTGTGTTGGCAATGATACCAACTTCACAACAGCTTTCCAGATGTTGTGTTTCGTGAGTTGCTGGTGACAGAACAGCTCTATCACTAATCACTTAGACATGGACACAAGGGACAGGACGAGGCCCTGCTCCCAGAGCCTCACTGATTTAGCTCTTACAAGGTAGAATACCTAATTTATTCCAAAGCTCTTAGTCATGTACCAAATCAGTTTCTATCCAAGTCTGGTTAAGATAAAGTTCTTTGCAAGAAAGGAAGAGATAGAATTATTAGTCTTTCCTTATTAGTCTTTTCCCTATTAATCTTATTCTCTGTTGGAAAAAGATTCTGAACACAAATTTTACTAGTGACATTATTTCTAAGTATTTTGTAATAGGTTTGTGTTAATGCCAATAATATTTCAGTTTTCCAATAGACAGATAAAAAAGGGAACGTAGCAAACTGCCTCCTGCAGCTGAAAAAGTTCAAGAGCCATGCTCAAAGTACAGGTGTTCTAAAAGGGAATTCACTCATACAAGACAGCTTAACTCAAGCCTATGTATCACAGCACTGAGTCATGCACCAGATGATTCTTCTGTCCAGAACTGGATACAAAATACATGGAATATGGTAAGATTCCCCACCCTCTCTCCTTTCCCCCCTCACCACCATGCATGCACCCAAAAATACGTACAGTGCTTTATCAGATAGAATTAAAGGATGAATTAATAGATACTTAACTGATAAACTAGAAGTTCTGGACAAATTTAAGCAAGAATGATAATTTTAAAGTCATATTACAAGAAGAAAATACAGCTGGAAAAAAAAAAGTTTTAAACCAGATACTTAACTGAAGTGGGACAGAAAATACCTTGTTGGATGAAGCATTATAGCATCCCATGGATCTGGCAAAATTTGTAATTTCATTTGTCATAAAGAATCATAGTTAGACCCAAAGAGAAAACAAATTAATAGATTTTACATTCAGTCCCAAGAATATGCATAAGTGAATACAAGGCACACCACATTAGCCTCTAAGCAAGCAAACAAGCAAAATTTTTCAAGATTCGTACACTACAGTAACAGACTGAGCAATAGGACTACTTGCTGTCTAAATATCATGAAAAAAATACCTACGGCTTCCTTCAGACATAAAAGAAAGCATTTCATCGATTTTGCAGTTCTCATGGCCACGTTTAATAAACTGCATAAGGCAATAAAAAGGACCGTTTGTTCAACCATTCTGTCCTTACAATAAAGTCCAATCCCCTTCACTGCTGGGACAAGAAATGAGAACAGTACACTAGAAGAGCTCAATAAAATGTTCAAAGAAAACTGAGAATATTTCATTTCTTCTTTGTAGCATTGCGTTTGTAATATTATCTTTTGGAACACAACACAATGTAAATAAAAATTAAATAAATAGAAAACCTACTATGTCATCCACGCAAGAGGAAATTTGGGGTAAAGGAAGAGAAAGCTACAGCAGCAAAACAAATTAATGATTTGTAGTATTTTACTCAACAACGTTTGATGTAAGCTTTTCATTGATTCTGAATGTCAGGATTTTAAGTCTGTTCCTAGCAGCTCATCACTACAGAGCTATAAAGTTCTTCTGGACAGGAATTGTCTAGAGTTGATTTAGCTAAGGCTCTTTCTGCTCAGCTACGTGATGTCATATCCACTTCTTAGTAGAAGTCTTCCAGGTTAAAAATTCCTGCTATTGTTGTTATCTTCATCGATAGTTGTATTTGAAAAGTGTTCCTTCCTTCGATTTTTCCTTCTAAAAGCCCCGTTTATATGTGTTTCTTACTCCAACCTGCAGAACATTTCGTAATCGTTTCCTGAAAACTCCATGTCAAATTTCTTCCACAGTAATTTTGTACAAACCAGTGACTATCTGTGCACAGAATTGCAAACTGAACAGTAGAATATAGACACATCTGAAAGTGAATATAATAATCTGAAAAAAGAATAGTGAATAGCTCTACCTAAATTTTGACTTCAAGTGCTTCATAAAAACTGGAATGCTGAGGCCTCCTATTATTTTCTCCTACTTACTCAGCTGTTCATCCAAGAACGGCTTGAGATTCTGTCTTCCAAGTTTTAGCAGTATTAGCAGTATCTCTATCCAGTAGATGAAATAATTTATTTCTGGAAAAGGAATGAAATCTTCTCCACTTTCAGGGTGAGAGGCACAGCCGAAAACTGAGATGACAGAAGAAAGCAGTCAAGTTCAGTTCTTGATGGAGAGAAAAAAAGATTCATTTTCTACATGGTACTAAATAGCATCATCTCCTTCTGGCCAAGCTCTTGCACATCCAGCAGCAACAAGGGACAGACAGTGGCTTCTCGCAGAACAGACTGCATTTGTAGGATTGAAAAAAAAGAAGTAAAACGAAAGACCAGAGCTGTTGCAGGCCCCTTGGAATCCTAAAAGCTGAATGCTTAAATCTTTTGAATAACAGCTGTATTTTCCAAGTCAGTGTTTGCCAATTCTGAAGCTACAAACTGGCCTCTTGACTAAAGTATCCTCATTCTTGCCTCTAGACTTGATGGTAAGTTTTATCTCCGCTTATTACTTTAGAAAAAGGCTCTACTTTTCTGGCACATCTAGCAGAACAGCAGATGACAGTTATGCAAAGTGCTCAGCTGCAGCAGCTTCTCTTTCAAAATGCCCTTTAATATCAAACTCTCACACTCCTCAGTCTTTTTTTTTTTTTTTTTAATAAAGAAAATCTACAGCAACTGGATCTGCTCTGCAGTTCTATATGGGAAAAAAAACAATTATTTAATTCTTTAAGAGGTGCAACAAAAAGAGAATACATAATTTACTGTTTTAAAGCCGTGCAAATGCTTGTGGAAGTGCTGCTGAATGAATCAAGAAAAGAAAAAGAAAAATATTTCTACAATTGATATTTCCTTCTCAGTTCTGTTTGCACCTAGAAAGATCACTACACCTCAGAAGAAACATAAGTGGGCAAAAAGCATTTGGAGTTCACAAGGTTTTAGAGCATGCCACTGTCCCTTCATCCTTCAGAGCATGTCATTTGATCTTGTTTTCAAAAAATTAAAAAAAAAAATCCAAACCTGAAACTTAGAAATCCTAAACATCTTCCCAAAGTTCCCACTCCCACAGCTATTTTCCTGGAAAGCAGAGATTCTGCAGCACTGCTGTTCCTCACATTAGCAAAGCCTCCCCTTTCTGCAGCATGTCATATACTGATACCAACCTGTCCCCACACATCAAGTACAGTGTCTTTATTCAGTTCACTTAGCACAACATCAGTATTTTCCATACTGTGACAATTTATTTGTCATGTTTTCTTATTAAGATACCAGCACCCCAAATGATCACCTAGCACCTGCATGTTAGGATTTGATCAATCAAAAGTTCCTGTTCACAGCGAACAGAAAGCACAAGAATATCGTCACAAGAAATCACAAGAACTCTCAAATATATGTGTCCAGTGAAAATCTCATGGTGGACCCATGTTTATTTAGATTCATAATTTGTTAGATGTTCCAGTTCATGAACTGGAAAAGCTCTGAGGTACGTAAGCAAGAGTGTATCAACTGAAGAACGGAACTTCTGTTTTTGAGAATTCATTATTGTTTATTTTTCTCCTTAAGTTTTTGCAATTATTTGTCAATGTGAGACTTACAGATATTCACAGTAGATTCCACAAGCTCCCATAGTATGTACATCTAACAGCGCTGGTTCAGACATATGTATCTCACAGTTCATTGACTTCCCTATTTTAGTGGTTTAATAATGATGAAATAATAACATCACAGAACTGATCTGTGCCATTTGGGTATAAGATTTAACTGTTTTGTGGTGGAACAAAACAAAACAAACTATACTGCTCCATTCTTTTCTTTAATTTTCTTTCGTGCCAACTATCTTGACTGATTCCAATATGCAGGACTTTCCCATGTGCTATAATCATAAGAATTCTTCTCAGTAATTCAGTCAGTTGCACTAATTCCATTTCAGAATAACTGACCAGTCAGAGTCATCCAGTTAAGCCAAGTCTTGCCATAACCCCATAAATTTCAGACATTTAACAGATGTTGCCAATGCTTGCTCTGCTCTTCCATTCCCCAAACAATACCACTTTCTGTGCTAGTAAATTTCTGCCAAGATGGAGCCACAACAGCTACGTGTAGCTGCAATTCTGAGCTCAGAACACTGCCTAAAGTGACAGGGTTGCAGAAAATATTTCCTCCTCTTTCCCTTGCTCTATCTGTGCAAGAAAAAAAGGAAACAAATCTATTCTGAAACCCAACATTTAACTTGGTAATAATTAGTTAAACTCAAGCAGGGCTTAAGCTGAAACCACATTAAAAGTTTTGGGTTTTTTTTTTTTTTTTTTTTTTTTTTTTCTGCTCTCTCCCCTACAATGTATTCCCAAGGACATTTATTATCTGTACACAGATACACAACAGAAGGTACTCCCACATAAATATGTAATGTGTTATCCTGGACCACCTCCTAACACATCCTGCCCCTGCAACTACAAACTTCTGACTTCTCTTGCCAAATCTCTTTCTCTATGTACAAAGAAGACCAACTGGACTTCTCTCCATGTTTCCCATTTAGAAAGAATAGGTTAACCAGAATAAGCCATATTCAAAGGACCACAGATTATTTAAATTTGCTTTACAATGGGTACGCTTGAAGCTTGAAGCTAGAGTTGTCAGGACAAACAATAAGCAGGTAGCGATCTTGTATATATTCTCATACTAACAAACACTGTTCTAATAAATAACACTGCTTAAAAGGGATTAAACACATTTCTTTAAAACAGAACCTGAATTCAATATCTTTCTTATAGTTATTGCAGTCAGACTGTTTAGTTATAGGAGATATCTATACATATATATTCATTCAAAAAGACAAAATAGGTAAGAAATTGATGAGAAATACTGAGGTGAAGAAATGAGAAGAATGAGCCTTAGGACAGGGATTTCATGCTCAGCAATATTTGTCATGAATTTTCTGAGCCTTAAGCTTAAAACACACTGCAAAATAAAAAGCCTGATTTTCTGTAGCCATGACCAAACTTGGGGAAGGGCGGGGGGGAGGAAAAAAATAGCAACATTGTAATTTGGCAATCCTCTGCATCAACCAGATAGGAATGTAAATAACTGTCAAGGGTATGACAGAGGAGATTCTGCTGTTAAGCATTTTATAGCAATGTTATTTCAACCACAACAGTGAATTAACTTTGACTCCCTATGTGTATTTACTGAGCATTTCTGCACACAGATATAACCACCTTCCATTAAATGCTGGACTGAAGCATAGGACATGCATAATCAACACACAACATAGTTATGTTTTATTCCATTGTAAGCTTTGTTGCTATTTCAGAATTATGGGATAAAAATCATATTTTGTGCTTTAAGTAAGTTTATTATTTTGTCTATTTTTTCTGAAGTTTTTTTTTAAATAAGGATTCGTACCAGGGTGCCAGCCTGGTTGCCTTCATTATGTATGACCATGGATGGAGACAGTAACGTGACAACTGTGGGTTTGGTTGTTTGCACGTACTGCCCAGGAAGGTCAAGCAATAGGTCTATATCACATCGGAGAAAAACAAAGACAGGGAGAGGAATATCTTCGAAAATCTTTGTACCTTTTTTCCCTGCATGATTTGTAATATGTTGTTATGTTATACTGTTGAAGAGCACTGAAACAAAAGCTGATGCTTCCAGCCTTTGCCACAGCTAGGCAGTGTAAGGTGAGTACACACATGACAGCCAGAGGTATGGTGGAAAGCATACCTTTCCTCCGTGCCTCACTAAATAATACATTGGCAAGACAAACGCGCAGGAGATTTGGTGTCTCACAACCACTATCAGGCATGTGTCGATCAAGCTTCATGTTCGTTAGTCAAATGAGACTAGTGAATTAGAGAACGTTTAAATTTGTCTTCCTTTAAACAGACACACAATGAGTGTAGCAGAGTCACAACAGGAAAACTTGACTGAGAAGAACACAGCGGTAAGACAAGCTCCTTACAAATATAAAATTTCATGCATTTTTTTTAAATACGTTGTTTGGTGTGAGGCCTGATTCTGTTCATGGGCTAAATGAGAATGAGAGGACAAAAGAAAAAAAATAAGCATGTATGTCCTTAAGTCCCATGATAGAATAATACTGTTCTATCTATTAAGAGAGGACCAGAAACTGATTTTGCAGGACAGAAGGTTAACAGAATTGGCCTCAATGTTATTTACCTCAATGTATTGGAACCTTGTAGCATTTACTAGTTTAAGCTTATCTCCTAACTAATATTTGAGATAAAGTATCGTCATTTAGCTATGAGTATTTGTATCAAAATAATGGTTGGCATGTTAGATGACAGTTCAAACTAAATTATTTTCCTAAAAATACAACTGGAAATTTGGAAGTACTTGGAATTTTGTAGTGATCAAGAACTATTTTGGCACTTTTCATATGCTCATCTGAACAGCTTCATTTAGAAGCATCCGAAATGCAAATGAAAAAATGTTACAGATCCTTAAGGATCTGCTTACCTGCAGAAGAAACTCCAAGCTCTTCAACTGATAGCACGCACCTAGCTCTCATGTACACATTCAAGGAATCTTCAGTAAAGAGATCGTTTAGTAATGTGGCCAGTGAATATTATCCACGTGATTGAGAGAAGAACTACCTTAGATTCTGGTCCTCTCTTGCTTTCCATGCTCTCTTCCCAGGACTGCCATAAATGAAAAGGTCCACTGCTTCTTGTTCTGTCAATTCCTCTCAGTCCTGTGGGTTGTGCTTCTGTGGTCTGCAATAATTACTGGGTTGCATGAGACACAGTCCCAATTTACAACATGTTGGTCCTTCTCTTAAAATTTACTTGAAAATGAGCTACAGATCCTCACACCATGGATTCATGACTGTGCATGCTGACTGGAACCAGATGTTCATAATAGCAGTCTTCATCAAATATTTCAACATATAATATTTATTCAGAATGAATTTCCTCAGGTTTAAGGCTATATTCATAGAATGGCTGAAGTCAGAAGGAACCTTACTGCCCACACAGTCCCACCCCCTGCTGTGGGCTGGTTGCCTCCCACCAGATCAGGCAGTTCAGGACCCATCCAACCTGGCCTTGAGCTCCTTCATGGATAGGGCATTCACAGCTTCTCTGAATCACCTATTCCAGTGCCTCACCACTCTGCAGAATTATTTCTGACAAGTGCAGATATTACAATGAAATTACTGCTACAAGTAAAAAACAAAACAAGTGCACCAACTCAACAAGTCTATGAACTGCTAAATCTCCATCCAGTTTCTATCTGATCACCTCAAAGTAGCAATTTAATCATGCACATAGTGCAAATGCACCCATTTTATCTATTGTCCAGTACACACAAGTTCCAGACTAGAACAGTGAAAAGGAGTTAACATTCTCAGTTCAACCTATGTTGAGTGCTGTGAGGCAGAATGAGACAAACACCAGACTGCTTTTCAGAGACACCACAATACCTACACTGAAAACAACAAAGGGAACCTCTAGTACTGAGTCATTCTGAAGCACAGTTACAGCAAAACTCAGGAGAAAAGGAATGTTACAGTACTGCACACACCCAGCGTAGGAAAAGCTTGGGTCTGCATAGTCTGCAGCCAGTCCATCAAGTCAACATAAAACAGAAGCACTTCTGAAGTGCTGAGAGTGAGGCTGAACATTCTTGCCACAGGTGAATTGAGCAGCTGCACTTCATTTTGGGTTAAAACTCAGACCTCTGATGGAACCAGACAGCTTAGATCAACATGCACAGGTGGTAGAGAAAGGAAAGGTGCAGAAAGGAGAAAGCACAGGTGACAGATATATCAAAGAGGAATATATATCATATTATATCATAAGAGAAAGAGGAGGGCAAGTTGGAACTGCCAAAAAGCTAAGGCAGAGACAAATTTTGAGCCAGTTCCTGGCGGGGAGGAAGGGGAAAGCTTTGAGGCAAGAAATGCTTTCCTGTTACATTCAAGGAAGGGGGATCTTGAATTTCCCAGTGCAGATACCTGGTGTTTTCTCCTGTGTTTGTTATTTCCAAGTGAAATATTGCAGACCAGTCTAATTCTGGTTAACTTCGTCTTAAAACAAAGTATAGAAACAAAAAACCAACCCAACAGTGCAGATCAAAGCTAAGTCAAATTTAAGCACGTAATAGGACATAATACAAGGGGAGGACTTAATGAAGTGAGATTTTGATGAATGGTTGGCCTTTAGTTCTTAGTACTTATTTCTCTGTATTGTTTTAAATGCATGCTCTCTGTATTCAAATTCAGTTTTGAGTGAGAGATGAAAATTTACTTTGGAGTATTTGCTAGAAAGCATTTTATGCCTAAAAAACCCCTTGAAATCAAACCTCTTGGGGCTGATTTCAGGAAACAAATAGCAGGCTTCAGGTGAAAAATGATGGAGTGGCAATTTTCCTTTCCAAATGTGCTGTGAGAAAGATGGAATAAGCCTCTGTGAGAACACGGAGGTCAAATGATCAGAAAGATTTGATATCAGCACTTGGTAATTTACCTGCTAGAAGAGTTACTGTGCAATTGGAGCTCTGTAGTGGGATGTGTTTTCAGACTGTAGAAGTACTTTGGTTCTCACAGCTAATACAGTATCCCTCCTATCTTCTATCTGCATTAAAATGCTTTGCCCTGCCCTACAACACTGATAATTGTATCAAATCGGAAAGAAATCAGCAGTCATCTGTCTAAACACCTTTTAGTGCAGCATGCACTGATTACTTTTCACTCATTCATTAGCCCCTCTCTGTTTTATATTCTTCCTAAATGCATGCTGCTTTTCTATTCTGGATGGACAGCAACTGTCCTGTCAACCCTAAGAATAAAATATCTGAACACCACACCTAGCTCATTCTTCAGTTAACATATTCATTCTGTACGAAGACACTGCCCCCTTTCACTGATTCTTGACGCAGAATCCTTTCTTTAATTAAGTTTTAATGGGCCTGATTTTAAAAGTGCAGCTTTTAGACATGAGGCAAGCATTATACCCAATACTGTTGTAATGTAATTCTTTTAGCCATTTTGCACAGCAAGCTATTCTTAACAGAATTATGCTGGAATACTGTAATGCTGAAATAAGCCCTGATACTGTTTCAAGGAATAAAAAGGAATGAAAATATTGACTGTGCTTGCAATAAAAATACAGCTTTCTTAGAACACCAAAGCCTGCAATAAGTGTGAGCAACACTACAGTTTAACAGGGAGATGCGAAACTGTTCAGTCTTCAGGATCTAGAAATTAATACTATTCCTTACCATAACTTCTAGGTATGATGATATTGGACCCAATTCCCAAGACTTTTCAAACCTTTAATATACCCATTACAATAGCTATAACCTATAATATATTGCTATAATCATATTTCAGGAATAGCCCCCCTGCATTTTCTTTCAGCTGTATGAAAGGCCACATTATACTCTTGTGTGAACAACAACAAAAACATCAAAGGTACATGTTTCGTAGAAGTAAAAAGAGCTGCAACTTCATATAAAAATACATATAATTTCAAATATTTAATTGGTATTGCTAATAACAAATGAATTAAAAATGCTCTCATACAGTTGCCACGATTAAATCTGTTCAGGGACCATATGCTGCCTTAGTGGAAAGGTCTGCTAGCTAGCAGCTTGGATGGATACAGTAGATCCTACTTATGCTTTCCCTATGTCCAAACTGTACCCAGAACTACAGCCTAACTCTTAGTCTATTGATGGTTCAGATGATACTTAGACTTGATGACTGCATCGAGATTGATTAAATCTTAGAGTAAAACATAAAACTTCCAAAGTGACTGTTTTTCAAAATGAAATACCAAGCTCAGCAATTTTTCCACATGGAATACATAATCATAGAATCATTTGAGTTGGAAGAAATGTTTAAAAGTCATCTAGTCCAACTCCTCTACAATGAGCAGGCAATATATGTTGTATTAAATGGGAGTTGGGGCTGCTCCACAAAAACCTAGTAAAATATCAAATTGAGAAACATAAAGACATTCAGTTCATCTCCTTTATACAGATACTGCCCCATGCTATATGCAGTTCTTATCCTCACACCCTCCAAATTCACTGCTTTAAATGAGACATCTGTCCTTTTTCCTCTTACTACATCCAAACTTCACTCTTATTAAATAGTAATGTATAGTGACTTTGGTAAAAAAATAATTTTTTAAAAAATTAAAATCCTCCTTGAATTTGTTTAGTTTTTCCAAATTTTTGAATGCTGCTTTAGTAGCTCAAGTTCATTTCACACTGGTCCCTATTTTAAAGTGCTAACAACTATTCATTAGTATTTACTATTTAACTACTGATTGTAGTTTAGGACAGAGTAAAACTTGTTAAACTTATAATAGCATCACAACATCAATGGATTAATATGAAGAAAAGAAATCACCTGAAACACATCTATACAGTCATTTCCCCATACTCCTTAATTTTCAGTAGAAACAATACCTGCAATGTGTTTTCCGATTCTGTTCCAACATTCTCCTCCGCTTCATGCAACTACATGTGCAGTACTAGACAAAACACAAAGTCACAGTGGCCAGTGACTCCAAAATTTCTAGCTGTATGCAAAATAGTTGAGTTTGCTAGAATACATAGCTAAAAATACATGAATACTGACACCATCACAACTGAAGCTGTTCCAAGTTCATTTACTAACACTGGATTTTTTCAGCCTGGAATGTACAGAAAGAATGAACAAAGCTTAATTAGTCTACAGCTTACTCATTAAAATACTTGAGACCAGTTCTTTTTGCACGTGCTAGCATCACATTACAGATTACTTTAATACACAAATCTCGTATTTAGCACTCAAGATAAACTCAGATGCTAACAGTTCGCAGATGGACAAAAAGGATCCTTCTTGCAACTTCCCCACCTCACTAGATATCAATTCCAGCTATTTAAAGGAAAATGTTTTCCTCTTAAAAAACAATAAATAAACAAATAAACAGAATAACAAACAGGAGTTCAGCAGTTTCTACAAAACATTTGGCTGGGGAAGCACCATACAAGTGTCTGAAATGCGTAATAACTGCACAGATCCCTCCCTAACCTTGCTGGTCGGACATCCAACTGTGCACACACCAGCCCTCACACCAAGAACATTCCAGCTTCCCTCTTCCTTAAATCACACACAGCTCATCCAAGAGCATCCAGTTTCATATCTGCATGTCCTGGTGAATGGACATAGGTATAATGTTATCCTGCCACTCATCCACAGATCCGTATTTGGGAATCAGTCTCCATTTAATGAAAATACACCACAGTGACCAAACTCTTCCGTGCAATTTTGAACATATGCTTTTACAATGTTCCAGAGCAGGAAATCATGGATCTGCTCCAAACCATGAACTGTTCTAAGTGGATTTGGAGTGGATATTCTTTATGATGCTTTTTCCAGCTCTAAACAACAATAGGGTTAGGTTTCTTTTTGTTTCTTTTTTGTTGAGTGAGTTTGTTGTGCATGTAAGGAAATAGAGTGGAACTGGCATTTTCCTACACCTGTTTTTTGGTAGCTGGGATTTCTCTTTCCATTGGCGAGTAGCTACTGGCCCTGGGAACAGAGTATGCTGTGGCCTGTTACATGACCCACAAGGGATCCTGAGCTGCCCCATGGGGGCCTCTGCCAGCACAGGGCTACCTGTCTCTGAGCCCATGTATATGTTGTATTGGCAGGGCACACTGGAGCTGCCTGACTTGCCCCTGCAGAAGGGCTCTGTGAAGCTCCTCACGCAGAGATGGGAGTGTGCCAGTGCTCCAAGATCCAGCTTGACACTCCGACGCCTACCAGCCCTGCGGTCTCCAGTGCCAGATAAAACAAGACAGAGCAGCAACGTGGAGAAAGAACTGGCAGACAGTGAGAGGGTGGAGGTGTTCAAGGAGGAGCCCCTGGGCGGCCCTCGCCAGATCGAGCGCTCCACCATTGCTGTGAAGGAGCTGCAGAGCCGCTTTGAGATCCTGGCTGGCAGAAAGGTGAGTGCCCGGGCTGGGAAAACACCTGAAGGGAATGGAGATGTGCCCCAAAGATGCTGGGCAGCTTTCCCAGACTCAGCCACTCCTTTTTCTCTGCCCCAATGGGAATGGGCAATGCTGCCACTGTTGCCATTGGACTGTGGCCCCTGCCAGGCTGGAGCAATTCAATTTCCCACTGAATAAAGGAACAGAAAGGTTGGGTTTTCCACAACCCAGAAAAGCAAAGTTCTGCAGTTCAAAATGATTCCTGAAATATTTCTGAGGTCTTTATGATTTTATCACTTTTGAAAATATGAAAGCAGGTGTGATTATACTAAATAACACTGTTTTGCAAGTAGATGAGAGCAAATGGCAAAGTTCTTTTCTCATGGAGTTTGATTTTTTTTTTTAACACAATGCAGGTTTTGACTGCATTATTTTAATTACTTCAATACTCTCAAGAGACACACCTGCCATCTTACGATAAATGGAGTCTGGATCATGGAGCAGGAATCTCATGATAATACCCACAGCCTTTTCATTAGAACTTCAGTACAACTTTTTCACAAGCCTGACAAAACTGGTTTCACTCATTACAAGAACCTTCTCTTTTGATACAACCTTTGTGTTCTACCATTCTCTTTTAACTTTAGTGCCTAGAGTGATTTAAATAGGGCTTTCTGGTCCAGAAACTGGGGTTCAGGATAGTGTGTACTGACCATGGTATAATCCATACACCAGATCCTTCTGATAAAAAGGTATTAGAAAACTTTTTTTTTTTTTTATGTGAACAGTACAATAGAAATTCATGAGATTCACGAAAAATCTTTTTGCTGGTGTTAGATACATAATACAGTAAGTAGCAGGTACCAATTTGATAAAGGTTATAACTTTATGGGATCATTGAATATCTGCGATACCTTACACATACAACACACAGATTCTTGTTAAGTGACATACTCAAAGGAGAGCTCATTTTGCTCATTTAGCTGAGCATCATGGCAAAATTTCTGTTTCCAGTGAAGAATTATATTCAGTATTGCAGGCATGACCACTGTTGTGGGAGTAATCTGTTTGGTTTTTTTTTTGTTTTTTTTTTTAATACTGTTAATATAAAGAACCTCTCACTGAGTGAATAATAATTTTTATTATTATTTTTTTTTACTTAGCATTCTTCACTTAACAGGCACCTGTATTTAAACAATAATTACCTAGGAAGTAATAGAACTTACTCCCAGTCACAGAACTTCTGGGGACTGACTTCCTCTTGTCAGTCTCTTCCACTACTAAAATATTAAAATATTAATATCTTATTAATCTCTTAAAATATTGTTTTTTGCAAAATTAACTACTACTGTCCTGTAAATGCTTTCATCATATTCACTTTCAGCTTAGAACCTGACCATTAGTATTATTATTTCATCAGCATGCTTCAAAAAAATTATTTTGAAGTATATACCTTTTTGCCAGGTGACCTTCCAAATGAAAAGAAGTTCTAATAAAAAAGAGAAGCAAAGACTCAGTAGAAGGAATGGGAGGCGAGGGGAAAGGAGTGAAGAAAGTGTTCATTTCATCTGCTTGCCAAGATGCATCTGAAAAATATTTGAGTATAGGTCAGTGTAGGTCTTCCAAACTTGGCTAAACATTATTTTCTCTCTCAATTGGAATTGAAGCTGGTGTATTAGGCATTAAAGGACATTCCATGAGTTTGAATGGATAGTTAATAAAATATGCATTTTTATCCAAATAAAATTATTAGAAATCTACTTAAGTTGTAATATTTTTGACACTGAATGATATCACTGAAGTCATTAATAATTGAGGGTACATTCAGAAAGCTGCATTAAAGCATCTTCAATTTTTAGTCATATGTATTACAATTTGAAAAATATTTACAAAATCAAAATTACATTTCAAATAAGTTAGTTTGCATTACAATACTGAGATTTCCAATTAGTGTATGTTATTTAACTGTAATGAGATCTGTGCAGAAGTCATTGCCCTTTTATGTATAGCTAAATGAAAGGAGAGTTATTAGTTCTGACAGCCCTAACTTACACAGATTGATGAAGAATAGACTGGAAGCTTGACAGGAAAGCAAAGCTATGAAAACTGTAATTGATGAAAGCACAATTATAGGAAACTATTAAATAATAAAAGCTGAAAGTGTTACCACTTTTTTTAAACTCATTTTCAGATTTCACTATAAGATTTATGCTGTGTACTTTTTCCCTAAATTACTTCTAGTAGTTTAAAATCAGTGGGGTGCTCTGTTGCATGAACCCAAGGCAATTATTTGCTATAATTTCCTGCTGTTTGATACTGTTTATGTTGGGACAAAGGGCTATTTCTTACTTGTTCAAGGACCTAGGAAGAACCAACATAACAATCCACATAAATTTTCTATGTATCCATATTTAGATGTTATCAGAAGTAGTACATATGTACTTAGATGTTATCAGAAGTACTACGTATGTACTGAGGATACGTTTGGACTGTAGTTCTAACAGAAAAGATGAAATTTCTTGTACCACAACACAAGGCAAGGCCATGCAAAGATTTTAGCAAACAGATTCCTTAAGAGTTGATTTCTGCCAGCCACAGTGTATTTCCATAGGAGGGGAGTTAAAAGACAGAATTAGCTTACGTATTTTTCTTTCATATTGTAGTGACTTCACCCGGAAGCAACAGAGAAGGATGTAAAAATGACTATATATAAAGCTTAGTCAAGGCCATAGAAATCACAGTGGAACTTTTAAAAATGAAATGTCTTCTAACGCTTTGTGCCAGCTGACTTTAATAAACTTACCTTACACATAAATGAATGTGCTCATTAGCCTTATGCTCAGAAAAAGACCGCCAACTGTCATAACCATGTTTAAACAGACCATCTCTTGACTAATTAGACTTTCAATACCAGGGTCCATGTGACTACATTATTCTGCATTAAAAATATATTTTCAGTCTAAGACAGCAAAATTCTTCTGATTAAAAATACTAAAATGTCTCATTCAGGTTGCATTTCCATAACAGTACTGTTACTTACCTATAAAATCAACAGAGAAAAATCAGTGCAATTAGACAGCGTTAAATCATTAAGCGAGTTCTGAACAATTAGATCAACTGTATTGCTGGTTTCTAAAGCAAAAGTTACGTATTTTTCTTTCTGTCAGCTACACGTGAACTATGTCTAATCCCAATTCTTTGAGTGAATTAAGACTGCATATTAATACAAAAGAATATATAAAGAACTAAATAGAGTAAATAGAGCAAGAGTCTGAGTTTAGTGGTTTTGAAGCTAAATCACTTGGTCAAGTCAAATTACTTTTGCATGAGTTTATCCAATTTGAACTCCTTAGGAGTATTAAAGAGTAAGTGTGCTACTGGAGCATCTTAATAAAAGCCTATCCCTAGCTCTCCATTATTTACAAATAAACTGATGTCCCATTCCAATCAAACGAAAAGGTATGTTCCTTTTTCCTGAGGGAAAGAAATCATTTCTTATGAATTCATACTCTATTAAAACATCAATTTACTATACTGACTACCACATCCATGCAACAACTTCTTTACTTTATTAGCAATCAAAAGCATTGGAATGTTAATTCAACTAGGGGTTGTGTTTGCTGGAAAGTGATTATGTACGTTTTTCTTAAAATATGTTAATGCATCCAAACAGAGAAAGTAATTTCATGCTTACTTTTTAGAGAAACCTGTTCAAAGAACTTATTAAAACCATTCATATAAATAACCTGGTATATGTTCATTAAATTTAAACTGTGTCCTTTAAAGAAAACATATGAACCACTGAGAAAGTAAATGAAGGGAACAGATGCTTAATGTAAAAGGTTGGACATTCATTATAATTGTTTAAACGTGCTACATCATCTTTCTCTTAACACCCTACAGAACATTTATATTAATTTAGGAAAGGCATAACACTGAGAAGAACAGAAACCTCACTACAACTGTAGGTCTTTATGCCCTGCTAGCACTATCATCATTTGTATTTTTGTTACAGATGACATAAAGTGGATCATAAGGAATGCATGGAATGGCCAAACAATTATCCTTTCTAAAAACCTTGGCCTTGAAGGAGTACAATATGGTCAACCTTGTGGATTTGGGCTTCATCTAATTCTTACCTTACTCTTTTTTTGAGGCAATGCACTCCGTTCCTTTGTTATTATAACCTTTTATCTAATGCCAAAACATTACACATCAGGCAAAGGATATACTGTCTGTTGATAATCAATAGGTATTAATTAAAACTTCACATTCTTCTGGAAAACTTTTACTCTAACCCCAAATGCATTGGCTCTCAACAGGTATCTTAAAAGTCATCTGAAGAAACAATTCTCCGTTCACTTAGTTTATTCTCATTTAACTCATTTTTGAACTGGTCTGGCTTTTTGTAGTTTGGAAGATGCACAGAATTGACTTAGACATATAGATAGAGCACATATAATGGTTTTCTACAAATTATTTCTATTCCTTCCCCTTTAATCAGAACACACACAGGGATTCAAATTCCATGAATGTATCACCTCCCAGAGAGGTTTCATCCTCTCGGCTTGTTTAATTCTAGCGCATGTGTTCTTCAGTTCTTCTGAGCTACTTTCTTCACTAATTTTGCTGTTATTCTTTAATTGTGTATACAAACAGAAATGACTATTTTCTGAAAAGTGTATCTGCCTTTCTTAAGGTGTTGAGGATTTGAAATCAGTACAAATGACTTGCACTTGTGACAACTCAACTTTTCACACCTTGTTCTCCATCATGCCCGTGCACTCTCCAGCGTTCATTCTCCAATAGCCTTTGTCACTACTTTCTCTAGTTATCTAAATATTAAGCAACCTTATGCCAAATACTTGAACATTTTCCAAATAGCAAATTCTTATACATTCTTTTAATGTACCTTTGAGAACTCTTATTCTTCTGCCCTAAATTCAGCTTTATGATTTTATGTGTTTTATTTGGAAAAGGATAAAGCAGAAAAAACAATCTATAATATAATCTCACCTTAAAAGGCAAGAATCAATTTATGTATCACCTACATTTCCTTACAGTGAGATGTTATTGTTTGAGTCAATGCAACAATAAAGTTTGCAAGAAAAAAGCAGTAGGACAGATCAGTTATAGAAAACTGAAACTTTTGTGTTCCAGTCCTTTATGAGAAATAAAAATTATTTTTCATCTAATTCATGTATAAAATACTGTTGAATCAACTGCATTTTTTTTTAATAAGAAACAAGATGGGAAGGAAGATAGTCAGATGACCTTAAGAAAAATTTCCAGAGAAAGTCACCTTTGTGTTAAGACTTAATACATGCTTTTTTTTTTTCTTCTTTTTTTTTTTTTTTGTTATTGCTTACCTTACTGGTTATTTGGAATATACTAACATTCTTCATGTGCTGAAGATAAGGATTGCATATTTTTAGGATTACTGGTTTTTAACAAATTCCATGGATTTCAGGTGCAGATCTCATTTTTTATCTAATTATTGTCTGATTCCATTTCATATATACTGCATATCCCTATATTAAAAAGATATCTAGCCTGCTTGTCACTTTTATTTTAATTTAAAGAGATGATTTGCATGTGTTGTAATGAGTTGGCTCTTTAACGGAGCACAATAAGCTAACAGAAAAAAAAACAACACATTTACCCTGTTCATCCAGTGATATTTCCTAGGATGACAGGGAAATCTGTTTAAATATCTGAAAAACTGCTCTTGGATGAGAAAAATTCACATACCAGTTTAACAAAATACTATAAATGTATAGAAAATGAAAAAAGTACATAGTCAGAAAGGTGTTTTCATAATGTTCAGATTTTGACAGTTCACAAAATATTTTCAGTTTTTCTACCTGTATCATTGTAGACAGGACATTATTTTGCTTTTAGTTCTTTCAGTAAAGACCAGCAAAACTCAAGATAAATATTTAATTTTACGCTACCTGAAGTCACCAACTGAACCTGTAATTTGGATATGGAATAAATGGAGAAGTTTTTCAATTCAGGAAAACTGAAACAACGAAGTGTAGTAGGCTGGGTTTCTTTTTCTGGGTGCTGTAACTGTAATATAAGGATATTTCTAGTAGTAGAATAGAAGTGCCAATATACAGGAAGTCTGTTTATATAAGCAACATTGAAAATGGCACTGAAGAACCAATACAGTATTGTCTCATTTTGCTCTCCTTTCTTTTTTGGGGGAGAATTTAGGGCAGTGTTTGTTTTTACTTTCCACAGTGTATTTTAAGCTGTAACAGTCATAAGAAAATTGAGATTTTGAAAGAAACTCACTGACTAAATTTTTTAAAAGCAAGTAATCTTATTTTTAACAGATACGAGGAGATTAATATTTAAGTCCTGATCTAGCAGAAATTACTTTCTTTTAAGTTCAGAGTTATGACAAACTGTAACCTTTAGCTCAAGTCTTTGAAAGAGAGAATAAATCAGAGTAACTCCGCCTTCCATTTGCAGATCGTATTTCTAACCTGACAGTGTGCACAGAGAGAGAATGGAGAAATAAGTAAAATGTACCTTGGGACTTCTTAGGAAAGGCACAAAAACAAGTAAAATCATGAAAGGGCTCTACTTTAAAGACATGAATCTCTTAACGATTAGATGTTGTAGAAGTAAGCTTCAACATTTTAAAATCTGCAAAGATCAATACAGTTAAAACCTTCTAACTTAGAAGTTGCATGTAATGTCCACAGAGTCTTGTACAGTTTGATTTTGCAGATAAAGAACTGTGCTTTCTGGGTCATCAGAAAAATCATCTCTACTTTTTGCAGACACATAAGCTAGTAAATATCTTGCTTTACCTGAGGCTATTTTTGTTGCATGGTTTTTGACCTGCTAGCTGGAGGCAGTGGAGCTTGGTAACTTCTATGGGAACGCAACCATAAAGCACTTGGAAAAACATACCTCCTTTCAAAGGTCAGTACCCAGAAAATGATGTCTGGGAAGGTGTGTTTTTTTCTGTATCATGTTTTTTCATTTCATCTTAAGATTTAGGTTCAGGTTATTTTTCCACCATTTTATAGACAATACTTACTATCCCAAGTATTTTTTTCTCACATACTCGTCACTTGTGGCAGAAAGCAACGAACCTTAAAACATTTCACTGTCATTCTATTTAGTGGCATTTGGAAAAAAAAAAAAAAAAATAGCAGCCTTTGGCATCTTAATCAATTCCTGAAGCAATGAAAGTGAATTGGAAAGATAGGAAGTAAATACATTCATTACTAGCATGTCCTGGAAAACAGCGCTGGGAGGGAAACATGACGTCTAGGTTAAGTAGATTAGGAAGGCAATAAGCTTGTGACATAAAGTATAAGAAACCAACAGGTGGTGGCACGCAGGGTAAAGCAGAACCATAAATTAAACAAGAAGGAAAGAGACATTACTCGTTGTTGTAGATTACACTGCATAATACGTGAAAATGAGCAACTGCAAGCTAACAATCAAATAAGCACCTGCACCAAAGTATACTCACAATTAATATTTCAATAGGCTATCAATTATGGAAAATAAAATCCCCAGTCTGTCTAATCCTATTATTTTTCCCTCCAATAAGAACAAACCTCTAACAATAGTGTTATTCTCTGCCAGTAACAAGCAGAAAGCAAAATGGCCTCATCATATTTTCTGAATTTATTATCAAGAGGTCAGAGCTAAATGGTCAAAAATAACTGCACTCAGGAGGTTCATGCTACTGTTCTGAATTCACATGAATGTACAAAACTTCGTGCATTTTCAATGAGAAATACAGAATAATATGTTTGATCTCTGTATGTCCAAACCAAAGGTAGCACCCATATATGGGTTGACCAGCTATTGTGAACCCTACAGTGCAGAAGGTAGAAATGATCTGCTAACCATACCTTACTGTATCAACTGTCATAATAGAAGAGATCCTTTAAAGATCCTTTTTTTTACAAACTCTGTCACATTTTTATTTGTGTCCCTTTATGTGTGTCTTTTTTTTTGTCACATCTTTTTTCATTGTGTTTCAAAAAATCTACATAATGATAGCAACCTTTTTTAGATGTTTTCTGCTTATATTTATGGTAACATGGCATATTATCCTTTATCTGAGCAATCACTAGGCATTTAGTAAACGAAGGAGAAAAATGAAAAGAAAATACCACTGTCATACTGCGACCCCTTTTCTTTTCTCTCTTCCCTGTGTTATGGCATGTTTGTTTCAACAGCAAGACATGATGAGTAGAAACAGAATAGTGGATATTATTCAGGACTAGTTAGTTCCTGAACTTTGTATACTTACTCAGAGTTATTCAAGCCATGTATTGTCTTTTGCTGAAGCTGTTTATACGAAGTTTTGTCAGAAATAATAATAATTACTGCTGGACTGTGGATATGAAAATAGTCTGGTGAAACCAGCTCAGTGAATCTCTCAAGTTATGCCCTCTGTCTCAGTCTCCATCATTTACTATAATTTTTAACTCATCTCTAATTCTCTGTAGTTACTTCTCTTACTTAATACCATTTCTATAAACTGTGTCAATCTTCTTCTATAAAGTATGTTTCATTTTCTTCCTTATTACTCATTTTCAAACTTTAGTCCACTGTCTGACCAAAGAAATAATATTTCCTAAAAGAAAGGAATGCTGATAATACATTTTACTAGCTTTTGCAGTCAGCAATATTGTGGAAAAAGAATTAATTTCAACACACATAACGGATATTGGAAAGTTTACAAGGAGTTTCAAGGGCAAGATGCTGTAGACCTCACCAAAAGTTCCCCGCGTGTATTCCCCCTGTGATGTACCAAACAAATGACTTAAAAGATTCTCCTATTGTGCTCCATATGAGCGGATAAATGAAAAATGCAGGCACTAGAACACACACTGCTTACTGTAGTTTTGTAAATGAATCTGTGCAGGCTTTTAGAATTTGTGTATGTTTAATGTAAACAAATACATTTAAGACTTTAAAATGTATTCAGTAGTTGCAGCTCTTACTAAAGGATGGGTTGCCTTTAGTTGGAGTAAGCCTCTATTTTCCTTTTTTGCATTGGGCTACAATAGCAAGATCTACCTCCGCAGCTTGAGCAAGTGAAGGAAAATGCTTCTTTCATCGTGTTTCTAAAAGTATTGACAGAGGACATTGAGAAGTAGCTTGCTCTGTGATACTGGGAAATGATCAAATCTTTGAAGCTAGGCAATATTTTGGAAGGAAACAAAGCAGAGAGTAAAGGGAGAAGGTTGGCATACAGAGCTATAGGGAAATAGAGTGCCTACCACAACATAAAAATACTAGCAATTTTGTAGGACATTTGCTTCTTCCCTCTCTGCTAGTACTTTTTTTTTATTATTATTGTTCTCTTTTTTATGATTCACAATGCAGAGTACTTTCAATAATTTACAGCAATTTAAAATAATTACAAAAATCATCAAATAGCAAATGACTGTGGAAAATAACAGAAAGAATGTAAATGTCTGCAGCAGTACTAGACACAAAGTGATCGTGTTAGAAAACGTCACTGCCATAACTATTATTTTGTTTTGCTTGTAGGCAGATGCACACATATTTTAAGAACTTTAAAGATCTAATCCAATATTTCTCTGAATCTAAGCAAGTTTCAGCAAAAGAGTTTTTAAAGAAAAGCATATATTCTAGATCTGTCAGTGAATTTATAATAAACAAACAAATCCTCTCATGAAAGCAAAATAAATAGCACTTGTTTCCAACTCCAAATCTTCAGTTAACAGTAGAGGCACTGGTATTCACAGACAGAATAACCAGTAAAACAATGGCTCTTCAATTTCTACCAGAAAAACAAACCAAAAAGGATAGAGAACACTGACAAAAGGATAGAGAACACTGAGAATTGTAAAATTAAATCCTTAAAATAAGCATCATAAAGGCAAAAATATGGTGGCCCAGGAGCATAGTATGCAGTAGCATTCCTTTTACACTTGCATGCGAAGCGATTACTAAGCTCACTACAGTAAAGGAGCTTTAAAGAAAACTTGATCATGCTAAAATAGGGCAGGATTATTTACAACAGTGCTTTCCAGATGTGGTGCTAAAATTGCTATCCAATTATTATAAAAATAGGAATCACAAGCAATCATGTTCAATTGAAATGTTTCACATATGCATGCAAATAGAAAAGTTAAAAAAAAAAAAAAAAAAAAAAAACAAAAACAAAAACCAAGAGGAGATAGTTGAGGAAGGCTACAGTGTTTAATTTTTCCTACATTTCAAATCTTAACTTCTGTCTCTTTTGCAGTGAGATAGCATTTTATGTACTTATGGCACAATTTGGAAAGAGAATTTCAGTGACATTCTTGGTTACTGATGACTTTCATTTAGAAAGAAACCATGACTTTTTCAAACCTGAAAATTTCAGCCCATTAATCCTGGTTACAAAGCTATTCTGACTCTACTATCTCAGTTTCTTTGCTGTTGCCCTTTCTAGTACATTTCACATTCAACACAGTTGTCACAAATCTGGACTTCTCCTTCTTGTTTTGCTGCTAATATAATGCCAGTGAGTTATGTGGACATCTAGTAACAGCTTAGGATAAATCCTGCCCAACTTGTGATTTTATTTCAACTTGCTTTAAAATGATATACAAAAATTTACCACTACTAAGTTTTTTATTTCAGAGTGTCAGTAATTATGCCTTTATTTATATTTGGTAGATACTGTAGCTGGCCTGCCTTAAAAGATTTTACTCAGACTAGTGTAATAGTTTTGAAGAAAACTCATTAAAAAATTCTTGGTTATTATCATGCGACTTAACTGTGGCCTCAGTTTCCTTATGTGCATCTATTTAGTGTGTCCTATATCCTCTAGAAAATACCTGTCAAAATGGACCACTGCACATTATTCATTTGGAAAGGAAAGTATCTGTTACTACTGCATGCTCTACACTTTCTTAGTAAACGCACTGTGCAGTTGCTGATTTAACACAACTATTTGTTATCATACTGTAAAAAAAGCCATAAAATTGAAAATTAAGTTTTTAAAACAAGCTGCATATAACTGACATTCCTTTCATAGAATAGAGTAGGAAGAGATCAGTTTTGACAACTGAGTTTACCTTTTTGACCCATACAATCAGGCTGTTACTTTTTAGGCAGTAATACCAGGGACCCTGTCTTAATTTTGCTATGTTAATGAATAGCAAATCAGTAAACTGATAATTGAGAATGAAATCTATAATCATAATACAAATTTTAAAAGAGAATGCAGCCACTCGACATTTCTTTCATGTTGAGCCCCATTCTGAGATGACAATTCTGCAAATATCTTATTTTTCTTCAGGGCATCTGTTCTCTGTATACAAGAGAGTTATTTTATACCCCTCCTCCAAATGAAAATACTGTCTTATTTCAAAACTGTCTGCAACAGCTGAAAAGAATAAGCATCTCTGGATCTGGGCTGGGGATAAAATGAACAAGCAGGTTCCAGGCAGCCATGCTGGTTTTTTTAAAAGCCTCTTGAGAAATCCTGTCTTAGTGAAGTGGTGCATTGCAGAGAATCAGCTAAGAAGTGGCTTCCCCAGTTTACTTAGAGGCTTCACAGAGTTTATGTAGCAGGTGTTATTAGCACTTCTCAGTAATAGTCACTTTAGGGGGTTTGTCATCCATCTTAATAATGCCACCAGCATTTCAGCAGATGGTAGACATGATTCCATGCACTCACTGCTTCTAAATTGCACCAGAATGGATTTCCATCATATTTTTAATTACAAATGAGATATATATCAGAAACAGACTTGTCTCATGCTGGCATTTCTAAAGGCTTTCTTCCAGGCATGCAAGGGCTATGCCACTTTGTTTTATTTTTTATATTTCACAAAGATTGAATCATTAACAGGAGATATTTTCAGCTTGTTCAGAGCTAGAATTAAATCCAAATCACTCGTGTACTCTTCAGCTAAGCATCTTCTTGTTTTGAATTGGAATATAAGGTGCCAGCTTCAGAGATAAAATTATTGTGCTAGAAAGCTTTCAAAAATAAGCAGAACACAACATATTTTATGTCAGTAAGAGCACCTCCATTCCAGTCCAGACTTGATTGGTCACAAATATTATCAAGTATTAAGAGCAATCAGGCAGATCAGAAGATAGAAGGTTTTACATTTCTTATTAAATGTACAGGCAGCATAAGTGATTAAAATGTCTTCCAAAAAGTGAGCCTGAGAAGAGTTATGACTGAGGATGAACACTAGTTTGGGGTATCTTTACAGTGAAGAGTAAGAAAACATTTTTAGAAATAAAGGTAGTATATGACTAAAGAACTTAATTCCTGTGATGGGACCTCGCATTTACTACTAAGCTTATTAGGTAACAGTAACATTTAAGACCCAGTTCAGCAAAGCTCTGAGGCAAGCGCTTGAATTTCCACTGAAAATAATTCTTCAAAAAGCAACTCTTGGGTATTTAGAGTTACAGTCACTATAAAGTGCATTATGGGATCAAGATTTTAGTTAGCTTTATAGCAACAGATCAAATTTGTAAATGTTTATCCTACTACTTCTTTTACTTTCTATGTCATGATCCATTTATTGGTTCATTATTTTCCTTTTAACCTATGCTTTTACAATTTCTCTTTGGGTCAATTCCTTCTGCCCTTCTTTTTTGTTTTTTAGACACATTCTTTCAGTGGGGATCATAAATAAATGAAAGTTTGGTGGTAGGTAACTTTCATTTAAATAGAATTTAAGCAAAATTAGTTAAGATATGATGGGATGGAAACGAGAAATTGACATACCAGAATTCTGGGTATTTCGTGTGCATTTTTCAAATACTATTAAACATGTATTATTATAAAAGAAGATTAAATACTTTGAACATTAATAATAGATTTTGGCAGCCTACTTAATGTAGTGACTGCAAATTCTTATTTCTATTTAAAGTACTTCAATGCATTCAAAAAGGTAATAGTAATTTAGTAAATAGTTTTCCTCTATTTAAAACTTTATGTGTTCTGGCTTACTGACTTTCAGATTAGTGCAGGACTGTATAACGAGTGGAAAATCCACTATCCAAATGAAGCATAGTCAATCAGTAGGCTGATTGAAATTGGAATCTTTATCTTTGACATCTCTAAGTGTAATGACTGCACATTCAATGAAATTTGGCAGTCCAATGCTTCATACTTTTCATCATGTCTAGAGGATGATATCAGAACATAAAAATAGCTTCTTGTGTCACATTTTTCTGAGGAGCCCATCAAAAAAAGGAATGTAATATCAGAGCCATAAGTAAACTGAAGTAATTAAAAGATAAAAAGTTAGATATAGACAGATTTCAACAAATTGTGTCCAACAAAAAACAGTAAACACTGCTAAACAGGGTGCTCCACACAAGTCTTTGTATCAACTGCATGCTTGCTCCCATCCCGACCACACACATACAGTTATAAAAGCCTGCAGTAATCAGGAAAAAAAAAAATCTTATTTTAGTTTTCATTTAGCAATTTTTGCAAAAGTTGCATATATTAGCCTCTAATTAAGCACCTCTTGGCACTACCTCAGTGCTTTTTCAATAAGTGGCACTTATGGTAATTCTATCCTTATTAAGCAGATGTCTATGCCACTCACTGACATTAGGTTATCTGGGGAGATATCCCAATAAAACAGTATGCAAATTAAATTTGTCCAGATTAAAAGGAGTTTATGGTAATTGTAACACCTTTCAATAAGTTTTTCACAGCAGGAAATATCATTTTCTTAAAATAAATCTGAGCCCTACCACTTCAGCAGGAGCATAGTGCAAGAAAATTATCCTTCAGAAACCCAAGCAAAACAGGATTGCTGCCTGCGAATTGGCACAAAGGCATCCTGGAAACTGTCATGTGGGGCCACTGTGAGAGTGAAGGGAAGGAACAAAAGAAAATGCATATGGAATTGGTTACTTTAGAAAAAAAATAATCTGTGGAGTGCTAATAACACCGTTCTCTTTGCCCCATCAGTCATCACTGCATTCCAGATCAGCACTGTCCTCACTCAGAAACCATTAAAAGAAACCATTCACCTATCAGGCATTTAAAGACTATGAATAACTACAGATCATTGTGATAAAAGCTAAAATTAGCAAAGAAAATTATGAGAATTTAATTAGAGCATCTAAAAGAGAATATATTCAAAATGTTAAGTTTACTGAAGTATAATCATATTTTTGACAAATATCAGTCCCCCCTGTCTGTGTAATTATAGAGGAATATACAGTTATTCTCTTTCTGCATAAAGACAGAAGTAGGTAGAAATGAAAAGACAAATTAACAAAGTGATTTGGAACAATAAACACCAGTTTCAAGCTACTTAATATGAAGTTAAAGGAAATGAAATTCACTTGTCTATAATAAAGTGTTTTGTGGAACTAGAACGACAAATTAATACCATGGCACAAAACTACAAAGAGCTTTCCTAGAACTTGTAATCAACAGTGTTTATTGAAATTCCCAAATTACAAACACTAAAAAACTCCATTGCAGTCTTGAAAAATGGGAATGATGTGCACAACAAATCAAAACCTGAGATTCAGATAGGCTTGCAGATGGAAAAACTGAGCACCAAAGTAAACTAGTAATATTTTATGTCTAAAAGGCTTTTCTGTTTTGTTTGATAAATATGCTTTCCTAAATTTCAAGAAATATGAAAATAAGCTTGAATGACAATAACTGCTGGCATGGTGGCCAACATCTCAGAAATCTGTCCATAAAAATATTTAGGCAAAAAAAATCTGAAGATCAATATTCATAAAATTTATATGAAATGTGGCCAAACAATATAAAGATATATTAAAATTTATGTCCAAAAAGTAGATTGCGTAAACTTAATAAATAAAAGAATAGCTACTGCAGAAGTCAAAATTTGAAGATGTTACAAACATATACTACAAGCTACAAGAAAAATATAAACAACATTTATATTGGTTCAGACCTTGCAATAATAAGAAAGTGTAAATTCTGAAGACTTTTAGCCATTTCTGGTAACTACAGACAAATGTATTAAGAATTTTTTTGATTGATTAAGATTACAAACAGTATATGGATTCAGAGATGACAGCAAATAGTTGAAAACACTGTGTTTCGAGTGTTTTTTTGTTATTGTTGTTCTAATACAGCAGAAGTTAGAACATCATTAAAGTGAGTCTCTGGTATCCTAACGGCTGCTGAAAGCACACATAATACTAAGGCAATATGATCCTGAAGCTGTTCTTATTTGTGCCAGGCACTGGGTGGTTGCAGAAGTGGAGTAGCAGGAGACAGCCACATTCAGGATGACCTAACACCATGTGCAACTGCATTTTTTTAAATTATTATTATTATTTCTCTTATTATCCTGTCTCTATCCTTCATTTTTTCTCTCTATAACTATTTATTCATTACAAATTGTCTGCACCAGATTTCAGATACAACAGTCAACTCTTCAGCTCCTATAAACCAAAACATCACCATTAATACTGGGTTGCAAATGTAACAGATAACCAGCCCTGAAAAAGGGGCACGTACAATTAGCAGTTTGATGCTATATCCCTTCTCACACAAAACATCCTATTCATTTCAGCCACCTGCTGTCTCCTGATCCCCTTGGCAGAGAAGTATCTCATTGCTCTCAGCCTACCTACATTCTGGCCAAGCCAACCTCAGGTGCTAAAATCACACACTGTTGTGTCTGGATCGTAACCCAGTCTGCTCTAAGGGATTATCTTACTGGCACTGCGCTACTGTGACATTTCTGAGTTGGATGGACAACTTGTGAGTACTCAACAGAGCAGCATGGAAGGGAAACATGAATGTGGCATGGAGCAGAAAGACAGATACTTTCTTTACTCCAGAAATTTTCCACTTGCTAGATCCTTCCAAAAATACTTTTCTTAATAGTCAAGGAAAATGGTTATAACAGTAAAAGCAGTCAGGAAAATAATTTAAATTAATTTTAAACCAATTATCTCCTCTAAATTAAAAAACAGAAAATCCCACAGAGTTATTTAAAGTTCCTTATACCTTGAAAACAAACCAGGGTTAGGTTTTCAAGTGTGTTGGTTGTACCTCCTGGTCTATTTACTAAAGTTATCATCCATTGTATTCAAAATTTCCTTTCACACTCACTTCCATCAAAATGGTAGCAGCACTGCTCTTTTTGAGGAGGGAAGGGACAGGGGAGATAATGATGACACAATATGTGTAACGACTGGTGACGCCACAAGCATATGTTCTGAAACACGGGAGTTACAATACTCAGGGTACCATTTTATTTTTTAAATAGCTTTTCATATTTTCTCAGAATTAAGGCTACTTGTCTGAAAATATTTTCACCTTATAGGTATGCTAATCTACAATAGAGGGCATGAGGGTTCGTTAATGGACAGCACGATTAATAAATAGGCTACTTCATATGTTCGCCCCAATCACCTCTAAAAGCTATTTTTTTCATTTTAATTATTTCTGCTGAGCAGCTATATCCCCTTGCTTTCTGTAGCCTCTCTCAGATGAAGCAATAGCCTAAGGTAAACATGCTCTCTTGATCCTTACAGCAAACTAATTTTTGCTCCATGTTATACCAGGAAGACAAGACCCTCCAGGACTCTATCTTCCAGTTTCACTGGAATGTCAGTTGCTAGCTCATAACTGTGCATCTTAAGAAAAACATTGCGTCACTGCATCACCCTAGTTTTCTCTAAACATTCTTAACAGACTTCCTTTGACTCCATGTCAGTTACATATGTTCAGACTTAATCATAAGGACTCCATATGTTTATGCGTTTTCCTTCATCAGAAATACCCCAATGAGTGACTGTTGGCCTTCTGCCCTGATGTTTACAATTCTTTGCTAGAAAATCAAATGTCTTTTTCCTTGCTTTCCCTGACGACCGTTTAAAGGACAGATGCAGTAGGGTAGGATACAGGCCATGCTATGTTGCTGTAGCATTTTCAGTGGTGTTCAGACTTAGTGTCTTATAAACACTTGCCTTTGACCCAAACTTGCTCTCTTTCTGATAATCTGAATCTTTACCTCCATAACCTCTGAGAATCCTAATTATTTCCAGAAAATTAGTGCACCTGCATGTGCTTCTGCAACATAATCATGTCAACTAGAATGGGTGGAATATAGCATGAAAGTACCATGGACTTCTGACCAAATATTAAAGGCATAAATCGCAAGTCTTATGTTTAGGTGTGAAACCACCAGTGTCTTCCTTTTGAAATTCACAATTCTTTGGCCATGGCTTCACAAAGCTAACTCCCAACAGAATCTTGGAAGTGAATTACATGCCAGTCACCTGGAATCTGGAATGCTGTAGATTTCAAATAGCAACTTTAAGTAGTTTTTGAGCATGATGGAAGCTGGAACCACTAAGTACAGAATTCCTTCATGTTGATAAACTGAAGTGACATTTAAAGAACATATCTGATCTGACTTTTGGAGCACAGTAATCACAAAATGCATTTGAAAGATAGAATGGTAGAATGCAGTTAAACATTTGATGAGTTTACATATTATACAATCGGTCATGCTTAAGATTGAATACCAAACACACTAAATATGCTGGAATGGTTACTCTAAAATCATCAAGCACTTACTGAGGTCAGGAAGAAACTATTCCCACAGTAACTCATTTCCCAGTTTCCCACTTTTCTATGTTATATGTTGGTTCATCTATCAGACAAGATCAAATAGAGTTCTCATATAGTTTAGTAATACTAAAAAAGTGCAAATGTTTATTCAGTCTTTTTCTCAATAAGCTTCAAATATCTGAATTCTTTGAAAATAGAAATGCCTATCCTCACATAAACAACATTATGGGCAAAAATTATAAACAGCAACTTCATTTCAGTTTCATAAAATAATTTACTACTGATAGTACATACCTCATAATATATCATCATAAATATGAACATAATTCAGCAAATATTTTTACATAATTATTTCAGAAGACTGCTGTTAAAGAATTATTTCAGCAAGCGTACAAATGATTTTACCTTTGTGCTCCTTTAACTCTTAACTTGTTATATGTTATTCCTAGACAAGACTGAAGCTAAATTCAGTATCATATAAAACAGGATGCGTTATAATGAATTAGTAGGCTATTCTATGCAGATAAATATACATTTTATTAATACATGTTCTTTTATTAAGTCATCCTCCCCCACATTCATTCACTGGTTCAGCTTCCCCAGCAGCATTACACAACCAGACTGCTGATCTACTTTAAGTTGTCATAAATTAACTTTAAAAGATGTCTTGAAACTCAGTGGCTTCATATAGAGATCTTGAGAATCATACCTTCCTTCTAGGGCTCCTACAGACCTGACTGTTACCTTATTAAAAGGAAGATATGAGTTTACAGAAACTTGCATGTACTCACAGACCTCTTTTTAGCACAGACATTATACCATACCATTCTGCCATAGCCATGGCTTCTTCTGTAATGCTGAGTTTAGGGCTAAGGTTTGGAGTGTTCTTTAGCCAGAAGTGGAAGAGTTATAATTATTCTCCTTATGTCTTACTAACAGTTAGAAGTTCCACATTTGTGAACTAAGTATATTTCTAAAATCTCACTTAAATTCTTTCGAAAGTCTTGCATACACCTCAGTGAGGCCATGAAATAGATTTTTGCAATGCACATGGATGTTCATTTTCAGGTGCTTTACAATGCCGGAGCAAAATAAAACTGTGCTAAGTGATCTAATCCAGGTCATGAGTTCTAGCAGTAGATCAAATCTGACTTGACAAGGCCACAAAAGAAATTTCAGAGTTACAACTACAATATCGGCAGGTCCCACAGACTGCGAGTGAAAACTGACTTTAGGAATATGATTTAACTTTACTGGAGGCTTCTAAATTTTTTGTTTGAATAGTTTCTGCCTAATTGATATCCATCTGCCCATGATAATAGCTTATACAATTGGAAAACTGCAGAAATCTGATTAATTCCATTTACCAAATAAAAAAGTTCCTTTTGTCATACACTTAGCTATTTACACCAAAAATATAACTTGTGTTTCACACTGTCATTTTGTCAGTTATGAGTCTGAAAATGCTGTATGCCAATACACTATTACTACAAAGAACAGAAGGTAATTAAATGCTTGTTTTAATTAGCATTATAAGTCAGATTAAATACTATTTCATAGTATTGAAAGTTCCAAGCAGTTATCTAACAGTCTGAAGCCAATATGAAGTACCATATCTTATTTAGTGTGACAAATAAGAAAACAGAAATCTAATCTAGAGAACTTGCATACAGCATTTGAAAAGCTGTGATCTATTATATCCCATTCCTGTGCAACTCTAATTGAAGCAAACTTAGAATAGTGATAATTTTTACAAGTGACTTGTTCTGTTCTCCATCCCTGTACTAGCACAGGAAAAATTATTTCATATTCAGGCTACCAGTATGCTCCCCCAGTTTATAGAGGATTTTTCACCTTATTCCTTTGGAAAAACATAAATTAAAAAAAAAGTAGTTTTGTTTGTTTCTTTTGTGGTTTGTTTTTTTTCTTTGTTTGTTTCTTTGTTTTTTACTATTCCTGCTGTTTCAGATCTTTCACATAACAATTGTAGTCAAGACTTTATGGGTGTTATATCCAACACATTGCACTTCTCCGTACTGAGCACTATATTGTATGAGAGGAAGCAGAAACACCCCAAAACACAAAATTTGACACAAACATTTTGCTAAGCTATAATTTGCTCACTTTACCTCATAGGGCTGAGACCACATTGGGAAACTAATGATATTCGGTAAATACTGGAACATTGGATCACGATAGCAATAAACCATATTCAATTAATGCATATCAAAGTATAACTGAAAAACAAGCCTCTGAATAATGAATGCCCATGTTCATCTGGTCTCATTTGTTGTGTTTACAAAACCTTGCATACCAGGTAATGAAATTAATAAAATTTTATGTCAACATTTCTATGCACAAAAAAGCATTTATATGAGCAGATGGCATCTTTTACTGCAATCCTTACCATGAAACCTTTTCACTTCTGAAAGGAAAGATGAGCAAGCAAGACACAGCAAGACACTGCCAAGCATGATGATGTGTTGAATTATAAACTAAGCTGCACCCACTAATTCACAATCTACAGTGCCATAGAATTTACCCCAGAGCGTTTTGGAGCCCATTACCCCCCATAAGAGCACTGTCTTCCAATCCACTCCCTCTTTATACCCTTTTCCACCCTGAAAACTATATCTGTTTCCTACTAATAGCTTTCAACTCACATCACTGTGATGTTTTCTCACAGGAAGCAGAAAGTGAGAGGAGTTCACTTTCATCAACACTGAAGAGTCATCCTGGGAGCCAATCTGACATCTTGAATGAGTCCAGTGTGAAAAGGGGGAGAGCAATCTTTGAGAAGATGTCATCAGGGAATGGGCAGAACAACTTTGAAGGTTAGTTTTACCACTTTGATCTGATTTCCTCTTTCAGTAGTCTACAGTAGTGGTCTCCAAACATTTCTGATGGCAAACCCATACGCCTACCAGTAAGACACTTTTGAGAATGCCCTCCCAGTGTACATATATATATTTTTAAATAATATACATGTACTATTCTATAAGTACCATTATATTATGTACACAAAAATAGGTATTAAAAAGAATGAAAGATAAATAATTTAAAACATTAAATTGTTAAATAAATGTTCAAATATACTGATATAAATTAGTTTCTTCCTGCAGCTCAATTGTCTTCTGCAGATCCTGGACCCTACTTTGAAGACCACACTACAGTTTAAGAGAGCATAGGTACCTGTGCTTTGGTTTAACAGAGAAACAATATTGATTACACTTGGTTCCAAAGTCAAATACCTGTTATACAACACACGAACATGCAAACATATTTGAGATTCCTAAATTGTATACTTCTGTTTGCACTTATATAGTAAGTGTATGCAACGTATCACCATGCTAGTGCAAAAATAGCTCACTACATGACTATCTCCCTTTTATTTCTCCCCCTTCCACTTACTCCTCCTGTTCTCTCAAGTCTATGCTGGTAATGTCAGAGAGAATAGTGCATTTAATTCCTTTATACATAAATTAAACAATTCACTTCATCACAGAAATGGCAATGGACAATCACACATATACAGTAAGGGAAGCTTCTAATAAGGGAATGTGACATGCTTGTCAATGCAAAATTAGTTAGTTTGTTTTTTGACGGGTGTCATAAGTCTGTTCAGTAATTATTCAATAAAATATAACAGAATGGATTCATATGTTTTGCAAATGTATTCTATATAATTTTCATTTATGAACGTTGTGAAATGTTTTTGAAATCTTCAAAGGTCAGTAATTTAAAGTTTACTCATCTCATAATTTTTGATGAGGACAACCCAAATCTACAAATAAGTTATCAAAAATATGGACAGCATTCATCTATTATGAAAAGCAGTAATTTGATTTTATATTTCACTGGAGATAGTTTGGATTTGGCGTTGTGTTATTTTTATAATATGTTAACATTTAATTGTGGCTTTCTGCTTGTAAGTTTTACATGCCATATCAACTGCAACGTGTCATCTCTAGGCAGAACTTAAAAGAATATTTAGTACTGAAGAACACTCATTGATCAAATATAGGTTTTTTTGTTTGTTTGTTTGTTTTCTTTTTTTCTTTAATAGCACAGAGCTAGAATAGAGCAGGAGAAAAAGGATCTTTCGATAAAAGGCAAGATGATAAAATTTACTTGTTCATTAGTCTTGTAAGCTGAGTATTCATACTGTTTGATGAGTTCAGAGCAAATCTTAATTTTAATGAGCTCAACCTTACTCTCAGTCGAGTGCAGCACCATGACAGATTCATAGAGCTTAGCCAGATACATTATCTCATTTGGGTAAAACATGTATCATAACTTTGAGACTGTAAACACCACGCTGCCTCAGCAAGCTGTATCATTCCTGTTAGTTCTGTTACTATAACAAGTACAACATAGCAACACAACATTAAATGGCTCCAAAACCCAAGGTGTTTCATTTTCCTAACTTCTGGTCCAAGTTTACTATAGATAAACTGCAGGATGACTCTGTATTATATTACAAAATGTTACTCTTTTTTCAAATACATTAAATTTAACATTAAAACAAAACACCTTAAACATCAGCACAGATAAATTTAAATGCTTACTCTGAAGAAAGCTAAAATGATTAAATATAGTGAATCTGCAGAAACTTTTTTTTTTCCCCTCATGGTCAATGCACAAAAAGCATGGGCTGGAGTCTGAACCAAGCCTATATGATTGATTGACAGATCCTATAGAATTGCCACACCTTTTCCCTCTACCGAACCTTTCCTCACATTTTAGAAAGACAAAAGATATTCAAAGAGGCACCTCTCCTCAAAAGCTTCGAAAAACTATTTGCAGATTCAGGCAGAGATTAGGAGGCAAATAACAGACCTCCCTTTAAAGGTGGATCACAGGAGAAGTACTTTCATTAACATAGCTCTAATGTTTCCAGTAACTAGCCCTGTAGTGTAACGCTAACAATTTCCCCCCTCCCTGGAGATTTCAATGACATACTTCAAACATCAACCTCCCTTTGTTTTTCGAATTCTAAACCACTAAAACTAGGATAATAATTCACACTGACATGTGTAACATCTTTTTTTTTTAATCTATCCGTGAGTACTACTGAATACTTACATCCATTATTGGAGACTTGTAATGCTGTAGTTGAATGCAGTTTTTAAACAAACAGGATCAGCTCAGGAATGAAGAACACTCATACCATCAGCATTATGTCATTAATACTGCAGAGGGAAAAGAATGAAGATGTCACACATTAACTGTAATTCATTGGGCTGAAGCGGTTTTTTTCCACCACAGTGAAAGCTCTAGTGATAAGATCAATATTTTAATGAACTTTCTTTAAGACAAATACTATATATACTTTATGACTTGAATAAAAGTTTCATCTTGGTGAAATGAAATGGCACGAGGGACGAGCATCTGATACTTGTTTGAACCTAGTCCCAGGCACACAGCAACTTATAGTTATAGTCACTTAGAGCAGGTTCCATAATGGCATTTGGGGACTTCTTGGAAGCTCAGGCTGGGGAATATTTACTGTTCTGAGAATGACAAGCCCTTTCCAGCATATTAATGTTTACCAAACATTACCAAAGTAATCTGCATTTTGTAACACCATAAGAAACTCTTAAGTAAGAAGTTAACATGCAGGCTAAAAATTACCTGTTACTTACCTAGTGTGAATTCAGTTATATTGCAATGTAAAATTACAGCATCAGTTGATATTAAAGATCTGACAAAACTGAAGTGTATTTTTTTCTAATATCTTAGAGCGAAACATTTATAATCACATGGCTAAGTAGACATAACACTTGTTTACCCACATGCCATAAATTCGGGTATTATTTAGTAAGACAGAAACAACTATTTCCTTTGAAAAGGAAAAGGAAAAAAAGAATGTGAATCACAAGAATCCTTCTGTTTGGTTTTTCACGGCATGTTTAGCAATTCCAGACTCAAGTAGACCAAAAAGTAAACCTCAGTGAGCAAGACCTCTTTTAACTAAGGCCACCATTACCTGTTTTATCTGTAAACTACTGTGATACTTATTTAAATCTCTCTTCTGCAATGTTTTGAAGGACGAGTGATCATTTCTTCAGAGATCAGGATTATTTGTCAGTCAAAGTCATTACTGTAAAAGTGGATTTATTTTTAAAAATATTATCTACATATGGTGTTTGGAGAGCTATATTTATTGGCTTTCAGTGACTTCAAAAATGTAACTGACTCTTATTTTGATGTAGTTATGCTCTTCAAATGTTAGGGCATCAAACTTGTCGTCATTAGCAGCCAAGATTACTTTCTGCTGTAGAATTATTACCTGTTTCCCTAGCCTTACCTTACCTTCTTTTATCTTTTTTTTTTTTTTTTTTTTTTTTTTTTTTAAACACAATAACGTTATTTTCTCCACAGACATCTGAGTAACAGGAAACCTGTCTAAGTTTGACTGATAATAACATTGAAAGACAGAAGCCAGTTTTGTGGCTTTGACAAAACTAAAAAAGTCTTTTGTTACAAAAGGCAGTAGATAAGATTTTGTAGCAAAGAAGAGGAAGAATATTTGTAAGAAATTTCCTCATTTATAATACATTAAATTTATAATGAACTGCATTCTACAATCCAGAGAGAAATTGATTTGAGGCAAGAGCAAAAAATTGCTCTTAGTAGGAAATCACTTTTCACACATCTTTGGCGATGCTGGCTTAAAGGGCCTCATTCCCTTCTTTCCTCACATTTAACCCTCTCACCACACTGAATGACAGTGCCTCTCATTTGTGCTGCCAAATCAGTCAGCACACATTGTGAACCAGATCTCAGAACTGATACAGATAAGAAAAGCAAGACTATAAACAAAACAATCAAAATAAAAAAAGCTCTTATTTCAATTTGGATTATTTTACTCAAAGCCACTGGTTTGATTTATTGTGTAGGTCCTTAAAACAGTTGTACCTTCGCAAGTAATAGGAATGGTGTATTGCAGTCCAAGAAGGAGAGTGAGAATGAACAATTCTGAAGGTATCGCTACTGTGCAAACACCAATGTTGTGAAACCTCTCATTTCCAGAGGCAACAAGTTGCAGCTTCAGCAGAAGTTGTTAAATGGCTTTGAAGTGACAGAGCTTTACTAATGATATTTATTAGGTCTAAGGAATATTTATTAGGTCTAGGAAGAAACACACCTCTGGACAAAGGGACTCTCACCAAAGGATTGACACAACTGAAGAAATCTTAGTACTTAAACTCTTCAAAAATAAAAATTATTTCAATGAACTAATGCCACCTTTCAATGACCTAAGGATGTATTATCAACTTTTATTGCTGAGTGCACTTAACATAGGCCCAAGGCTATAGCAAGAATTTTATTTATAACTAAATCAAACAAAGCTTAGTTTGGGAAGTAAGCAAGTGGTAGCAGTTGTACAGGTAACCCAGAGTCACCAGGTTCTGCATTAGGTTTAACTGTTCTGTGTATCCTCTGTAATAAGATTCATCTGAGTACCTACTATGAACTGAAAAATCCGCTGTGCTTAATTTAGATTGTCTTCAAAAAAATGGGAAAATATTGACAATAGCATGTTTTATGAATGATTATTTACAATTGATTGTAAAATTATTTACAGGAAAGAGCGATTGTAATTGGTAGGGTTTTCTCTGAAGAATAAATTGTAGGTTAATTAAGTTTCTCATTTGTTTTTGGTATAAACATTGTTTTCTGCAAATAATTGTCAAGTTAAACTATCAGTTGAATTAGTATGTAGGTAACACACATGATGTTTTGCAAACATATCTGCTATCTATGAGCTGGAGGCATTTGGACATGACAGAGTGACATAAGAATCAGAAGTGCAGTTGATTTATTTAAATTGCAGGTTGTTACTCAGGTTTCAGAAAGCCCACATTAACTTAAAGTCTTTTTACAGTGCTGTGATCACAGCAACTATTTTGCACATTTAAATGAGGTATACATTACTGCACATCTATTTCATCCACTGCTCTGTTTAAAAGTCTGTCCCAGTACAGCTTATAAAAGAAGATCCTTGCTAAAGTCATTTACAACTAGTCTACATTGGTCTCTAGGGCTGTAGGGCTTTACAGAAAGTTATTTGCATTTCAAATGACTTACAATGAACACTGATTCAGACAACTTAAATGTTACAGCACATAATTAATTACTTGAAATAAACTTGTTTAATTGATAGTCAATGGGCTGAATCCTGAATTGAAGAGGATTACTTTCACAAAAGTATAATAAAGTGTAATAAGAAACTTGCAACTGTGCAAGTAACAGAAGAGTTTGATGAACTTCATTAGAAGATAGAATAGGCTTAGACTGACTCCGTAACAAAAATACTGTATGATGTTGTTATGAATTAACACAAGTTGATGAATACAAAAACTTATAGGCCTTTGCAGTTAATGGGCCTTACCTTCTGTCTCATCATGTCCACCAACTTCAATGGAGTTACCCTAGATTTCTGTGGTCGCAGATAAGAGAATTCATACTTAATCTAAAAAGAATCAAGAGAAATGACAGGTCAGCATGTAAGGTCCAAATTAATTTCTACTGGCAAAAACAAATCCATCTTTGAAAAGACAATAGTTTGACTTTTAATCTGTAATGAATTAGCATCCAATTTGGATAATCATCTTTGAATACTTATCTAACATCGGGCAGCATGTTAGTGACTGTTTGCTCTGTTTTTAGGACATACAGAACAGTGTTTTCTAAACAGAATCTTCCTTTGTTCCCATACCTAATTACTGTCTTGTTCCTAGCTTTTTCAAATAATTGTTACCTGAATAAAATCCATCAGCTCACATACACTAATAAGTTAGTTGCATGTTTTTCACACCCCATCTCCACCTCTGTTGGAACTACGTCCATTTCTGCACCCTCACTGTTCAATAAAGGCAGCAGCTGTCAATCTCAATTGCATTTTTTAGCCACTCTAAGGGCATACCCGGTGGGTGCAAGCATCTGCTAGTTACATAGATTTATTGTGCTTATTTTTCAAACTAAATATAGGAACTCCTATCAGATTGAACCACTGGATATCATCTTTCTCTCCTTTCCCCTCCTCTCCCTCCCTCCCACCCTCCCCAAACCCCTCTCCCCCTGGCAAATTAAAGAGATTTTCAACCTGCTCATTTCTTCTTGGAAGGGTAACTGTTATTACATCAGCTCTTCACCCTCTTTACCATTAGATACAATAGTATTTTTCCATGTGGGAATATTTTTCTTCTCTGTATGTTCTTGAGATTTTCAAAAATCTTTTTTTATAAAAATGGTTGTAAGCAATTTTTTTTTCCTTTTTCCTTTTAAGCTCTTTCAGTTTAAAGATTTTCTTTCTCCTTTCTAACAAGAGAAATGAATCCTACATTCCATACCATGTCTCTGATTCTAAATTGAGCAATGTATGTTTCAGAAGCAGTTTTGATCTGTCAGAAATAAGAAAGCCTATGAACTACATAAAAATGCATAGTCAACAACTCATGTCTCTTACAAGTGAAAGTTTTTCTAAATATGTGATAGACCCATAGAGGATAGTGGGTTGTTTGTGCTGTGTTTTGTTTTTTTTTTTCCTGAAAGGTCCTGTGAGAGCTGTAATGTAACATTTTGCATTCAGACAGTCTTATAAGATGCAAATTCCCTATAGACTCATTTGAGTATTTGAAAGCACTGATGAAAACTCTTCAACTTCTAGTGGTGCTGAACTTAGGAGCTAAAATCTGCAACTATGCACCTGAATAAATCTTCAAAACCTGAAAAATATAAGAAAAGGCTGATCCACAGATTATTTCTCCCATGAGTTTTGGGTTTTCTATACTAAATGCTTCAATTTTTCAGCAGAAGCAGAACCCTCAAACCACATCAGTGCTATAGAACTTTTTACTACGTGTTTCAATTATGCCAAAGCCTTATTCTTCTAGAAGTATCAAGTAACATTTACAGCAAGCTCTTTGGCTGAGTACCAACAACTTCCATTGTCTCCACTGAAGAACAATGAAGGCAATGCTTAGAATGCTATTTAATCTATTACGAAAATGCTGAGAAGCCCAAAACAGATATTTAATGTAGTTGTATCACTGAATATGATCAGCAGTAAGACAGAATTCTCCAGTCTTATTATGCCTGAAAAATTTGTCAAGCTTTATTTACTTTCTATAGTTGATATGTTATCCTTAATAAAGAATTACATAGTCTGAAATAATCGTATGAATCCCACATGACAGAAGAGAACAGCTTTTGTTGACATACCTCACACAAGTAAACACAAGGCTCCTATGACAAAACTTTTCATCATAAACACACATTTATCCTCAAAAGAATCAGAAGATATTACACCCCTGAGTAGTCCTGAACAAGCAAAATCTTAGAGCAAAATGAATGAGAAAGTATGAGGGATTAAGCAACCTGTGGTCTATCCGAAAGGATTTTGTATTAACTTACACAATAACTAGCTTCCAAGGATAGCACATTTCCTTTTTTAAAGGTAACAGGAGAATAGTTTCTATTACTTTCACTCCTCAAGTGGCTAATAATATGTATCTATTAAAATGTTTCTTAAAACAGTCCATTAAATTCATTGGCCCCAATTCAGCAAGGAATTTAATAATGTCTAACCACACGAGTATTCCCATTTCTCTTGATTCACATGCTTACAATTAGGCAGAATCCAAGAATGCCTTGCTGAATTAGGACAACACCAAGAAATGTTTTAAACTTGCAAACATTTTTGAAAATTAGAGCAGGGGCAAAGAAATACTAGTAGTAGTCTATGGTAAATACTGCCATATGCCTTTGAAATGAAATGATATTGTTGGCTGACTATTTTTCTCTGTTTTTGAAGAACACATTCAATCTTTCTACTGTTTCGGTTACATCTGGTTTAATGTACAGAATTCTCACTTGGAGGACAGCAATTTAATCTTTCCCGATTTTACTTCCTTTGAAAACCATTTTCTTTCCAGCAAGCTTTCATTTATTGTAACTGTTGCTATACTTTCTTAAGCTGTAGTAATTATTTCGCTGATCATTATTGCATCCAAAATACAAACATACAGAAACAAATGTAAATAGAAAATTATCTTCACATAGAAGTTTTAAGGAGGGTGAGAAGAAAATACATAGAAGCTGGGTGCGTTTACACTGAATGCTACTCCTCAGTGAGTGTTTGCATCTATGTCTGATTTTACGGAAGGCTGTGATTGCTTGTTTTATTTGCTTGCTATAACTGGACCTGAACACCTATGCCAGCTAAACAGCTCTACAGTGAATGGGCAGACAGACTAGATATGCTCTGGCATTCTTCCCTGTTTGGTGGGATACCTCTTCCCTGGCACTGTTCTATCTAGCTGAACAGATAGCATTTTGAAAAGTCTTTCTGCTGCTTTTACTAATGCCAAAGCTAAACAACGGTCACTTCATAAGAAAAAGGGGAGATTTATGATATGTATATTTTCTTCCCAGCCACCATCTTAGTAAAACAATAATCAAATTCAGCCAACTTAGGTAAGAAGAAACGTGATTAACTGAACCTGCATTTTTGTCATACACATGTACAACCCTTACAGTTAGGCTTCCAGAACAAGGATTTGACTCTGGCAAGAGCTACACAGGCTTCAAGACTTAAAAACATCCAGCAAGTTCCACTCAAAAACATGGAGACAAAAATCACCTGCACCACTCTACGTGCTCCAAAAAAGGAGTGGTGTGTGCTTCAGTGGAGCTGGTCTCCATGGGATGGTGTATTTCAGTGGACTGGGAAATTTGACATAAAAAATGACAAAAAAAAATAACTGCTTGGAAAGGCTTTTTCTTCTTTATGAAGGTAACACCATTCTGTAAATGGTATTGATTAGCACTGAAAGACAGAAAAGTGCACTCTAGTATGTGATTGGTGTTTTATATATACATTAAGAGACAGCTGAATCCGTATGAAGCAAAGATACTAATTTCGTAGCACATCTACAGGTAGCAAGCTGATAGAACAGGAGGATATACCTGTAGTACTCCTACCTGCTTCTTACTCTTAGTTTTTAATTCAGTAATTTCCTCAAGTTTGATAAATTCAAAGAGAAAAATCATGCTTCGTATTTTTAAGGGTGTTTTTCTGTGGATGTTTTTGTTATTTTACACAGTGTGAGGCTTTTTGGGTTTCTTTAGTAGTTTTTTGTTTTTGTTTTTTAAAGACAATTCATTTCAGCTATAGCCTGCTTCTGCAATCTCAGAAAAAGCAGCTGTTTAAGAATAAAAGCAGGGCTGGTTGTGACAATTTTATTTCATCCTATTCTGCAACAACAAGGAGAAACTGATGGATTTAGGGAAGATCAGGGCACACTGATTTGTGCAGTACAAGCACAAGGATTAAAAAAATAGATTCTGCTGGCTTTGCTAAAAATACATGTTCTTGAATTCTCAAGTATTGGTGCCTCCCTCCCAAAATGTGAGTGGCCTATTTACAGAACTTCAGTGTTATTCAACTCAGTTTTCCATGGACTGTAAAAAAAACCTTGGTAGGACAAGAGGAATTTCCAGCATGTGGATTAAACTTTTTGCTTCTGATTACAGATGACAGAGATGCTTACAGCATATTCTTTTTCTCTTTATCTGAAACAAGAAGGAAAAATACCTCAATGCTAAATTTAAGGCACCTTTCTAATGAATTCATATAAATTTATTAGAACTAAAGACTTCCTGGTGCTAACAAGTCAGCGCTGCTCTTTCAGGAGTACTCTGAACCACTGTCTCCACATTCACTGTTTCTGAACTGCAGACAGATAAGCTGTAACATACTGTCATAAAGGTAAGAACATTCACACACTCTAATTTTGAAAAAATGCAGTTCAGCTTTAATTCTTGCCTTGCATTACGCGTGATGAGTAAGATTCCTCCTTTTGCACAACCCTGAATAAGTAAAGCACAGTGATACCTGTGCGTGCTTGAAGAACAGCCAGGAACTATCCCATGACCTGCAAGTATTTTCCAACATCATTTGTAAAATTCCCTTAGCAAATGCTTTATTTCAACTGTTTAATTTATAACGAAATTACATTTCTGCAAATCAGACAATTCTTTAGTGAAACTTAATTGCAATACCTGATGGATAGAATAAAAGATGCAGAAATAGAACAAATGATCAAGAGTATCACTGTCTGAATTTAGAAAGCTGAGTCTTTCAAAAGGAGTGACAGCTGACAGCCCTTGCCCAAGCTGAAATAGCCTTATGGAAGCAGTGCTATTGCACTGCATACTGATCATGATCATAGTTAACACCTGAAAATGGACTAGCTGCTTGTGCTCATAAATTGGCTAGATTACATTTTGAGATTGGAAAGTCACATAAAGTGCTATCATATGTGGGTTAAATATTCTTTTCTATGTTGGTTGTGTTTTGTCACATACGGTTGATAGGGTACAGAATGATTTACAGCTATTTTAATTGAATTCTGTGCTATATTTAAAAGCTGGTATTGGTCACAGGTATTACAGGCAACTCCAAATTCCTTTTCCAAGCAAAAACTCTTTGACTTCAGGGACACTACTGCAGTTCATTTTCAGCACAGGCTTTCAGAATTAGCCTTTGAACATCAACACTTCCCTAAACATTTTCAATGAATAGTTTCTTAATATTATCCCCACACTGCAGTACTACCAACACAAACATGCCTAAAACTGGATGTTTAAAATACAATGTTATTTCCCCCAAAACGTTCCCTAGTTTCAAAAACGTCACTAAATTCATTTTGTCTGTCCTAAATAACTTCTAACCTGGAAATAAGATATCATTGCTAACAAGTTGTTATTACACTGAGCTCCTACTTCTGCTTTCAAGATTTTGAGAAAAAATGCACCTGTTTCCTACTCAGGAATCGTGATCCCTTTGTATTTGCAGTGGGTCGTCGCAAACGTGTAAGAGGATTACCAGAAGAGAGTACTGCCAAGGCTGGGAACACGCTGATGGACTTTGAGGAGACTGTCTCCTTGAAAGAAAAATTGGCTCTGTATCAGGCTGCTGTGTCCAAGGCAGAGAGCAGCAACTCCTTCTCTAGCGTAAGACAACAGTGCTTCACTACGCTCTTAATTCTGTGCTTGCTCTGCATACCAACACATCATAGCATTCCATATCCATTTAAGCTTGTGGAACACTGTGTGGATAGTAATTTAAAGCATAAATTATCAAATTTACATAGTAAACATATTGATCCATCAGTCTCTGTCTCTACCGAATGAGATTTTTCATGCTATGTACCTTTGGTCATTCAGACAACTGCCTTTAATTCATGGAATTACTCTTTTTTTTTTTATTCCATTGCTGCATGAATTTCATTTATTAGGAGTGAAAGCATAAGAGATTAATAATATACTTATTTTATTAGCTCATGATAACAAAAAATGACAGATTATCACTAAGAGTATTTTCAATCATGAAATAATAAATAGCACATTCAAGAGATTCAGTTTAGAACTCCAGCTGTTCAAACTACAGAATTATTACATCACAAAATAGCAACTCTATGTGATCAGATATAACAGAAGGCATTGTTTCATACTAAAATAATTGAAAATAAAGTCACTATATAAGAACTAGTTTAAAAACCTTACTAATGTAATTTTAACTATCTCTACACACCTTCACTAGGAATTGAGCATTTTACAGAAAGTTTACTATTACTACCAAGAAGCGATGGGGATGAATAGTACAGACAGTTTAAAGAAGTTGAAGGAATTTTAATTAAAAGAAAAAAACCTTTTTCCCAATCAGTACCATAGGAGAATGTGGAAAACAGAGCTTATAGTTTGTGAGAATCAAGTTAGAATATCAGAAGATCTAATGAAAACCTCAGTTACAAGTTTGCTGCAAGATAAAGCAAAGAAGTTGGTCTTCAGGTTCAAAAACCCAAGATGAAACTACCAGACAATGAAAGTGTTAAAAAATTAAAATGAAATATGACACTTTTGATGGTGGTGGAAGCAATCCAAAATTTCACTATAAGAAAATAAACTTCCTATTTTTTTTATTATAGTAGAAACTTGCCGTTATCGTAGAAAATACTGTAATTTTTACCAAAACAATAAAAAACCATGTTAACAAAAAACTTCTCTCCTGGAGAAGTTCAACGACAGATTCCACAAAGCTTTTAATGTAAGAGTAAGGATCAGAAAGGTATTTCAATAGTAAAAAGCAATGAACTGTTATAGGCTACAGAGACCGGGGAGCTACTACATACTGCTTTCTAGACATTTCAATTGAAAATATATTTGATGCGTGTTCTGAGCACCTACTGATTAAAAAAAGGGATCTTTTAGCTCTTTGCATAATAAACTAGAGTACTTTTTAGCGTCCCCTGTAACTTCCATATTGCATCTTAGTCTGAATTTTCCTTTTATTTGTTATATAATCAAGACTGTTGTGTAGGATTTACAGAGAGCAGAATTCTCTGACAAATCTGCTAAAGACATAGATCCATTCAACTTGGAGTTGAAGAGAGGTAGGATTACAACATACAGCTTCACAGTCTTGCACATGAAGGAAATAAGAATCAAAAAGAGTATTAATTTGATATTCAAATAAGATACTACTCATTGTAACACAATGGAAAGGACAACAATAGCAGCAAAGTAGCAAGGACCCAGGCAAGAGAGGATTTGCTCAAATGCAACACCCATGGGCACAGAAACAAAGGAAAAAAGCTGCTTACCTTTAGAAGGCCTCAGGTACGTAGGGACTTCTAGCAAGATTTCAGTTCTATTAATTAATGCATATATAAAGACTAAAGGATACAAAGTGCATTTTTACCTTCCCTTGAAATCCTAGCTAGAAATTGTAGCTCAATCAACTTTCATCAGGAAATGGAGGCACTGTGCTGGCTTGTTACAACAATAGAAAAATAGCTGGTCTCTACTTACACTAGGATTTCAGAGCACAGAGAGCACTCACTTTCCCCTAACTGTAAAAGAGGAATTTCTGTAAAGCAGAGCATGCACCTAGCAAAAGAACAAAGCCAGTCCATGTCTAGCCCCAACCAGTCACTATGTCTGCCTACATAGAAAAAGAGTTGTAGGATTTCCCAATTTTATTTGCACTTTGCCCTTGGGGCAAAGGAGGGGCTTGCAGCAGCTGTGATGACCTCCCAGTACTTGGCTGGCTCAGAAGCCACCTGGTGCCAGCAGTCACCAGGTGTTTTCAAACTATGAAAATGGTGTCTGCTGGCTTTAATTGCCTTTGTGTGTTAAGAGCAGATGCCTTCAATTCTTCTGTCTGAGGAGGTGTTAACTCCTTCCTCCTGCACACCTTCATTGCTGAAATTAGTTCTACCTCTCTAAAGAAGCCTGCCCCAATCTAACCAATCTAATTTTGTCAAGAATATCCCAACTGCTTCCTTTATACTCTAAACTTCACTGTTTCCATTTGAAATTGATTGTTGCTTGAATAAAGAACTGTGTATGAGGTTCCATTAAAGGGAATGAACGTACTTCTTTAAAGGATCTATAACTGCATTTAACTACTCTAAATATCTTCAAAAGGCTGGCAAGGTGTGCCTGCAATGTTTGTTCATTAATTACTTTTCACATTCACTCACCTACTTCTATATAGAATTATGCTTCCCTTGGGAGAAAAAATTATGTTTTTTAGTATCTGCTTACTTAGCAGATTTATTTGGTAATCTTCATTACAATGCAATTTTTAATTACTAGGGATTTTATTTTCTGCATATTGGTTAATAAGTTCAAATGCTTAAAGGTTTGTTGGCTTGCTGTCTGAGAGGTAGCACAAATAAGGAACAGAACCAGAATAGGAAGCCTGAAGGCACTCTTCTAGCCTTTATGAAGAAGAAAGATCATCTCACAGAGGTCTGCCTTAAGTTCTCTGTATGTTTCTCCACAATAGCTACTGAGAAAATACAGAAAGAGCCAGCTGGCAATACTGAAGGCAACAAAACTAAAAATATACAATTAGAAGAAAGAACTGCAGAGAAGGTTTGTTCTGAAAAGTGACTGCTACTGGCAAGCAAGTAGATGGGACCTACTATTTCTGTGTTAAAGATTCTAGCCAAAAGTCCCTATTTTTCAACTAGAGGTAATCCTGTTGTTCTCTGAATCACAATTTATGGTTCTTGTTCAGTGGTCTAAGAATTTGCCAGCTATGCTATTTATGACTGTCTGTCTTCCCTGCCAATGACTTGAGTAACTCTTGCAAATAAAGAGCATTACATGGCTGAAAATATGCAACTAAGTTTCTGAGGAAAGTGGAGTCCTCAGACAGTAGTTTTGGCAGAGAAGAATATGCAGCTACACCAGCTGGATCTATTGCACACAGACACGCTTAGCAATTAGTGTTAAATAAATTCCAAAACAAATTTATAATCTGCAAATCCTAATTATTGATCTCAAATAAACATCCTAAAGTAGGCCAATGAGATTTAAAAATTAATCTTAGCAGTATACGTGTTCTATCTTTTGATGACAAACGTCAAATAACTCTTTTACTACTATATATCTATTCTGAATGCTAATTCCTATGCAGTATTGAAGTTTTAAAAATTTACAGATTATGTAAGTTGAAGTTGCATATAACATAAGAATATAAGAGAGTACAGACATAGTCAAGTGCTTTCAAAGTCTCCATTTTAAATTAATAAGCATTATGGTGTTCTGCTCTTAGCTATTTTAAAAAAAATTAAAAAAAAAAAAAAAAAAAAAAAAAACATGTTCTTACTGCAAGTGGAAATCAACTGGCCTTACTTTATTCCTCTAGACTCCAGAGAAAACCAAATCCTCTACTGTGTCTGGTGGCCTGGCAACAGTAAGGAAGCAATTTGAGAAAGGGAAGATGATCTCTTCAAACAGGACCTTTGCTCAACGCCAGCACCAGCAGAAATCTGTACAGGTAACAATGGTATTTTTAATACTAACAAATGAGGGATGTCCTGTTAAACAGCTCAGTGGAGAATATGATTATATGCTTTAATGAAGAGTTTTCATTACAGACAAGAAAGTGTTTCCATAGTGTTGATACTTGTAGTACATTCTTAAAGAGAGAATCCTACATTACACATGCAGCAGTCAGCATGTCTGAAAGCAGATTTCTGATATAAAACTAAAAACAAACAGAACAAATAAAACAACCACCCCAGTTGTCACAAATGATGCAAGGTTAAACAGTAAAATACATTTTGTCTGGAGGATGGCTGATGTGCTCATGGTGTCTAAGCAATTAGTAAATTGGGAAGATAATTGCAAAGCACCTATGAAATCATAGAATGTCTTTGGTTGGAAGGGACCTTCCAGTTCCAATCCTCCACCATGGGCAGGGCTGCCACCCAGTGGATCAAGCTGTCCAGGTTCTTATCCAAGCTGGCCTTGAACAGCTCCAGGGAGGGACATCACAGCTTCTCTACGCAGCCTGTGCGAATGTCTTTTTCTAGAATGTTTTAATCATTGTATTATCGGGACCAACTGGATCCTTACTGAGCTGCATCTCTCCATTTTTTCCTATTCTGGAGGTAGCAGGTACAGTTTGGTCCACAGTACAGCTTGGGAAAACTTCAGACCTCATTCACTTGCACTGTTTTGCGGCGATAACTTAGAGTACTCAGTAGTGCTGGCAGCAGTATTTTTCACAGTGGGAAAGAATGCAATTACAACCTGAGCCCGCCTGAGTTCATACAAACCCTAATCTATTGCTGGGTTATGTGTACCCCTTCATTACAAGCAACTCCATCTTAGATAGCAGTAGTATTTTACTGCCTTTCAAATGAAGACGTGGGGGTATGGAAAAGGATGTGCACTTTAAAAAAAGATGGATTTAAAACAACATTTTAATTACAACTAATTAAAATGCTAAAACAAGATCACAAACTGATTATCACCGTAATCATTATTCTGGAAGTAGTTTAGTCTAACAACTGTAAAGTCCTGCTAGTAAGAGCAAGCAAAAAGGTAATGAAACAAATGCTTGAGTAAGCTAAGAAAAGAAAAGTGATGGGAAATTAAAGAGACTCGTGTTCAAGGGCACAACAGAAAAGAATAATGACACATTTGTGGAAATATTAACAAAATAAGAAGTATTGATTTCTACCTTCCTTCGAAACAGTAGCTCTGCTGACTGCCTTGGGTAGACATTAATTAAGCTAGGCAGTCTTGCTAATTAAGTCAAATTTCATCATAAATTAAAAAATAGTGCAAATAAACTGCTTAAATAGCTTCTCTGCCTGGTCTTCAAGTATTCCTTTGTTAACAAAAAGCCTGGTCATTTCATTGATTTATAAAGGTTTACACCTGCAACTTGCATGAACATTAACAGGGCAAACCTAATTGTCTTACCAGCTTCATGACAAATATCTGTGGTAAAAGCCAGAGATACTTGAGAAAAGAACAGGTTGGTTTTTTGTTTTTTTGTTGTGGGTTTTTTTTTTTTTTTTTTTGGTAATAATTTCATTCATATCTTTCAGCTTAAATAATTTGCATATGCTTTTCTGATTATGTGATCCAACCTTGCTGCAGTTTTCTGGGTGAAGAAATATAGAACCATGCACAGAAATTATGTGACCTTTTCACTTACTCAGAACAAAAGAGTTTTCTTTTTGTGATATGAAGATAACAACTTCTGGCCAAGCAATGAAGTCTAGTTCTCTACAAAGCCATTATGATGGTTTCATTTCACAAAAATATGATCTCTAGGCACAAATCATTAGCAGAAATACATACAGACACAGGAAATAAAATCACTCAAACTATGTAGAACAGTTTTTGAATTTAGGTTGAATAACTTACTGAAAGACCACAAAATCCCATTACTACGGAATGTATCTGCTCTCTATTGAAAATGGGATTTTATACTTAGGTAGCTGACCTGACTGAAGGTCACTGAATCGATCCTCAGGCCAAATAAAGAAAGCATGTAATTTGAACACAGATCTCTTGATCTGGATAAATCCAAACCATTGATAAATGCTTAAAAGAAATTCATTTTTTAAGCACTAATCTAAATAGCTGAAGATTTTACCAAATATTCAAATATTTCATAAAGATTGCACAGCTCAGCATTCAAGACATCTACATTTGCTGGTAACATTTAACTATCTTTCTGATTTTTTGAGACCACAGTCATTACTTGTAGCTCTCTTCATTTTATAAAAGATTTATTCTGAAAAGTGAAAAGTGGTCTATTATTGGTAGAAAGCACCAAAATCTTGTCCAAAATGGCAGCAATGAAAGCTTACCACAAAACTGTGACCTGCTTGTTTAAAGACTTGATCTTTAACTTGATTGCAGGCATCATGAACACCTGTTGTTCACAGCCACAGGGCTAAGAAGAGGTCATGATCTTCACTGTTATTGCTTTGAAAATGCTGACCTGGAGTTGTTTGCTAGCTCATAGTCTGGAGCAAAAGTATATTTGTATGTGATAAAGCTGCTTAACATGTAACTGAACAACCAGCCAACCAGCAGGCTGAGACTTAGGGAGAACAGAACAATTATTAAATTTTTGGCTACTGTACGCTTTACATCAAACTCATAGGTTACTGTTTTCTGGTGCCAAAATAATTTGATATTTGGTATAAGCAGAACATTATATCAGTGATTTAAGAACAAATAAACAAACAACAATAAAACAACACTCCAGATCAGAAAATAACTATTACTGGCACTCTGGAAAAGAAAGCAATTCCTTGATCTTTCCACAGAGGCTGTAAAATCACTGTTAGAACAGATCTGAAGGGCACAACAGCTGCTCAGACAAAATCTCATTATCCAGTGTCAGACACAAGCACATTCTGGCAAGCAAGCTTAACCTCCTACATAGGAAGGATGAGTGAATTTTATTGAAAGTATTTGATTTGCACCCAATAATACAGTATCGTCTGTTGGGAAAGACACAAATATGGGTAAATCTCCTTCATCGAGGGTCATTCCATACAAACTTTTTAAAGATTTCTAGAGTAGCAATTACCAATTTTCAGGTGATTGCAAAGAATAAGAATGAATAACATGACAATTTTAGTGAATGGTGGAAATCTAATCTATTCATGAGAATCTTCCTTACTTCCTTACAAAAAAAAAATAAAAAAATCTATGTATATAAAACAAAGCAAAGCAGACAAGTCATTGAGATGAAGTGCAGAATTGCTTTTGAGAAATTTCTGTAAGATTCTCACAGTACTGATGTGCATATGATGCCATGATAAGAATATAAGTATCTAAGACAGGATAGTTGACATCAGTTATTCCCTCTATTAGTGATTTTGCGATAGAAGCTTGAGGTTCATAATTTACTGCTGCTGCTGCCTCAAAGGAACAGTTAGTTGGCACAATAAGTAAATACAGTAAGTTGTAATATGCCAATACATAAATGATGTTGTGATATCTTAACAACTTCGGATAGATCTTATATGATGATCATAATGTACAGCTCAGCTAAAATAAACGTGCTTCAGATGAAAGTGAGTAAAAGGTTTCTGTGCTTTTGCAAAATTTTGGGCTGCCTGATCTTGCTCAGTTTTGTCTCTTTTTTCCAATACATGCAGAAAAGTTTATGTATGTTTTTATCTACACATGTATATTATACACTGCGCATTTTCTGATTCTCAAAACAGAGATTGAGAACTGAGGAAAACTGCAAAAATGTCAACACAAAGAAGCAAAGTTTAGTCTAAGATACATAGAAAAGTCACTCAAAAAATCAAATCTTGGGACAATTTGCATTAACAATTCTATGCAAATCACTGAAGTGTAGAGACATTAAAATTCATGTATAGGCCAGTAACATATAAATACACTTAGTAACTGCAGTTCTCTTTAGTAATATAATCTGAACACTTAAATAAAAATGCACTTCTCTAAAATAATGTATATAGACTTGAGTAACATTTAATACTTTAAAAAATACATTCATTATTTTCTAACTATCTTAGTCCCATCTACAATATCCTACAGTCCACCATTATAGAAGAATGGTTGAAGTAATGGATATTCCTACATTCCTCTTATTTTGGATAAGCAAGCATCATTTTACCCTCTGTGAACGAAATTTCAATTAGCAACTGTGACAGACACAGAAAACAAGAGAACCTCCAACCCCACTTCCTCCTTTCACACCCTGAACTAGGCTGTGTAATTATATTGTCAAAATCTGCCCCGTAATGTTTCGGCTGTCACATTAAACTCTTATAATCTTTTTCAATATTGCAACTACTTCATAAGCAGTACAAAAGTTATAGCAATAAAGCAGTACTGATTTTCAGATTAGATTTGCTTCCCGACTACATTAAGCCTAATTTTATATTCTTTTTTAATATACCACACCATTCAAAGGACGTGTAATGACTATCATGAACATATTTTGTGTCTCATGAATGAGCTTTTCCAGTAATGAGAGCTTGACTTACCTATCTAAAATATTAACATTGGAATGGAAAAGCACGTATTAGGTGAAAAAAATATATGCATAAATATATTCAAAAGCATATCCTTATAGAATGAAAAAGCACATTACGCTTACACCCGCTCATAAACATAGTCCTTAACAGAGATGGAAAAATTTGCATCCCAATTTCTTTTCATTTTGCTAGGGTGCTAACTCTACACCTCCTCATGTTGTGTGGCTCTCTCATTTGTTACACACAACTTGTGCACGCAAATTATGTTCTGACCTGTCCTGCTCAAGCCTCACCTAATCCTGACAGTTCAAATCCTGCCATAGATGGGATTAACTGTGATGCCAGTAGTATGCTAAATCATTTACATACTCTTCTGTAGAATATCTATTTACTAATTTTCCTTATTCTTGTGATTATTTTTATCTTTAGGAAGCATCTAGTATCAATCAGCCTAAAATATCAAATGACACCAGGGACACTAAATGTAATGGAATGACCTCCAAAGAAGGTCTAGTGGAAGCATTTCAAACACAAGAGGTAATTTTAGCAATAAATCATTGTATTGTTAATTATAGCAAGATGCTGATTTTCATCTGCTTTGCTTATTACTCCATTACTGCATGGTACAGTAAGATATTGCTGCTCTGCTGATGGCAGCCCTCATGACACAGTGTATAACAATGGCTTTAAAATGGTGTTTTACTGAACAGTGTTTTTCAATGTGGTAATTAATTGGGTTTCTCTTTCATGCGTCTCTGTGGAGTTTCAAACACAGTTGCAAGAATAAGGAGAAATTTTACATGTTGCACTGAATCCTTGTAGTAAAGCAAAAGTTTTGTACACAGGTTTCTCTTGGGGAGCAAGGAACACCTGAGACAAACAAGGCTTCTACGTTTGCGCAGAGCACTGATGAAACAGGTAAGAAGTGGGTTCACAAAGGAGCATGATGGACCAAACTCTTGGTCATTGTTTTTATTTTCACAAATGTCCAACTCATAGCGTACAGATGTGGTACCTTGCTCTGAATTCTTCAGTTCCCCCTTACTCAGTTAAGCTTATTCACTGATTTTGACGGGTTTAGATTTTGATGGGTTTAGATTTTGATGTATAGAGTTGAAGTTTGTGAAAGTTTGCATAGTTTTAAATGTTCTTAAACAAATGGTTACTTTAAAAGTTGTCTGAGGATATATTCAAATGCTAGCCCATGCATAAACAAAATTTTGCATGAAAAAGGCTCAGTTTGTAGGCAAACAGAATAGGTCTGCAGAACATGAGCATGGTGTTGAGATGCCGCTTTTGCAAGTTAATGCCAGTATTAGAATTCATGCATTATGTTACGTCAAAGATCTCAGTCAGCTTTGATACCTGACATCTGTGCAATTCAAGCATGGCAAAACAGTGGCCAATAACATATCCCTCAACAATTCTTTTGTGTTTTTTTTCCTATGAATTTTTGTTCATGACCATATGACTCAGTAGAGTTCTGCAAGGCTAAGCATTATTTGTCTAGAGTAATAATGGTTCACTGATCGAGTCAATTTCCTGAAAGATAGGGGGAGGAAAAAAAAAAAATCCCTTCTTTGTTTCTTCCATTGCAGTAACCAGTGCAGTTATGAATGAGGACTTCCCAAAAATTTCTACACAGATCTTAAAACAGCAGTTTGAAATGACAGCTCAGGAAAACACCGTTCCCTCTGACAGAGAGACTGCAACATCTGCAAAAAGTGTACAGGTTTGTGCTTTTCATAAGAGGAATCTTTATGCTAGTGAGAAGTGTGAAAGTTGACATAGTAGTCCATGTACAGTTTGAATTTTTATTTTCTCTATATAGTCGCAATTAAAAAAGACAACTATAAAAGTGGTGGAAATCTATGAAGTATAGGAGCCCTGGGCACATACGTTAAAGGAACCTTCGACATTCAACAAGTACTTCTACTACGTGACAAATGCAAATGAAAGTAGAACTCAGTGAAAACTTCTGCTTTCCTTGTCCTCCTTTACTGAACAGTCTCCCCTTCGCTTATTTGGAGTCTGTAAAGGTATATGATTTTTTGTCACCAGTTTCTCAAAAGCACAAAAAATGCTTTCATTCCTTCTCAAAACAACAAGAATCTGCAGAAACTCTGCACAAGACCCTTGAACTCAGTAGAGAACATCTGCACAGCCTCCTGGATATTAGAAATGCAGTCACTAGAGTCTGTCAATAAAATGTATTACCATGAGGAACAAACATCATACAAAACTCACATCAGAGATATTTCTGCTGGTGGCATGAAAGCCATGAGGTACATGTTTGAAACACAGCATCTGGATAAGCTCTAAACAGGGGATAAAATGAAATTATAGCAGTGGAGGTCTAGACTAAAAGAGTTTAAACAAGATATGAAAATGAGTATGAAGTATTCTGAAACTCAGACATCATGTTGTCAGAGGCAACTTGGGTTACGGAGCAAGGAATACAATTGTCCACAGAGAAGACACTGAAAAGGAGGATGCTAGCACTGCGTGTTCGATATTGGCAACACAGCCTTCAGATGTGATTAACACAGACTCAGTAGAAATTCAAGTTGCATTTGAACTCTTCAGAAGGAAACATTAAAGACAGAGCGCACAGGGCAAAACTTTTTTTTTTTTTTTTTTTTTTTTTTTTTTTAAACATAGGCTCTGAAGAGTTAGATTGAATGTGGTTTAGAGGTAACTATCATTCCAAAGGAAACTTTCTCCAGGATGCATGTCTGCAGAAAGTGCTAGCTTTTTGAAACTCGCTCTGTTTGAAACTCTAAAAGATAACATCTTATCCACCACCTGAAGAATTAGAAGGAGGTGATGTAACCCATGATTTATTTGAAAATATTCAAGGTGATGAAGGGAAGAAATTTAAACAAATACTGAAAATTGATATTCAGCCCCTGAGTATGTGAGAGGATATGCACAGTTTCTTATGCTTACTGCAAGAAAGGATTTGATAGAGTTAACTGATTAAGCTTTAGCTTACTCAATATCAAAAACTCACTCAAGTATCAGTTCTAAAAAGGAAAACTACAAAAATCACAAATACTTACGGCTGTATTGCGCCCGCACCGTACAAGGGGATTCACTGTAAGTCTCAGATAAGTAAATCTTCCTGATGTACTTTGGCATGATGAAGCAAAACCTCCTCATCAGAATACATACATTCTGCTCAATTTCACTTCCACCAATAAACCTTTCATTATCCTACCCCAATTCCCAAAATTAGTGTTCCTTGGGAATCCCATGGTGTTTCACGGGAAATGTGAAATAGTTCTTTTAAATGTATGGATTTCTAAAAAGGTAAGGCGTGTTGTTCAGCCACTCAAAATGCAGCTGTTATTTAACCAGAAACAAATTGGTAGCTATCAGTTCACAGGTAATTCAAAGAACACTACAACTTTAACAAAAGTATTTAGCATATAACTGGTACAGTTAAAAGTGAACCACTATATGTGGATTAGACTAACATATAATTTTCTAATATTTGCATCCAGAAACTGCTGTTTCAGGAAAATGAAATATGCACACTCTGTCAGCAGAGAGTTTATCCAATGGAACGCCTGGTCGCTGACAAGCAAAACTTTCATAAATCCTGCTTCCGATGTCACCACTGTGGCAGTCAATTAAGGTAAGAAGTAACTGTATGCTCATTCATAGAAAAGCTGCACTTGAATCAAGATTCACAACAGTAGAAATTACTTTCAAGTATGCTATTCAGCTTGTAGGATTCCTCTTTTCATTTCTGCCACAAACATTTGCTCTGTGACTTGGAACATGGCCTTTATAGCCCTCATTCAGCCTTTGTCCTTCCAAATTCTTCTGCAGAGTGTTTCATCTAGAAATAGTTCTAGACTTTCAGGAGTGTGCATAAACAGAAAGCAGTAGACACAGATTTGTCATGGAATTTAAAACATCTGACTAGGGGCCCAATTCTTTTCCTCATCCATATAATGAACAAGGATGGTTCTCTGCGCCAGCAAACTGCTCCTGTAAATATTAACATGAATTGGTCCATCATGTTGCAAAGGCTGTCAATTCTATTTTAACCTCCGAGATTAGCTACACACATTTATATCATATGAGAGCTGAATCCAAATACAATTAAACACAGAAAGGCTAATGAAAATTGGCACTGTATTTTTCTCCCCCTATTAGATAGAGACATTAGTCTTCAATATTACATGGGGAAAAAAATCCCCAGTAATCCCCAAGTGCTGTTGAACATTCTTGTTTGAAGCTTAAGCTGTGCAATAACTGAATAAGTTTATGTTCGTTCTCAAATCACAAGGCATGAATCTTTTCCAAAAATTTTATGGAAACTTGCAATTAGAGGATTCAGAGACTAGTTTTGGGTGCCAGAATTGGCCAGCACACTGAATTCGTTCTTTTTGCACTTCCTTCCTTTATATATTATTATATATATAATATATATATATTATATATATATTTATACTTTCATATATATATATATATACATACACACACATATACGTATGTATGTAGGGTACTTGAAATACCAAGTTAAGTGTAAAATTCATAGGACATATGAAAGTGTAAAACCAGTTTTCTTCCATTTGGCAGCTTGGGAAATTATGCATCTCTCCACGGACAAATATATTGTAAACCCCACTTTAAGCAGCTTTTCAAATCTAAAGGAAATTATGATGAAGGTTTTGGACACAAGCAACATAAAGATTTATGGAAGCCTAAAGATCCATGTAGCTCAGTTGGCAATGCTCACATTGAAGAAATAAATCTGATTAATCATACACCTGTCGATCCTAGACCACTCAGAGAGACTGATCAAGACTTGTACTCAGGTACTGAAGGCATCCACCCTAATATTTTGGATAATAATTTGATAAAATCAACAGAAAGAGGTAAATTAAAAATGACATGGCCTCCTTCAACAGATGATACAGCACATAAGAAAACATACTCTATTGAAGGATCAGCAAAAGTAAATAAGCCAAAGTGGCCCCCAGAAGGTTTGGCTCAAGAAGGATCTAGCTTACATGCCAATAAACATCTGGACAATGAAAAAAATCTTCAGAAAGAAAATGCTCCAACAGAGCAAAAGGAGAATGAGACTGCAAGTACACAACAAAATCAACACTCAGCCTTTACCTCCCTATCTGCAAAAGAAGCCACAAGTACCTGTAAAACTAAGGGCAATACGGGAAAAGGTGAGGAAATTGAGAACAAAACAGGTGGATCAGAGATTAGGGAGGAAAGTGGAAAGGGTGTTAATGAGAGTGATAATGTGATAGGGCATAGTGCTGAGAAAGAGAGAGAGAAAAACAGTAACAAGCCTGGTGATCTCGAAGTTGTACAGGTTACTAATATTGATGATGAAGCAGTACAGAAGAATCATAAAGAGCTCAGTTTGAATAGTAACAACAACAACAATTTTGCCATATTTCCACATCCAAACATTTGTAGGCAGGAAACAACTCTGACAGATACATCCAACCAAATGACAGAATTAAGCACTGCAATTTGCAGTGCATTGCAGCACACCTTTGAAAAACTGGAAAATCAGTCTGGAAATGAAGAAATATTTCAGATACATGAATCTTTTGAGAGCTATTCTAACAATACAGTAACTGTTTCAATAGATGAACAGACTTCAGAAGATGCTGGCACCTCTAACAGTCTTGCTCAATCTAATAAAGATGCTACTTGTCCAAAATCTTATACTAAAAACACATTTATTATAAAGGAGACAACTAACACAACTTTCCCTGTTGATACTGAGTTGGTGTGCATTGGAAAAGAATCAAAGAGTGACAAAAATTTAAATACTATTTTATCTGACAATGTGAAAGCATTATTTCTTGAAGAGGACTACTTTATTTTAAATTTTAGTCTAATAGACTCTGTAGACAGAACCAGGCATTCCTCCAGACCATATCCAAAAGAACATAAGAATTGTAATAAAGAACTGAATGGTATTAATGTCTGTCAAGAAGATGAAGTAGGCGAAGTGTCCAGGAATGACAGAAGCACACCTTTAGAGTTACCAAACTCAAGTTACGCAACCTTTCCATCATCCCAAGGTGAGAAAATGAAGTCCAAATAGCTCACAGCAGAAGAGCAAATTAAAAGAAATATATTCTGTGATGAATATTAACAAAACAGCTAAATGATCAACTATGCCTGTCACTCATTCTTAAATATATGGTAAATTGAAATTTTTCAGTTCAGTTATAGTACTTTTGAATAATTTAATATCTAGAGATGATATATGAAAATGTGAATTATGTATTGTCTTTTGATTAAACTTCATTTACTTAGTTTACATTTAATGAAAAGGCAAAGAGGATTTTTTCAGTCTCTGCTTAGGACGACTTGCATCTCTATGATACAGGAAATGTTGCAGGAAATACCCTACATGTGGCTGTCCTTCAGAAAGACTACAGTTCTACTTTAAATTGTTTGTAAGAAATTAAGAGACAAAGCAACTGATGTGTACAAAATAAGAAAAAAATACATCACTAACCACTTTTTTGTACATATTGTTATTATTAAAACTGAGCCATTGGTCCATGACATAGCATGTACGTTCATTGGATCAGCTCATATCAGAAGGGTATTTTTTTGTTTTGTTGTCGGTTGTTTTTATTTTTTCCTCAATATCATGCAGTACATAGTTTGAAATGGACTAGTAATTGTGCTGTTTGCTATACTCATAGAGTTGCTGTGGCTTTATATTCGATGACAGGAGAACAAACGTGTGTAAATTTTAAATCAAATAGGATAAGAACTTCAGAGGCAGAACTGGAACAAGGTTTGGGAGCATTAAGCAATGAAGGTTAGTAATTGTTCCAGTAACTAATCCAATGCCACTTTAACTGAAGTAGCTCTCCAATTTTATATTCAAAACTGCACAAAAGTATGCAGATTTAGCCCTTTTGCTTAAAACATTTATGAATTAGTATTTGCTCTCCTAGTACACTCTAGCTTTCATGAAACAGTGAAGTATCATTTTACTGTTGACAATGCTTCATTAAAAAAAAGCACTTTTAAAAATTATCCCATGAAGTTTGTTTTTTTTTTGTTTGGCTTGTTGGTTGTTTTTTTTTTTTTTTTTTTTTTTTTAAATGAATGTGTATGTGTGGTTTTCCTTAAATAATCTGTGGAATTCCTTACAATATAATTACTTTACCTAAGGTGTGTGTCAGAATGTGACCCTTCTTTACCTAATGTAGAAATATTTCCAAAGAAAGCATGCACAGAGAAAAGGTACATGCATTATTTCTTTCATAAGAATATTTTAAGAATGTGAGGCCTCCTTTTTATGCATTATGCTTCACTTCTGTCAAGTATTCTCACAAAATGCAGAAATACAGAATAGATCCCTTAAAATGAATGTTTTCAGGTATACAATTAGTATTCACACAAGGCCCTCAGATATTGCTGTATTTGATAACTTTGTAAAAAAGCATCAACCCATAGGCCATTCTGAAGTGAACCTGCTGACAGGTACACGAGCAATAGAACGAGGGAAATCCTCAACCAAACAAAATCTCTCTCTTTCTCTATTCTTTTAGAACCAAGATGAATTATGCATGCATATATATATATATATACACACACACACACAAGCATATATCTTCGCTTACTTTTTTTTTTTTTTTTTTTTTTTTTTTTTTGAGTTACCAACACAACTAAAACTAGTATTAATAAAAAATTCCTGCTTAAGGCGAGAAAAAATTATCAGGAAACAATGCAAGAGGAATCACAGGTAATTGAGGCTGGACTTCACATATATGATTTTCTTACTTCTTTTTCTGCAGAAGGAAAAGAAATGGGAGATGGTATATCCCCCATTACATACATACATCATCACTACAGAAATAACATTCTGAAGAGAATATAGCCACTAAAAGTGAGAATGGGATGAAGTTGTAGTTAGAAAGTAGCATCCTTGCAGACTTTCTTTAAATTAAATGCTAAATGAATAGTAACTTAGCTGCCAAAAAGCCACATGCATTTTAGGGAAGCCATGCAAATTTATTGCAGCCAAGAAGCAAGTCTTTACATTTATAAAAGATATAGCACCCTTTGGAGCTGTACATTTTGTGAGTGAGAGGCGTCATTCTAAGTTTAAATAGCTTACAGTTAACTTTTAAACTAGGTTGTAGTATCCAAGCTCAAGTAACCGGTCATCAGTTTGCCAAAGTCCCCACCATGTGGAAATGGTAAACAATTCTTCAGAGGAACCTCTGTACTGAAACCTCCATTCTCTTAGCAGATTAACTTCCTCCAAGTAGTCCTAGCTTGTACCCCTTACCTCATCTCAGTACAGGGCAGTCTATTTAGCAGTGCCTAGGAATGGGACCTTACAGTCATAGAAAGCAGAGCTGATCCATTTCTAGGACAGCTGCAGCCAAGCACTGTTCAGTTGCAAACCAGCACTAACAAGCAGCAGTAAAATAAAATGTCACTGCATCATTATGTAGTACAGAAGACTAGCAGTCTGAGAAATCCATTTTCACTAGGTATTGCCAGCTAGTCAAGATGTCCTACTGCTTTTAGAACATAGCAGAATTCAAAGTATTCTTCTATACTCAAAGGCACCAATTAGAGAGATTAAAGAGCCTGATTTAACGTCTTTGTTAAGGAGCTTCTGCATTGCTGGACTAGCACTGGTCTTTTGTAGGACTTCTAAATTTGAAGTCCCTTTGCAGATACATTAACATAATTGGCACCAAGACTTACTTTGAGTTACTTAAATTGTTTTTATAGAAGCAACATATCATTGATCCTTTTGAAGTCTTTGTAGAGTCAGGGGCACCCTCAAAGCTACAGAGGAACCTAAATAACACTCGTACTTTATCCTGAAGTGGACTACTCCTGGTTGAAAAACTCACTGAAAGCAAAAGCTTGATTACTGCAGAAGGTACATTGTCTTGTCTGCCCTCTGTGAAGCATTTGTCTCCTTCACATATTAATAGACACACCCACATTAGCATCGTAAGAGACATAGTGCTCAGTATGGATATTAAAGTCAGACTAAAAATCTGCCTTATTCTAACATAAAGCATTTCTTTTAGCATCTCTCCCACAAATAATTATAGCTCAGACCTCACTTTAAAAGTACAGGATAATTATCAGAATTACTTTACGAGATTTGGGTCACTTCAGTCAAGTACACCTCCAGCTGTTAGGTATAATTGCAAAAACATTAACTACCCTGGGTACACTCACAACAAACAGGAACATCAGAAAGAGACAGATAAAAACCTTTGCTGATTTTCATGATTTAGCCCATCCATTAGGAGGCACCTAAGATAAATCCTTTGGGTGAACTTTATAGCCTTTCACAAATAGCATTTCACCTTGTACGCGTGGTACATTTGATGATTTTGACATGAAAAGCATTTTTAAATGTTTTAAAGAGAGGAACTGTGTTAAAATGGGATTAGGAAAATAATCAGAGTGACCTTGCTCTCGGGCTTTCTAAAACATTCAATAACAGTTTAACTATGAAAGACCCAAATTTTCAGTATAGTCCTGAAAGAAGAAAATAAGGCAGCTGTGTATTGCTTCAGGAAGAAGTGTAAAATTCTAAGACTGAATTCTCCATCAGCCTATTTGCTATACATTCTTCCTCTCCCCTCTTAGGAGGAAAGAGACAATAAGAGAAAATCTTCAAATGTATTGTGGTTGTGTACATTGCATTTTTATTAAAAACAGACATGAAAAAATCTACAACACTTGCAGAAGGTGATCTTCAAAATCTCATAATCTGTTTAAATTAAAAAAAAAAAAAAAAAAAAAAAAAAGCTCTCCTAGAAAAGCCCCCAAGGAAGATCCACATGATGACAGCTAATTTCAAACACACCTTACTTTCTGGCTTTTGATACCATAAACATCATAATCAGTCACCATCTAAAATTACTTTTAGACTGATGGAAGAATAATATGATAGATGCTAACAGGAAGTAGTGTTCTATCATAGTAGATATGATAGAACAACAGATCTACAAATGAGTCATTTCTCCCCCCACAGAGAACACACATGCAAAACTTGAAACAAAGCTTTTTTTCGAGCTGCACTTAGTGCAGAAAAGCTGACCAATTTCTTCATTTCGTGATAAAGAAAGTCACCTCTCAACATAAAAGATGATTGTTTAGCACAAAAAGGTGAAATATTAAAAAGTTATCTGTGAATGGAGATGTAGCTGTATCATGAGTGGATAGAAACTGCACAGGAAGTACTTCCATATACTATTTGGTGGACTAGACTATGTCCTTAGTGTACTGATGCTGTACATACAAAAAGAATAATGATTAATCTATATGAAGTAGTCTCTTACCACTTAGAATATGTTTCCAGTTTCTCTGTGTGATCATGGATAAAAACTCTGTGCAATATTTGATCAAAAGGAAAAAATAGAAAGCTAGGTATTATTCAGTATATGTAACTGGACATTATAAATATTTTCTGCATATTGAATTTTGGTCAGATTTTGGACAACTTTTCATAAAGTGATGTTAAGAGTGGAAATAGCACAGCACACCATGCCACACGCTGTTTGCAATGTTTTATCCTTTATTACCCCCTGGAAGCTGTTGCTCTAATTTGCTGGGACAGTGCTCCTGTATTCAAGGCCACAGACTGAGTCTGGGTGGCTGTGACTGAGGAAAATATTGCTTCGAACTGGCATTGGCTCTTATGCACCTGGAGAGAAGGTAATGAAAAGCAGCTTTCACAGGCTCTGGCAGCTACCCATGCTGGCAACACGTCATAAAACAGGAAAGCATGGATTCAGCTTCTTGGGCCAGAAAGTGAAGCTTAAATCTTTTTCTTAAAAAAGTAATATATATATATGTATACACACATGTATGACAGCAATCAAGAACACCCTCATATGCTCTCAAAGGCACAATATGAACACCTGCCAAATAATATGTGGCAATCTATATTTGGAAATAATAATATTATAAACAGTGCATAGTGCTCCAGTACCTTAACTGTATTTTGTTAAAGACAATATATGTGCACTATAGACAGTGGCAAGGCAGCAAAGTTAAAAAAAAAAAAATTATCTGTAAAAAAAACTGTATGAAAACTCGCTTTAGAAAATTTTACCAAATGGCTTCCAAAAATTTTGGGAAGGATGTGATTAGGTCTCCAGATGCTTGTGTTATGGGATGACATTTCAACACTTCTGCAGCACATGAGAAAACAATTTTCTTGAACCACATAAAAATTTTATCAGCTCCAAGGGACAGAGGACACAGCAACAAAGAACATTGTATCTCCACGCTCCGACTATTCCCATTTGATAAAGTAAATCTTATGGCCAACTGTTATAAAGGGTGCCATCTACATTTGCCAGCACTCTGCCAGGCTCAGAATTGAAGAGAAACATACATTATCCAAAGTGAAGGAGATAATCAACACCATCTCCCAAATACCTAAGATAAATTTCTATAAATCAAAGCACATGCTTAAATGCACATGGCCACCCAGATCAAAACCCATCAACTTATTCAATAACCACTGTGCAGACTAATTTCAGCCAGTTTTGTCTTAGGCAAAATTTGCTATGAGAACAGCACATCAGTCTAGTAAACTTCCATCGTGGCATGGAACAGCTGTTTCATCTTAATTCTGAAAACTTTTAAAGTTCAGAACCAAAATATCATGCTTCACAGACAGCTAGACTTTTATTTTTAATATAACTAGGAGTAATTCCTCGCAATTAGTTTCTCAAGTCTTGAAAGAGCAAAAAATACTCGAATTGGCGATAACTGGATAACTACTGTGCAGAATTTGAGAGTGACAGTATAAAGAAGTGTATATTCTGGAATGATTCTTCTTTAACTCACATGAAATGCTCTGGTAGAGGAAAAACCAGTCTGGGGTGACTTTAGGAAATGACAGACTCCTACTTCAGTAATATAGTCCTGCTAAATTGTGAAGCTGAAATCTGTGCTCTACACAACACAGTCATGTCTTAACTGCAGAGGAAGGTAATAGCATTCCAGTACTAGTTTAGCACACTTTCCAATTAAAAACATTGTTTTAAATTGCTTACAATTTTATCTGATGTTATCTATTTGGATTGAAGCTTTCCACACATAAGAAATGGGAGACAGACTGATTTCTTTTTAAAGCTCTACCAAAAAATGCTTCCTCCATTTCTGGGAAGAACATCTGGCAAGATCATGGCATTTTGCCCATGCTAAAAAAGTATCTTTCAGCTGAATAAACAGATCAATCTAATGCCTCAGTTTTTATGTGGTTCTATTCGGCTATATTTGCAACCTTGCTTTCAATTTCACCATCTCACATTATTTTGTCAAAGTACAGATCATATTGCCAGGAAAATGTTTTTATTAGGACTATTTTCTGAATTGCTGTAGCAGCTGGAAGATACATAGAAGACTGCAATCAATAAGGCCCACAGCCATGCTTTTAGTCATTTAATAAAACAAAATATTAAACAACTGTATAAGGAGCAGGATTCATCCCTTCCATGCTACGAATAAGGTAAGCTCTTATAAAAAGCTCATGCAATCACAGAATTCAAGACTATCTCAGAAAGCTTTTGACTTCAGGCTCTTTGACTTTCAAACTCAATGTTCTTTTAACGTAACATATGAATATCATATATCTGTATGAATATAAAGATGCATACGTAAGTAGATCCACAAGCAATCAGCAAATTACCCCAATATCAGTTGTGTATATATAGATCCCTAAAATATATAATATAATATATATAAAATATATAATATATATATATTTAATATAAAATATATAATATAAAATATTATATATATATATATATATATATATAAAATATATAGATATTGAGGCCCTGGAACGTGTTCAAAGGAGGGCAACAAAGCTGGTGAGGGGTCTGGAACACAGGCCATATGAGGAGAGGCTGAAGGAGCTGGGAATGTTCAGCCTGGAGAAGAGGAGGCTCAGGGGAGACCTCATTGCTCTCTATAACTTCCTGAAGGGAGGTTGTAGTGAACTGGGGGGTCAGCCTCTTCTCTCGTGTCATTAGTGATAGGACCAGAGGGAATGGTTTCAAGCTACGGCAGGGGAGATTCAGGCTGGACATTAGGAAGTATTACTTTTCAGAAAGGGTGGTCAGGCACTGGAATGGACTGCCCAGGGAGGTGGTGGATTCACTGACCCTGGGGGTGTTCAAGGAAAGACTGGATGTTGTGTTGAGGGACATGGTTTAGTGGGAGCTATTAGAAATAGGCAAACGGTTGGACTGGATGATCTTTTAGGTCTTTTCCAACCTTGGTGATTCTATGATTCTATGATCCAGCAAGCTCAGTACAGTTAAATTGCTTTATAATTTGATGGCTTCACTGTTGTTCTTTCTCTCATTCTTTCTATCCATACACTTTTTTTTTTTTTTAACCATTACTCCACTTGCCCCTCCTCTCTTTGGAGGGCTGCTGAGACAACTGAAAAATTTTTCTTACTGCTGATAAGAAAAAGCACACACTGTCAGATTTTCCTAAAACAGTTCTACTACCTATATTTTGAATACCCTTCAGCTCCTTCCCAAGTAGGCATCTTTGTCTAGATGGATGCCACTACAGAAAAGCAACCACATGTAATTTTCCTTAAGATGCTCTTCAGTGTAAATAGGGGTGACAGAACCAGGCCTACGTGTCATTCATAAAGTTGTAACAGAGATAACATCTCCAACCTTTGTAGTACCTGTCCCTTGTGATGTGAATCCTAACTTCTAGTAGACATCCTTTGAGAAAATGGAATTCCATGTCAAGTCACATCCCTCTGCTGGTAACATCCTGCATAGTCAACGAACATAAAGATGTTATAGTTATGAAATTAACAAGAGAGTTTGACAAAGCAGATCATAATAACAAAAATAGAACATATAGAAAGCTTACCCACATCCTGGGCTCGCTACAAAACTCCAGAGGAGTGGATCTCCAGAAGAGATCCTTCCCCACTGGTAGTCAGCTTGTAAATGGGTCTAGGAGAGGTGCAGCCAGGCTCCACCCTTCCGGCAGCACAGGAGAATTGCCTTCACCTGTGCTCCCAGGGCTGACTCATTGCTCGCCTTAGGTGGTCAATCAGAGGTTCAGGCCTTGATTCAGCAGTTGCCATACACATCCCCTTGATGTTAAGGAAATCAGATAACATCTTCATTAAATAGTACAGAACCAAACTGCTTAGTCTATGAATAGCACTAGTCAGATTATCCTGCAAGAGCCTCAGAAACACAAAATTACAAAATTAGCTTAACAACAACAACAAAAAATAATCGAATAAACGATTAAATAGAACCACACTCATTTTTTTTCCGGATGGAAATTATGTACATGTTGTTCAAGACAGATGATAGACTGCAAAATGAAATATGGGGTGGGAAACAATAAAATCTCCAGAGACAAAGATAAAAATCTTTAAATTGATTGGACCAATGTTCATTCCCTGTCCTGATCACTCATGCAAAGCAGAATTGCTTGGATATGAAACCATAATCCACCCGCTATTTTTTCATTAACACAAAAGGCCTGTCTTAAATCAGTGTTCAAGGCAGTCAAAAATAAATATGTATTTATGTATTTATGGAATCCTTAAATACTTCTAAGTATATTCATTATGATCTTCATAGTGACATTGCTATGAAGGACACTATATAAATGGAAGCTGTGCTTGCAACTGATCACTTATGATAAACAAACATCTTGAAGGACTCACCAAGCACACAGAAGTTGCCTTGTTTGCTTACCAGGGAGAAAAGCTCTCTTCAGATAACTTAATACATGGTAGACATAAATCTAAAAATAATTAAATATTTCTTTGTGCAGTGTGAAACTACATCACAGTGCAGTTCTGCTAGAGATAGCCTATGCGAACCACGTGGGTCAAGGACCTTGTTTCCTTATTTTTTCTACATAGTACCTAGCGCACAACTGTGACATATCATATAACACACACCTATATAAAATACACAAATTTGTATATTTATATGAAATATTCTTCCCACAGATGTGTACAGTATTCCATCTATACATCAGTTTAATATTCAACAGCTACCAAAAGGGAGGAGAGAAATCATGTTCATCTCTAAAAGATTACTTTATGTTTGATGTAAAAGATTTCCTCTTACAAGATGCCCCTTAGAACTTGCTACAATATTTGCCTTCTAATGCTGCCAAAACTCAGAGGAGAAGACAAAGCAAGGCTAAAGAAAATAAGGGATTTTTTTTTTTTTTTTTTTAATTTCAGATGTAGTAAGGTGCCAACTCATGAACAATTCTACAAGCCTAGCCAGGATAAAGCAGAGGACTGTTTGTTGCTTCTTAAATGAAAAAGGTGTTTCGTGCTGTGTGAACCACTGTAAAATCAACTACGCAGACTCAGGTAGGGCTGACAATAACCCTCTTACTAGCAGCCCATACAGTGCTGTGCTTTGCCTCTGGGCTCCCAGTGTTGAGAACACACTGATATTTAGGCTACTGCTAAGCACTGCTCCCACATCATCAGGGCTGCCTCTTCATCCCTCCCCACTCTCAAGGCCAGCAGCGGGCAAGAGGATGGAAGGAGCCAACCAAAGGCCTATGCCATACCTCATAACGTGCTGCTCAGCAGTAAAAGGTAGGGAAAATGAGGGGACAAGGGGACATCGGTGGTTTTTATCCTATGAATGAACCACTACACATATGGAGGCCATGTCTCTCAGGAAGTGGCTGAACAGCGCCTATTGATGAGAGCGCTTTTGCTTTAATTTCATGAGCAGCTTTGCTTATTAAACTGCCTCGATCTCAACCCTCAAGCTTGTCCATCTGACTTTCTCCCCTTGTTCTGTTGTGGAAGGTGTGAAGCGAAGGTGTTTTGGGAGCTGGCAGCTGGCCCAGGCCAACCCACCACAGCAGGCAATGTCCGCAGTATTTATTAGACTGTGGTTTTGTCAGCCTAGCCCCACTCAGGAGAAGGTTTTGTGCTTTTTGGTACTCCTTCTGGACCTCACACCAGAGGTGTGAGCAGAGGCAGAGCAGTTACTCTTTGAAAGTTGGTCTGGGACAGACTCAGCTATTTTCATGTTCATACAGCTATGTCCTAGCAATCAAAAATGTGACTCACATAGAAAGAAATCAGTAGCAGGTAATGATGCAGTTCGTGTACATCTATAGGTAGAGACTTCAGCCAAAAAAAAAAAAAAAAAGAGAGAGAGACAAAGACAGATGACTCAGAGAAGAGACCAGGTGAAGCATGGAAAATCTGAAAACTCGATGTTTAGTATAATCAGTCTGCAATTGGCCATGTAGTTAAAACATAAAACTAAGATTCCACTTACTGCTATCTACATTAGAAAACTATCAACCTTTTGTAAGGTGACTATGTCTAAAAACAATGCATTTCTTATGTATAAAAAGACAGCAGAGAGACCAAACGTAAAATGCACACACAAAACTATGAACAGGTGTAAGCATCTTAATGTTGGGAAGCCCAAACCATCTTCTTTAAATGAGAACCTCCGGAGGTGACAAAGAACTTCTGGATGATAACGATGGAGTATTTCCAAAGTATACGGATTGTTAATACAAAGCAGAATCCCTCCTAAAACATGAGGATAAAAGGATATACAGCAACTCTTTCTTTTTTGGAGTTGAATATCAACATGGATCCTAGTGTCTGCCAAAGTCTCAAATGCTAGCACCTTGGCCACAGTTTGCATCTAATTGGCAGTCTTAAAAGCCAAAACAAAGATCTAAGAGGTATTCTTCATGACTTATTCTGTCACCTCTGGAGTTTTGATCCAGGACAGAGTGCACTTGTGCTGACAGAGCTGTATGGGTGTATTTCTGATACTGTTTGTGCTGTGAATAAAAATAGTTCAGCTCCTGTATGCCCTGTCAGGACTTCTCAAAACTATACCTTCGATATGACCAATGGCTAACTTGCAGTTTTGTACACTAAGCCAATCTAAGCAACTGTATTCAGATACACCAATAACAAAACAAAACGCTCAACCAAGCAACAAAAACAAAATTTAGCAATGTACTAATTGCTCTGATAAATTTTCAAAAGCTATTAAGAATAAGGTAAAGCCCTTTAATGTATGGCCTCATATTTTAGGAGTGCTACTTTCTCATTCTCACATCTTTTCTGCTTGTAATTATTTGGTGCTTCTGAGCCTGCAACAGCAAACCTACCCCCAACAAGTTTTGTCTCATAAACAGGATATTTAGCTGTTAGATGATATAAGAGCTTTCTGTTTAGAATAAATTCTCTTTAGTGATCTTCAACACTTTTAAAAAATTGTGGTAAGACATATTACAGTTTTCTTGTAGCTGAACTGCAGTTTAGTTCCTGGCAAGTAATGATTTAGTTACCTTACACACAGAACTGCGTATGTGCTTGGAAAAAGCTGCTGTTAAATTTTAGAGGCCAGTCTTTTAATGGGAAAATACTGCTCAGACAGGATTTCTGAATTTCTCTTTACAATTTTAGATAAAGTTTTAAATAGTACAAATAATGAAAGTTTATGTCCTACTTGCAGTGAAAGAGCAGCATGGATTCTGTTGGTGTTTCCTTCTCTGCAGGAGTTACAAAGTTGTAACTGTGAATTGCTTTAGTGAGCTCTGCAACATTTGTAAAACTGAACAGTAAGAAAAGCCTGGCACATCTTTTTCCAAGCTAAAGTTATGTCTCTCTGACATCAAATGTGAAAAATCTCCTCCTGCTTCAATGAAGAGTAAGAACTGCCAGAGTTCTTGATACATATTAAATACGATTTTTGACACTTAATTTTCTCAAGACTTGGGGTAGCTCCTGAACTAAAAAAGACATTTTTCCAGAGGAACAATATCTGAGCTATCACACAGTGCACTGTACCCCACACTTACAGCAGTTCTCTAAGTTCCTTCCAAACAAAAGTGAGTGCATTCATTGTTCACATTGGACACAAGCCCAAATGTATAACTGCAACCAAAAATGGGAAAACAGATAAAGAAAGGGAGAAAAAGAAATCTACTGCTGTAGTGGCTCAGCTTCAACATAATAAAACTTACATTAGAATGTTGCTATGCAAGGAAAGGACATGACTGTCAGGTTGCCTGACAGCAGGAGCAGTTCTGAACTCAGCAGATGAAGAGACTGTTCTCTGGTACAACTGAACTAGGAATTCTGCCCATAAATAGTAGCCAGTATTAACATTAATAATAAATTCCTTCATTAAGACATAACAAACATTTACTTATCAACAGATTAATTGCAGAAGTTACTCAATTTTGGAAACAGTTCTGAAATGTATAAAGTATGATGGAAAACCATGTTGAATTGATAAACCTTCATGCTTCTTTTAGTCAGGCTCTAAATACATATGTACCGAGTTTATGAAGCAAGGATTTGGTAGCAAGAAGCTGTGGCAGTGGCCTCTGTGAGCAGAGCTCATCACTGCCCCACGTCACATCAGAGCCAGCTCCAGCTGCTCCAAAAGAGGCCCAGCGCTGAGCTGTGAGCAACGCTGGGTGCACCTCTGGCAGAGCAGATTTAAGTAAAGGAAAAAGCTGCTGCACAGCAGCACCTGCAATCACCAGGGTCAGCAGACGAGTACAGGAGGTGCTCCAGACATGGAGCAGAAGCTCCGCGCAGTCCCAGAGAGACCTATAGTGGAGCAGGTTGTCCTCCAGAAGCCCATGAGCACCACACAGAGCAGATCTCCACGTGCAGCCAGGGAGAAGCCCACTGCGCAGCAGTGGGTGTGGCCTGGAGGAGGCTGCCACCGGCCGAGAGCCCTCACAGGAGCTGCAGGCCGTGGAGAGGAGCCTGTGGTGGGACAGGTCCTGCGCTGGAGCAGTCTGCTCCTGAGTATCGACTCTGTGGTACAGAGCTGTGCTGGAGCAGTGCTTGGAGAGTTGCAGCCTGTGGGAAGTTCGTATGGAATCAGCTGGGGAAGGATGATCATCTCACTGCTCTAGTCTGTTAGTTATCAGCAATAACTTATATTGAGCTCCCAAGCTTGTTTTTTATTCATGATGGTAACTGGTGGCTATCCTCATCACAACCCCTGAGCACTTTCCTATCATGTTTTCTCTCCCTGCTCCTCTGTGGAGGAGGAGTGAGAAAGCAGCTGTTCTGCAGTGAAACCACCACTGTGTACCAGCAGGAAAAGCATAAAACTGAGTAATGGGCCTTTTCGAACAAATGCTGAAACAGAGGATAAAGACCAACAGTACCAAGAAGAACCAGCAGTGAAACATATTTCTAAAATGTTTTGAAGTAATATTCACCTTGTTTTTGAGAAAGACCGGAACAGAGGGAAGAGATTTTTGGTGTTACGTTCACTCTTCCACTGCTCCTCCGGATCCCCTGGTTGCGGTACTCACTGCAGATCGGGGATGAATGAGAGGGCAACAGTAAGTTGTGAGCAATTGGAGTGCTCAGCCAGGAAGAACGTGATGTTCGTGTGGATGATTTCTTCCTCCGCTGGTGAGATTGCTGTTACAGCCAAACCAAGTATGCAGAGGTGCACGTGAAGTTCAGAGACGTCAGTGTGACAAACCCTCTGGTCCAAGTCCTGGCAAACGCGACACAGACCTCGCAGCACGTCACTAGCAAACGCAGCGCCTTACTTAAGGGCCGCACGGTACTAACGGAGCCGTACCCGACCCGAGCCAACGTTCGCCAAGGACTGCGGTACCTCCGAGCACTTCACGCCCGCCGTTTGCTGCAGAGGCAGCGAACCACACAATGGTCCCTCACAGAGCACGCGGAGCGCGGGCCGGCGCTGCTGGGCGGGGTGGGCGGCACGGGCTCAGCGCGCGACGAGGCGGACCCGGCGCGCGGCAGCGGCCGTTGCAACCGTTGGAGACCCGGCCGCGGTGCCTGGAGGACGGCGGCACTCGGTGGGGCGGCGATGCGCTGCGGGGTGCAGCTCCAGCCTGCACGGGTTCCGCCGGGAAAATAAACATTTTTTTTTAATCTTTTTTTTTTTCTTTTTCTTTTTTTTTTTTCCCTGAACAAAGCACCCCAGTGTGAAGTTCGGTGTTGCTGCGAGCGCCCGGGAATGACGACGTGCCCCGCGCGTGACAGGACAGTCCTCAGCCTCCCTCCGGTGCTTCTGGGGAAGTGGCCCCAGCGCGCGCGTTCCCGATGCCAACAGCCACCGCCTCGGCTGCGGTGCATCCCGGGGAGGCCGAGGCTCTGTTCCAGCCTCGGTCCCGCTGGGCTCGGCCCGACCGAGCCGCACCGCCGCGCTCTGCGGGCCCAGCCCGGCCCCTTACACCCGAGGCGACCCCCGCAGCCCGCCTCGGCTGCCCCCTCCCGGAAACGGCGCCGCCGAAGGAGAGTGATCCGATTGGCCGTTACCCCTGACACGCTCCCGCCTCCTCGGCGCGGCGCTAGCGTCGATTGGCTGACGGCGCTGTCAGTCGGAAAGGGCGATCCCCCCCACTGCCCGAGCTGCGCTCTCGTGGGGCGGGCGCTGCTGCTGGGCGTCGCGGCGCTGGTGCTGGTGCGGCTGCGGGCGGAACAGGGATGCCGTCCGCGGGGCGGCGGGCGACACTCCGGCGTGGAGCTGAGGGCGAACGCGGCCGGTAAGCTCCGGCCGCGGGGAGGGAGGGCGGATGCCCGTCTCTACGCGAGTCCGTTTCGCCCGGCGCCGGAGGGGCCGACGGCAGCGTGCCGGCACGGGCGGAGCGGCGGGCGGCGGGATGCCCGGGGCGGACCCCTCTCGGTGCCCTTCGGCTGTGCCCGCGTCTCGGCGCCCGGGCGGGACCGGCGGCGCGGCGGGAACTTCGGAGCGGCGGGTGTCGCTGCGAGGCGGCGATGCTCGCCCGGCGGTCGTTGGAGCGCGGCGCGGAGCTGTCATCGCCGCCTCCTTGGCAGGGCTGGGGGCGCCGCGGGTGCTGCGGAGACGGCCCCGGGATGCCGCCCTCCCGGCGGGTGCGGCGGCAAAAGAGCTGGGCCCCGCGGCGTTGCCCCGCGGCTGAGAGCGGTCGCGAAGGGAAACCTTCGTGAACTGGGCGCCGCACCTGAGCGCCGCGGGCTTGGTCGCTCGGCGGGGCCGGGGGGCGGTCACGGCTGCACGCTGCGCCCTGAAGTTGGCGAAGCGGGGAGGGAAAAGTTAAAGGAGGTGATCCGTCACCTTGGTGGTGATGGGCGATACGTGACCGTTGGCTGTGAAGGCAGAGGGGTTCCGAAGACGAAGTCCCGTTGTCCACGCACACTCTTTCTCATTGTTCTTCAGCCTCCTTTACTCCTAGTGATTGGAGGTGGTGCCGGAGGGCTTTGGAGAATTGCCAGATCTCGCAGATCGGGAGGAAAAGAAAAAGCCTTTAGATGCCCATTACGGTCGTTAACGTAAACATTCAGAATCTTGATTGTATCGCGTTGTAAGGAATTGTGAGGGTGCTGCCAAACTATGCGGTGATGGACCCGATCCGTCCGTCATGGAAGTAGAGAGGTTCTGACATCGCTTCAGTAGTAAGCAGGGTCCAAAATCAACAGTTGAAGAGACAGCAGCTTCTGTTACATCTTGGCTATTTTGCATATGGAGGCTTTTTAAGCAGTACGAAACAGTTTCGTGTCTTTAGGAAACACCGAGAGCATTTAATTCCGACTCTTGATTCTTTTGTAGCTGTAAGCCTCCCTCCCTGCTTTCTAGGAGTGTATTGATTTGGTTCTCACCTTGTTGATCCATAGTGCTCTGCATCCGTAATTCAGTTCTGAGGGGCATTCTGTCATGTGATGCACAACGTGCTGTCAGAAATTTACAAAATCATGCGATGGGTGGCACGCATGGATAAATAACCAGAGTAACCAGAGTAACCGGTGGGAGCCCTATGGTTGCTTTGGAGAGCTGAAGGCTTGATTTACAGCTGCGTGGGAAGTACTAGAAAACAATTAGAGGTGTTCAATTTATAACTGATGCAGGTTAATACTGTTCTCTCCCTGCATACTTATCCAATAAATATTTTATTGACAGAACGTAAATGGCTAATGAAATTTCAGTTTCCCGTGTGTCACCAGTTCTGGACAGATCCAGCAAAATGTCATATTGGCAAACCAGTTTTTCAGAAATACAGTTTAGTTACGTGAATCGATGTCCTTTGAGTGCTTCAGGTTAATTTAGATGCCTAGGGCAGAGAGTGATCCTGATCCAAGTGGCCATGACGCAGTGTCTGAGATGCACTTGGCTGTGCCTCATACCTCACCTGTGTTTTCCTTGCATGCCTTCTTTGGGAAATAAAAGGCATATTTGATGGTGAAGATGAGCAGAATTCTTGCAAGACTACAGGCTGAAAACACCAACTTTCTTTTTTCATTCCCTTATGGGTAATGTACAAAATCTAAAAATCCAGTCTCTGAATGGGTGATCAGTAGAAGCACCATCACACGAGCAGTCTTTATTTGTGATACTCATTTCACTGGGATTGTTCTCAGGAGGATTATGCAAGCAGGAGAATGTTTGCCACTGAATTACCTACACAGCCTTCTTCTGAACTATTTTCTTCATCATAGTTCTTCTGACCTTTTCCAGAAGATGAAAACATTTCAATCGTATATTTTCAGAAGGGTGCTTGATTCACTGTTGATTAATCTTCTTTGTCTGTTAATAAGTAATGAAGGTTTTCTGGAGCATTTTATTAATTATTTACATGTTGAAACCATTAATCAGCTATGGACTTACTGACAGTCATTGCTGTTGTCACTGCATGGTGCACATACCTAGCTAAAGCTAAAGGAGAACACACGAGTTGCAGAGACCGTTAGACTGCTCTTCGTAGTTTCATAAACAAAGTGTATTCAACATAATGAGTCCATCTGTATGCTTTACAATTAGAAGGACAAACAAACAAACAAAAAAAGTTAGATTGCAGATTGTAGATTTGTAGTAATAATTTTTTACAGAAAGTATTTCCATATGCATTGTAGTAAGAAATCTGGAACTAAAGCAGTTGGATAATCCTGTCACAACTGCAAGATTCGAAAAAGAGCGTTCCACTTTCCCATTTGTAGGCATGGGAAAGCGCTGCCTATTCAGTTGTGTAAATAAGGATGGATATGAAAATATTAGTAATGTAATTTACCAGGAGTAGTAGGCAAATTATTTTGATGCAGCTAAGTGAAACAAGTGGCATGTGTTTTCAGAAATACATATTTACATTTTGTTGAACTACTGAAGAGTTGCAGAAGGATCATAGAAAAGATGAATGAATGATGCATCTCCTTCGAGTTTTATTAGATCACACAAATGGAACACTGATCTTTTTGGAAAAGCTAATGCTGTTTTTGAACTGCAGTTAAAATACTGACTTGCAGCTGCACATACAGTATCCAGCAAATGCAGTGACTGCATACACTGATGTATGGAAGCTCTGCAGAATTCAAGACAAGCAAAGCACAAAATGCCTCTGCATCCAAGTGTTCCCTTCATCACTTACTGGCTTCAGATGTTTCCAAATGCTGATAGTATCTGCTGCTGCCCAGCGCCGCTATAGGCGTATGTGAGCTGCTCTCTTTCAGCTCCTGTGTAGTCGATGAACGCGGTCCAATGAAGTCAACAAAGGATGCTCTTAAACAGGATGTGGGAATTCAGCTGGTAGGGCTGAGGACATAGCTTTTCAGCAGAGAAGCAGGGCAAGAGTGGAGATGGGCAGTCCTGTGACTGACTGATGCTCAGTCAGGCAGGAGGAAATTTCAGCAGAGCTATGCAGACTGTAGATGTGTTGGTGGCTGAGATCAGCTTTCTAGAGTTCATCCAGGAGAAAGAAAATACGTGCAGTCTCAAAGCCTTGGCCTGCATGTGGGTGGTATGAAGATGGAGGGGTATCAAGGTGTGATAATGAATGATATGTCTCGTTTGCAAGCGCTCGTATTGCTACCTAAAATGTAAAATTGGTAGATATTTTGCACATGTAATGGGAGTGGACACTATTTTTTAATGCTTCTGCGTTAAAATTGTTGTAGCTCTCAATATGACCTGCCAACAATTGGGAGTAATCTAAATATCTGTATCTGTAATAGTTACTAATAGTTACTAATGCATGTATGAACATATAATTTAATGCAGAACATATGTATTTCTTAAATATACGTAGTGATGCATGAAGTGTACACTGTGTCCTTCCAATTAACAACAAATACCAAATACTGGAGAGGGAGCTAATGGGAAGGATGAAGGATACATTATACAACTGAAATCATGTGAGGATTCTGTTGAGCTGTATTTATTTACTTCTGTGGAGCATTGCAAGCATACCTTCTCCCTTTGCATAAGGTGTTCTATATTAGCAGTGGTCTCAAAATACTTCAGTTATAATGTGTCTCCAATTTCACGTAGAAAAGAAGAGGTTGGAAAATATCCTATAGGTACTGTCTGCCACCCTAATTTTTTTAAGACTTCCATCTGAATACCAGTCAATTTTAACTCTTATTACCTTTTGAGATTTGCTGTAGTAGAAATGTGAATGACTTATGTGCCTAACCTTGCCTCCCTTTGAGCCGCTCTGCAGATCTGCTGCTGGAGGAGCTGATGTTTGTTTCTTTTGTCCCTCAGCAGGTGGCTACATTTTCATTGAAATAGCTGATCCTGCTGTGGAACAACATCTGTGGCTTTGTAGGAGTCACACTGGCTGAAATAATTCAAATATTTCCTCCTTAGTCTGACCTTATTTTTACATAAAGATATAGTACTTATTTATTGCTTACTATGGGATATGATATACTAGAACATATGCTGAAGGTCTTCTGTAACTCAGATCTGACCCGTATCTTTCATAGCTGATAAGAAGCATGAGTGTAGCTTTTGTGTATGTTCTATCAAAGCTTGAAAGAAGGTGTAAAAAGAAAGATAAAAGGACAGAAGGAAAATTCTATTGGATCGGACCAGTGGGCTGTCAAGCTCAAGGTTCTGCCTCCAGCAGTGACATTGAGATGCTATTTAGGGACCATACACAAACCTAGTCACTTCACGTGTTCTGTTCCCTTGTACTTTCCCAGCGTACTTCTTGTACTAGGGATGGTAATGCTTATTGCTTTTAGGGCCTATTTACAAACCTGCAAACCAAGAATTTGCCTGATTTTTCAAACCTGTTAATGCTTACTGCTTTTACAACATTTGTTTGCAAGTTTCAGAAATTTACTAGTAACTTTGTAAAGAAGCTCCTTAATCTCTTGTGAACTGATCTCTTGTTTTGTCAGATGTCCGAGTACTCTAGTACTGGAGGATTTAGCAAGCAGAAGTTTTATTTTATTCACTTCTCTCATGGCTTGATTGATCAAATCTTACTTCAGCCTTATCTCCAACTGAATGGCCTCTTCAGTTTCTTTTTCTAAGGCAGGCACTCATCCTTTTGCTATCTTATTTGCCTTTCTTTAACTTTCGATCTGTCCACAGACCAGAACTTCATACAGTTCTTGAGATGTAGGTGGGCCAACTTTGCACAGACGTCTTCAATCCTGTTACTAATTCCTTTTGTGCTGATATATTAGCCCAACATTTTATGATATTTTTTTCTGGTTGCTGTTGCACATAAAACTGGCAGTTCTGGGGATAAGTCAATTATGATTTCTAGATTTCTTTTCTGAGTCATTAGTCAGCATCATGAATACATGAATAGGATTATTTTTCACTGTATGTATTAGCTTATATTTATCTAAACTGAAGCTGATGTATCATCTTTTTGTCTACTGAGTTTGTCTACTGAGTTTTGAGAGGTACTTCTGGATTTTTTTGCCTATGGCATGGCATTACTTCTGTACTCTAAGGCAACTTCTTGTCTTTGTCGTATTTTTTCCAATAGTATCATTTCTTAAGAGGTTTTCTTTTTTCTCACATGTACATTTGATGGCTGAGAGGAATAAAAGTGTTGCAGCAAACCAGTCATGATATTTGAAGATTTTAAAACTAGCTTGTACATAAGTGAAGCTTTGCTTTTTGGACCTGTTTTCTTTGTTGGTTTGTTTGCATTTGTTTCGTTTGGATTGGTTGCAGTGTGTTTTTTGTTTGCTTGTTTGTTTTGAACATCAGCAAACTTAAGGTCAGCAGAATAACAGGTTAAGGCTGTCAGGAAAAAAAAAAGGTAAAAAGAAAGAAAATTCTGAAAGGTGCCATTTATAGCACATAATCCAACTGCTCTGAATGGTTTGATTCACATTGATTGCTGTTAAAATTAAGCTTAATTAAAACCAAAGAAAGTTTTAAAACTATCAGAGAGCAAAGCGATGTTAACTCGAAGAACTTATTAAACATCTCTATGGCTTGACTACAGAATGGTCTTAACTCCACTACTGTCTAATTAATCACCTTCCATTTGTGTGCTACATTTCATAGTAATATACAAAATTATAAGCAATGCTTCCCTTCCCCTGCTCCCCCCAAGACCACCTACACCCTTCTTTCCAGTTGTATTAGAGGTCAGGCTGGAAGCCCACCATGTAGAAAAGATCTCTTCATATTCCTTGTTCAAATACAGGCTTCTCATTTGATATTCAGAGCATGGCACTTAGAAGAGCTGCTGCATTGCGAACAGAATTGAGAGTGAGGTTTAAAGAAACATTAGAAAGATATTATTAGTGTGCTGCACTATTGCTTGGTATTACTTAGCAATAAAACTGGTTTAACAGGAGTGACTCCAACTGCTATCTGAAATCCTGTTGTCCCCTTTTCCCACCTAGGTAACCCCATCCCTCTGCTGTGCCAGCTCTTACCCCTTGCAGAACCATTTCCGTTTATTAATCTGACAGAATACAGCTCCTCCCAAAAAACCCTGGGTTTAGAAAACAGAACAGAAAACCACTTTCTGCTGGCTTCAGTGTGCTTCATGGCAGATCTTATAAAGGATGAAGAAAGGAGGGAATAGCATGATGAGGTAAATGGAAAAAGAGAGCAAGGTGGATTGACAGGCAGCTGTTAAATTGGCTTATGAATTTGTCAGATCACAGCCTGAAGTGCTGTTCTCTTCCTTGACTTACTATTGTTAGAGTACTTGGCAGAAGCATAGGACTATTTTAATATTCAACCTATTGCTTTGTTAATTAAAATATTTAGCTTAAGGAATTATATTTTACATCCTTTAAAGGCCCCAGCTGTTCTCCTATCCGTTGATGAGGTCATCTGCTGTGTAAATCTGGCTCTCTAGATTGTGCTACCAGCTGTGGTTATTTTCAGCAATGGAATTCTTCTTTCATTTTGTTTTCCACCATAACACCAAAATAGACAAAATAGAAAGTAGAATGTTCTATTCAAGTATTTTATATATATATATATATATATTTCTACAATTTGAATTTAGTAAGGGGTGGTCCAAAGCCAGCTTCCTGAGCTATTTCTTGGCTCCTGTTTGGCAGAATCTCTAGCAAACAAGATAAGGCAGTGGTTTGCCACAGAAAAGGGCTTTGGTATATCACTTATGTGTACAATTCCCAAAACTCTCCCAGTGATACTTTATGACAGAGTGATCCTGGCTCTGTGTACAGTAGCTGCAAAGTCATGGTCAGCTTCATATTAGCTGATACTGCTGAAGAATAATATGCAGTAGTGAGTTTATGATAGTCTGCAGAAATGTCATCAGCAGATATGAACACTCATTAGCATACAGTCTACTCCTTGGTAGGTTGTGGGCTTTTTTTGAGTACTAACTGGAATGTAGTGGTAATTGATGAATCTGCTCTGAGTACGTTTAGAAGCATACTGATAAAGCAGTGCCACTTACGCTGCTTATGTGCCTTAGGCAGACTATCATCATAAAGTGGAACTTGCCTTCCACTGGTTAATTATGACAATATCTTCTTGCGTTAAGATGCATGCAATCATTCATCTAAAGTTTTTCTCAGATACATCTCTAGAACAAGTCAGCTTTCACGTTACGAGGGTGGTTCATGTAAAGAAAGCCACTCTGATGCCCACATATTATATTAATAAAATAAAGTCTGGGGAAGCATGTATTGGTTAATATGGCTCACCTGAAGTCACCCGGCAATCACTTTTAGAACTCAAGGAAAAAATTTGTTATCCCAATAAAAGTAAGAAATATATAGGTGCTAATTGAACTTGCCTTTCCTAAAGCACGTCCCTCTTCTCTGTTTAGTCATTCAGCCGAGTTGCTGCATGCTTTCATTCCACTACTAGCTAGTGGTTTGAAGTGCTTGTCCTGTAGTGAGACAGGACATCAACAAAGAGGTACATTGTGTCTGAGGATGTCCTGTATACTTGGTACAGCTGTCAGTGAAATGGAGACTCAGACCTGTTGCCTTCTGCCATACAGTAATGAAATTTCAGGAGATGTTGTCTATGAAGCAAAGCACTAATATCTCATGTATAACCAATACGGAATTGATTAAATGGCTTTACAGGGAAAAGTTGGTGTGCCAGTAGCACAGAGCATTACAAGCTAATACTGCCTCTATCTGAGGATGTATCGTTTTGTGGTAATGAAATATTTTAATAACCTCAATCTCCTCTAGAGAAGAACCTCAGCTGTGTCCCTCTGGAGTTATTCTTCAGACGGGATTATTATTCTGCATAAATAACTTATGCAAAAAGCAGTTACAATAAACAGAGCCATAAGAATGGAATGACCATATTCAGAGTTAACAAATGCATAAAAAGGGAACTGGTACACAAGTTAGTAGATAAAAATTATAAAAATAAAAAGAAAATAAGAGATAAAAAACAGGTTTAAAGATTGTTGATTTCTAGACAAGTTTCATGTTGAAGTCTCTATGCAAAGCCTACAGGACTTACTAATACAGTCTTTAAGATCTCAGTTAATTTCAGTTGGCCAAGTTCTCTATCCTCTCCCACGAAGGTGCAAAGTAAGAATTAACTGGCTTTCAGTCAGTTGTTTTCAGGATTTCGGTAGTTCACACATCTTCAGTGCATTTAACGGCTTTCTCTTGAACATAGCCTTGCAAAGAGTTATAGCTTCCTTTTCCCCAAACACTGTAATCTGTAGGTTCATCAAGATACTTACTATCTACTATTTCATGTTTGTTTTATCTTTGCTTATGAGCACTTAGCTTCTATAGAATGATTTTATTGTCAGGAAGATATCACTCAGTATTTCTAGTATATTCTGGAAATGCTCAGAGAAAATAATGAAAACTTTTTTGGGAGTTTGGGCTGGAAATTCAAGTTACCAGTGTGGCTAATCCTGAAATGTAGACTTAATGTAAGATTTAATGCTTTAGAAAAGCTTTGAAGTGTCAGAGGAAAGGGAATTTTATATTTAGTTTTAGCTCATTCAGCCATGTTTTTCTTAAAACAGTGCCTTCCAAACAAAACAGCAGTAGTCACTTCTCCAGAAGTGTTCAAGAATGGCATTCTTTTGTATTAATGAGAGTTTTGGATGTATATCCAATAGACAGTATAATTTGATACTTATGACAGTAAAGCAGAGACATGATAGCAAATATTATATTGACTAATTAATGTTTTTCTCAACCTATGTTAAAATTTTATGCCTCTGTATAAGGGGTAAAACTGACAGCATTTTCTCCATATTTAATTCTTTTCTTCTCTACTGTACTTGACTTTTTAAAGGGTTGAACCTTCTTCTTTTTCCAGGCTACTTTTCTTTCTTGTCTTTAACAAAAGGTATTCAAATTAGCATTTTTTAGAAAAAAAGGCAAATACAAAAATGACATGCTTGTTTTTACAAGGATAGTTTGAAGGCAAAACATTTCTAGGAAGCATGTGTGTACATGAGTATATTTACTAATTTTTTTTTTTTTATCCGAGTGAAATATTTTTTACTCTTTACTCTTCTGATTAACCTGGATATCTGTACATAGGAGGACATGTTGTACCCATATAGTGCCTTTATCCTTTCAAATATAAAAATTTTTTCATCATTTCTGGGCTAAGTTTAATCCAGTTGTTTCTTGTGAGGAAATTCTGAACTTTTCTATGGAGCCTGAACACAGCTGTACAAAAATGTGTTACCTAGAATTTTGGTGCCTGTTACGAACTTAAAAGGAAACACACATTTTCTTCTCTTCTTGCTAGATCATGCCTCTTGTATTGGTATGACAACTGTTCTTTTTACAGAAGAATCATGACCTTACAGACCTAAAAAACACAAAGCTTACAGAAAAGTCAACAGGACTTTGTTCATTAAATGAGAATTTAACTGAACTGAAAGCTGTGCTACTACTGATAAAACTTTGCGTCAAGCTCACACTTATAGAACCATAGCAGCTACACCAGCTACAATGAACTCTCTCATAGACTGCAGCGTGAACTTTTAGGTCTTTACTCAGTACAGAAGTGATGAACACCTGGAAATGCTTTTGTGTGTGTGCCTGCTAGGTAGCAAGTGACACTGAAGATGATTGCTTTGGTTCAAGAGTTTGGCATGTTGCGTAGCAGTAATCTAGCTAAGATGTATATCAGTGGCAGTGACATGACATAGAAAACGCGTCTGCTTTGCAGAGTCAGTTGTCTCCGGGATTACATTCTAGAGCTGTATTAAAACTTGGCCTAAGCTTGTATGTGAATTTTATTTGCACTTATTTCAAGGTCAGTTTCCCTAAAGGGTTGCAAGGAAGATGCTTAAGTGTAGTCACATGCAACTCATCCTATACTTTTTTTAATCAAAGAGGCTATCGATCAACATATGTGTTGTTTATTGTCCTTTCCTGATCTACTGAAAGGATAGATTGCATTTCCTCTAGAGCTCTGTAACACTTGTAAAGATGGATAGCATTTCCTAAAGGGAGAGGATAAGTCTTCTCTGCTTTTGCAGTTTGAATTGCTATTGGCTGTGGCTAACAGGTGCTGGTTTCTCTTCTGTCCCAGAATTGCTGTCTCTGTGACCATCAACAAGGCAACATGCCAGTGGAAGGTGATGTAGATCCTAAATTTTGTTAAGCCTTTACAGGACTTCCCCTCTGAACTGACGAAGCTGTGTGCATGCGCTTATTTTTAGACCATTTGCAACTGAACCACATATGTTTCACAGCATGACAGGAGGGATACAGGGCTGCTGCTAAGGAGTAACAAGCAGTTTTGAAAAGGCTATATGCCTTTTTACACAACAGTGTTGCAGAAGATGTTGTTGAAGGTTTGCAGTAGAGTTTTTCAGTTGAATTTGGTAGTGGTGACAAGTTTGACATCTGTAAAACATGAACTCATCCTTTTATCCACAAAACAAACAGCACAAACAGCAGCAACTTAAATCTCCTCTATGCCAATGCATTAATGCATTCCATTTATTTTATTACTTAGCATGAATACCTGTTGAGCAAACTTATGTACATGCTTTATTTTTTGCTTAGTTATTGTCTTCATTTAAAGTAATCGCATGATTTTATTTGTGAATAAGTACGATTTTTTTTAGGATTGTTTTTTTAAATGCCAGTAACTGTGACAACAGCAGTGCTTTTCATTTTGATATGGATGAAATGTACTCATTTAAATGAACATGACTGCACTGAAAGTCTACTCCATGGGCAAAGATACCCAAATGACTCCTGCACTTAGAAGAAGACAATCACCATCACCTGGTGTGTCACTGCCCAACCAAGAAGATACAGCTGTGTCTGAAGAGTGTAACACTTGAGTCATCTATTTTTTCATTGAACCCAGAGTCAATCCTGTCTCTTTTAATGATCTGGCATTTTTATGTTGAAGTAAAAGACAGTATTTCTGGTAGCCTGACTGCCTGTAAAATCTTAATCAAAATTTCTCCATTGTCCATAGCTTCCATGTATGCCAGTATTACATACATACAGCAAGAGAGAAAGTGCATTATTTTGGACAAAATGGTTTCTCTAATATCCCTTAAAATATTTGCTGATTCAGAAGAAAAAAAAAATATGAATGGAATTGCAATAAAAAAATATTTGCCAGTATTAATTCTAGTTGGTTTTAGAACATTCTGTGGAATGAAAAGTCAGAAATTCACTTTACATATCACTAAAAGAAGACACTGTCATTTGATGGGGTATCTTCATGTGGAGTTCAGATTAAATTATTTGTTCTAGTGTTCACTAATTTCATTCAAGTCCCATGCATGTGTAAGCATACAAAAGTTGGTACTGTAAGCACAACAATTGATAATATACAGCCCTTTATACGTATTTTTCAGCTAGGGACTTCTTTTTTCACTCTGAAAGCAGCTTTTATTTAAAAGTTGGAAACTAATGCAGTTCTACACAAATATAAAATGGGTTTGTAATTTTTACTCCTTGAACATGTACTATTTAATAGATTTCTGCTGTAGTATGAACTTGGTATTATTTTGCTTGGCAAGAAAATAACTTTCTTTTAAACCTTGAGGGTTGTCTCAAAACATTGTTACGTGTGTTGTATATTTTATATATATTTACAGTGTTATTATCACACTTAAGGCAAATTTGAGGCCTTACTCAAAACAAACAAAATGTTACTCACTGCAGATATGCATGTTTGGTCTACTTATCATCAGTAAGAAAGCTGATGTTGGAAGGTCAAGGAAAAAAGGATGACTTGACACGGGGTTGCAGAGAACCAATCTCTCTATCACACATCCTTGGTGTTTGAAATGTTGTGGGATTCGACCACTAGGAAATATGCTTTGAATAATGTGTGACTAGTGCTAGCTATTCTTGTCTGCAGTGACTACCACCACATTAAGTATAACAGTTAAATAAAGAGTATAATAAAGCCATTGTACCTATTCTAAACTAATCAATTCTATGATTCCATAATTATAACCAACCATTAAGCTAGATCCATAATCCAGAAATGCCTATTTTGAAACCAAATAGTCCAACTTGAAACCAGCTGCGTCCTCTGGCTCAGTCTTCCTTCTCAGCAATTCCCTCATCGTTTTTTTGGTAATAGTTCTTGTTCATCGTTTGTCCCCTATTTAGCAGTACAAGAATACTGAACTAGGTGACCCCAGCACAAATAACATCCACCTTGTAGCTTGCCTGCGGGTGGGGAGGTTTTTGGCTGCTGCCACCCCTTTTTGCCTTGACAGAAGTCTCAAATTGCTTAAACTTAGATGCAGTTTAGTGGGAGGTTCTTTTCATGTTTGAAAGTTAGCTGCTATTACTCATTATTTCTATTAATATATTTTCTTGTACGTTAAATGAATGCAAAACTTGCAATAGCTACATTTTCCTATTTGCTAGATGTGATGCAAGCATGAGGCTAGTATTTTTAAAGAAGGAGTAGTAATCTCTGGCTTTCCCCAGGAAGCTCATTTAAAGCGACTTAAGGTAACATGGGAAGCAGCAGTCCACTTTAAAGCTGGTAGTCCTTTGGAAATATATGCAGTCCCATTCAGTTTGTAAATGGAGTCCCACCAAAAGGCAGTCTTTCTAGTGTTCCACAGAATAAATCCTGTCACTCTTTCCAGCATGCTAGTATTTCATTTCACACGTAAAATGGATCTCTAGCTTATAACAAGATTATGTTTCTTGTATAAATGCTTAGTTTTTATTGAGGAGATAGTTTGTTTTGGGACAAAAAACCTTGGTGGTAAAATAATTGAGATGGCAAGTTTGCAGGAAGAAAACTTCAGTATCAGAACACAAACTAGGCAAAAGGCTAAAAACGCATCTTAAGGACCATTAGTCAGAATAATTTGAGCTGACAGTAGCCAGGATTGTTTTATATATGAAGTTCATAAAATAGCAAGTTGGTTTCTTGAGATAATAAAAATACTAAAGGGGTACATTTTTGCTGTAGTTGCTAGGGAGCTGCTTATGCTCTATTTGTGGGGTATAATGGGAGTCATGTGTGAAATGCACAACACTGATAATTTATCTCAAACTGGTTTGAACTGCATATTATATTCACAGAGCACATCTCATTGTACAAGTGAAGATGATGAGATGGATGATGTTAGAAATGTAAGGTGACAGAGCCACTGTGGTATACAAGGTACAGTACATGTGTCAGTAGGCTGTCAAGAGCATGACATGCCTAAAGGATTTGTGGGTAGGGGCATGATTCTACCTGCGTTATTTGGGAGACAAGCATGCTGTCATTGGAATTCATTTTTGTTGAAAATGCTGCCTTAACAGTTTTCAGTATTTAACAGTATTCTTAAAACTACAAATTATATAACCATATTGTTTCCTTTTTTCCTAATGTAAAGCGTTTCCAAAAATTATCCAAATATCATTAAATACTTCCATTTTAATATCATATTTAAAATTTAAAAAAAAAAATTCCTTATTGAATCAAGACAATGATGCTGTCTTGAAGCTTAAATTAATTGCTTTGCTCCTTTGAGCAACGATGAACGTTTTTCTCCTATGCTGTATGCAGAGATCAAGTGTGTTTTCCTCAGCAATTACGGCATTTGTTCAAAGTGAATTAGAAAATCAAAAACATTAGGAACTCTCTTTAATGAGATGATTAAAGAACCAGGCAAGCAGTGTGATACTCAAATGAAAATGAAAGGTATTTCTTAGCACTTTTAGACAGTGCAGAAATTCAGATAGGACACAAGTAGTGCTGCACAGTTAAACTGCCATAAAGGTTTGCAGCGTCTCACAAAGTTGCTTGACACAACTATGTTTGTAGTACTTGATCAGTTGTATCTTTCCAGGCTCAGCTGCCTCACCTTCAAGAATGCTTTCAACAAGCAACCTTGCTGTGAGCTGTCTGAAAACATGATGTTATTTCTAACAGCAATTTGAAACTCACTAGGCCCAGCCTTCTCAAAACTGGGCAGATTATTGACTAATGCATGCTAACAAAATGCACCTGAAGCTGTGACAGTGTAGAGTAGCCAAAGTTTGTTTGTTCAGTTTTTGTTATAGTTCTCTTTTGGAGATTAACTTCTGACTGTTCCAAATAGGTGTTTTTTTTTCTTCTCTGGTCAAACTTTGGGTATTTGACTCTTCCTTTAGAGCTGCCACTAGTCTAAATTCTGCAATTTTTCATAGAAGTCCAATTTTTGTGGTTTTCTTTCTCCCAAATAGATCTTCTCATATTGAGACAATGTCTCAAATTGATTCTGAGAGTTCTGTTCACAGTTCAAACTTTGTGTGATTCCTTCATTTGAACAGATTTGTTCCAGGCACATTGTACAGAGAAACAATTGCTTAATTTAAGAAATGTTCCAAATTTAATCAAATGCAGGAGCCTTCTCTGGAATATTTTACCTTTTTCTCTTATTCTCATTTTTCTTAATTCATTTCTTTCTGACTTATATGATTTAATTATTGTTGTTTATGATTCATTTAATTATTTGGCTTTGCTGTTACAAATGAAACTTACAAAACTAGTCACTCCGAAAGGAGATGGGCCTCCTCATCATTTAAATCAAAATTCTGTTGATCCTTTTCCTGAAGTCCAGCACTAATTTATTAGCATTTTTATGTGTGAAATGATTAAAAAAAAAAAGTTGCATCTTGTCAAAAACAATGTTTTCAATCTGCAAATGCAAGGTAAGATGTCAGATACTCCCAGACATCATACTCTATTTTTTCTCTTTCTTAAAAAATGAAATATTTTTTATGCCTGCAAGGGAAGTTGTGATGTAAACACATGTTAATGTAAACACATCTTCACAAGGGGCTTTTATATTAGCTTGCAGTCAACTGATACTCTGCAAGAGTAACTTCTGGTGGTTGAATTCAGAGAAGTCCGTAATAGCAACATAGTGTAAGTTCCAAGTAAGTTCCAAGATAGCCATATACTGCTGAAAATGGAACATCCATCAGAATCACATTGGATTTTAGTGCCATTCTCTAATTATTGATAGAATTATATGTGGTATTACTATTATTGTATGCCATATATAGTTATATAATATTATAGTATTTTATATATAGTTACATAGAAGTAGCTTTGATCCCTCTGCAGTTTGCAGTGTAAATGCAGCTAAAAACAACAGCCCGTTCTCAGCAAACAAAAGGACTACATTGTTAATGATTCGATCCATGTTATATATGAATTATAGGCTACTTTGGAATTTGTAGTTTTTGCAGTCAAGAAAAAGCATGTTTAATGGAAGATAAACATTTTCTAGTAAGCTGTAGTTTTACGGAGCTTAGGTTCAAATTTGATGAGCTTGTTGACAATCTACTGATTTCTCTCTACCTTGGAAAATCTCTTAGGTCAACTGAGAGTTCAGTGTTTCATCACAGATACAAAATGTAATCTCAGTGTGATTACTGATGTTGTGCAGACAGTCTGAAAACTGTATTTGCATTTCCAGAATTTTTCCATTTCTACTTCAAGTAGGTTACTGGAAAAATATTCTCAAAGATTGCTTGTGCAAAAGGATGTAAGAGATTAGCACACAGCGGTGACCTTTTTATGTCCTAACTATCAAACTGATGGTTGTGCGCATTAGTGAAGTGTATATTTTGTGGAGATCTGCACAGACTTCGTAGAGAATTACACTTCGGACAATACTGAGATTTTCAGGCTGTACTGAGGGAAAAGGATGTAGGAACAGATACACAGCACTCTAATTTTAATCATTCTCTACACTTTTGTTGGGAACAAAATCAAACGGGCTTTGGCACTGAGCTGTTAAAACCTGGATATTTACAAAAGGTAAAATGAACATCTGTGAAACCTGTTTCCAGAGGAGCAGCCATCTGAAGTGTATGCACTCATATGCAGATCCCTGGTGCTCCCAGGGAAATGCTCAGGAATTTGAGGTGCAGCATAGGGAAAATACTGCAGTTGCTGCTTCTGCTTCCATAAGCTTGTTGGCTGCAAGGGTGAATTGAACAGTGTTGTGTTGATACAGCTTGAATTGACGGTAATAATCCTGTAGGCAGTAGCAGTTAAGAGCTGCCATAATGTGACAGTTGCCAGTGGTGCAACTCCTGTGCCTGAGAGCAGGAAGTGCTGCACAACTAGCTTGGATGGTTTACAAGATACACGGATGATTCTTAGATGTCCAGAGATAGCAGCTTTGTAGTGAGTATGTAATTCAACGCTGTAATGTCATGGATAAATTCTGGCACTTTGTTTTTAATGGCATGTATTGTATTTTCTTAATGCTAGGCCATTCCCAATGAACTTAAATAGTTAGCAAAGGATATTCCTGGTGCAGACAGTACCCAAAGTGCAAACAAAATCATACAAGTCGGTATGAATGTACTGATGGTCAGTATTCAGAAAAAAAATAATTCACACAACTTTGTGTGCGTAAATGTTTGTGCTACAGGGAGGATAAAGCTGCATGATTCTAGGAACACTGGTGATCATGCTGATGGTGCCTTTCATTATTGGGGATCACGGTGATTAAAATAGATATTCAACTGCTCATTTCATTTTTGTGACTTGCTCCTAATCAACAGGTAATCCCTTTTCTCATGGGTTAATCACACACACAAAGCAACTTACTTTCTCAACATTATACTGCAAATGTCTTTCTTCCAGTATGTTTTAAATGTTTTTGTTAGAAGGTAAAGTCCTCCTCACTTATGTCTGCTTTAAATATCTAAATTGACAAAACCAAGTACTGCAATTGAAGCAGGATTTGAAGAATTCTGATAATGTCAATTATCAAGAAGAAGGTTTTCACAGTACAATAATATTTTTTTTCAGAATCTCTGCTAAGGAAGGTAAAGGAACAAGAAAGGGATTTCTGGGATTCAAAGAAAAATAAATAAAGGCTCAATTAGCATGAAAGCAAAAAAAAAAAAAAAGTGCTAAGTCTCAATATGAACTCAGGTCAAGTGCCTTTCTCTGAAACATGAACATAAAATTCCTTTTTTAATCTTCCGGCCATATTACATTCACAACAGACTTTTTTTATTTCAAGTGTTTAGAAATTTGAAATTGTACAAATCCCAGAGTATCTTGGGAAGGAACCTTCAGAAAAACAAAACAAACAAACAAACCCTGAACTGTTTAAAGACATAAGAGAACTATAAAAAGAAGATATTGGACCTGGAGGGGATTTTTGTAGTCATAATGGATGTCTAGGTTTAGTCTCTGTGAAAGATAAATACGTTAGAAAAACTGTAACAAGGAAATCTAATTTGAAAAGAAGTGTTGCTCATTTATGAGTTATGTTGGTGCCGACAGACTCCTAATCGAGAATAATAAAACCAATGTTCATTGGAAGAACCGCAATGAAATCAGAGTTTAATCTTCAAACAAGCTTTCTCTTTCCAAATCATACATTTGTTTCCCTTACTTGCTGGAGTAGCTTGGGGTGCGCTGAACTTCGGTAGCATCTGCATGTCTGCAAAAGCTGAACAGTGGCTGGCCAGGAGATGGCTGGGGAAGGAGATTCCCTCTATTCTATCCTATTTAGCAGCAGGGGGCTGAAGGTGGGGCTGCTTAATACAGGTGGCACTGGAGCTGCTCAGGAATATGGCCCAAGGCAGCATGCCTCTGGAGCAGTGCATACAGTGTACGTGCTCAGTGATGCATTAAAGGGATGGCCTTGCTGCACAGAAGTGATCTGGAAATGATGTACACAAGTGAACCACCTTATTCTGCCATTACATCATTAATTTCCACTGCTGTGCTTACCACAGTTGTTTTATAACTCATAATTTCAAATTTTTCATATTATGAATTTTTAACGGTTAACAGGTTGGATCTCGAGATGTACACTGAAAACTACTTTTGACAGAAGGTTCTCAGGGAATCACCCATGACCTGGTTATGAACCACAGGAACTTTGCACGTAGCTGGCAAAGGGCTGCTTTGATCAGTCTGTCCTGGCTAGGCTAATGATCACTGGGCTGTAGCAGTGACTTGTTCTTTCCAGTTGTGGGAGGATGAGGAGGGATTGGCCAAAGTTACACACAAGCACTGAAGAATTTAAGCTGAGTTGTGTAAAAGCTATGTAGTGCCAGCCTACCCAGGCAGTTGCCACCTACGCCTCTCTACTCCCATATTGGCTACTCTTTTTAGAAACAGAAAAAAAGAAACTTTGAAGTGATGCTCTTAGTAAGTGTGAGCAGAGGATGACTGGTGATGGCCTTCCTTCAGCTTGTTGCATGCCTCATCAGTAACAGTTACTGTCTTCTCAATTTAACATTTGCTTTTAAAAGGAAAGTAAGAAAGCCCATTTCATGACCAGATCATTTTTTACCCCTGCAAATTCTGGAGATGCTGAACAGGACTGAGCATCACATCCTCTATATGGGCATGTTTGTGTGGCATAGGCTTGGGTTTGTTGTTCTTTAGCTGCAAACTAATTTTAAGGATGCTCGTGATCAACATCCTTGATGATAAATGAAGCACGTAAACAAAGAAGACAGAGCTCTTTTTTTGCTCTGCTGAAGTGTGGTACAGTAAGAATGATAGCATCCATAAAACAGCACAGTCATTTACGCTTCTATACTCATTTGCTGCTGTGTGTGGTATTGTAAGATATGGGGCCAGGACAGAACACCAAAATTATTCATCCCAAGACATGAATGAAAAGCAGAGGGCTTTTTGTTCAACTATTCTTTAAAATAGACTGTGGTACAGCACAAGAACTTCTCAGGAGCTTCATAGAGGGGATCCCTTCTATGCCTACATTAGAGAACCGGAAATGTAAAGAGTGCAGTTCTGCCTCTCTTTCCAAGAAGATTGGCACAGTAGATTGATTAAAATGGTGAGAGCTCTTGGGCAAAGTAAAGGTCTCTAAAAGCTGTAAACTTGTCATGTGTACTCAGCATACTATTTGTCCACATATCTGGCTGCAAACCTACATAATTTAAGTGCCCGAATATTTTTTGGCCATATCCAACAGACAGATCTTAGCCAGACGTGTCTTTTTTGAAGAAGAGGACTATACCGAATATAATAATCTTCAGGAATGTATTTAGAGTCATAGCTCACCTGAATTTAAAAATAAATAAATGTGTATCTAATAAAGATACATTTTCTGACTGATAACAGCAGTTAAATTTTCCATCATTTTTTCATCAAAATCGATGACCCTCCAGATACTTCTAATTTATGTTTTGAAACACTGTTAATGCAGTGAACATTACTGTTCTGCCATTCTGGTTTTGTTCCACATCTGGTGACAGAAGAGACAGCTGTGATGTATGAGTACTGTACAGGAGTCCTTGGCCCTGCCTCCAGCCCTTTATCAATTGAAGCGTAGAACTTTATGGGGGGCAGTTGGGCTTCTGACCCTTTGAAAAGGGCCTCTTCCTCTGACAGGGAGGTGTTACCTGTTGTTCGAAACAGCTTTTGAATGACAAGTTAAGGAACAGACTTAACAGATATGGAAAGCAGTTGCTTGCAGACGATGGTCAGCAAGAAATAGGCTAAAGCAAGATTCAGACAAGCAGAAAAAGGAAGAAATAAATAAACTGATGCAGCTGCTATTTTTGTACTTGAAACCTCATCTAGAAGTAATTGTTTTGGAAAGACAGCTGATGGAATTAATAGCTCAATTCCTTTGGAGATGTTTTTTTGGTGTTGTTTCTTGTTTTAGACAAGAATCACCTTGTACAAGCCATTGTTTTCTACGTCTGTGTCTAACTTGTGAATTATATGAATGTAATTATTTTAATTTATTCCTGAACACTGGTGTACTTTGTTAAGCACACACATCTTTATAGAGAGGATACTGCAGTAGACACGTGGATAATGTCTGAATTACTCTGTATGATAAGCATTCAAAGACTGTATACTATGTCCAAACCATTTCTTCCCACAGAACATTAAGAGCCTAGTGGACAGTAGCCTTCATGATGATTAGCACCATTGGAGTAGAATAATGCAGATGACAAATAAGAGTGATCCTGTTTGAGACAGAGATGCATTGCCGAATTTTAGAAAAAGTTTGTACTATTTTCGTAATTTTTTTTTTTTTTTTTAAACATTTGCCCTAGCCTATTGGTCAGCTTCCTTTAACTGAATGCAGCTAGCAGCTGACACAGCAGTTTTATCAACTACTGAGAAATAAAATGTTATGCTTCAGAAAAATTCAGTTCTCAAAGTCCATCCCTAAAGATCAATAAAGCTTCTCCTCCAGTTAAAGCATTTCTAATGAACACTAAGTTTTTAAATGCAACATTTTTCCTCACCTTTCTTAAAAACACAGATCTAAAAACTTGAACCTAAAGAAAAAACAAAAGCTACTGAGGATTTCAGATGAAACACGGTAAATCTGGTTGTAATTTTTGCAGTCATTAAATTGCCTTCTGCATTGGAGGTAATGAATAAATTAATCTAAAGTTTTCATGGACGCAAGGATGTATTACACGAAATCTTTAAAAAGTAGAACCGTGATTCAATTTTCAGTCTTGCACAGTTACAGTAAGACCTTATATTCATTTTTCTGAATCTCCTGCTCCAAAGCAAAGCATCACAAGACCTAGTTCCGTGGTGTTTTGTCGTGTTGGTCTTTTTTCCTACTTGAAAGGTGCATTATGTTTATTCTTTCAGTCAGTACCCAGTTAATCCGATTTAGTTTGGAACATCAAACAGTAAAGAACTTCCAAATTCCAAGTATATCTTCATTAATATTTACATCTTTCCCTTTAAGTACTGTGAAGCAAATTCCTTCAGGAGGTGGTGGGGAAGGAATCTGAGCAGTGTGGTCTTGGAGGCAAAGGGTCTGCTTGTGTGAGGAATATCAAGACCACCTTAACTGCCAGACAGTGTACACATCTTCTCCACCTCCTCCCAGCACCTGCTCCTGTTGGTAAACATTTCCTTAGTAGGCTCCCTTTAGTTACTCAAATATTTGTCTGAAGCACATTGAAGCCAAATTCTGTTATCTTGTAGCAGAGACAAATTTAATTGGTCTCTGGACAGTATAAACTTTTGAAGACTTTTCAAATCTTCGCGCTCTCTCTTAAATCATTACATTCCAGCTAACTTCTGTAATGAGAAGCACTTGTTTTTTCATCTAAGAAATTTAACGTGAACCACTGTTCAAAGCTGCAAATAATTATATAAACTTCCCTGCTGTTGTATGTTGTATAACATCAAATCTTCTGGAATTCCTTGCGATACCCTTTATTACTGGTAGTGACATGTAGTCTACAGAGTTAGTGACTGTATAATCAGTGGATATTAAGATGTTATAATCACAAAAGAACAAGAGAGTTAGGCAAAGTAGACTAAGATAATAAGGAGAACAAATGGAAGGCTTACCCGTATGCTAGGCTCACTACAGAAAGCACCAGAAGAAAGGATCTCCAGACAAGATCCTTCCCCACTGGTAGCCAGCTCTTAAATAGGTCTAGGATTGCCTTCCCCTGTGCTCCTCTGGCTGACTCATGGATCGCCTCAGGTGATCAATCGGAGGTTCAGGCCATGACTCAGCAGTTCCCATACACTGACTTTGTCTCAAAATTAATGAAGCAGTCAGGAAGCTTTCTGTTAATTTTTAGAATATTAATCATTTGAGTCATTCCTCATCTTTCTGATCTTTTCCAGTGGCCTTCAGAGCTCTGTACCTCAAAGAGGTTCCTACAGCTTGCTGTTAGTGCAAAAAGGCACATTCAGCTATGCATGGAGTCAACTGAGTCTGATAACTGTATTTAGAAATATCCTTTAAAAAAATTCTGCGACCTTCATTTTTGATTTAGAATCTGAGTGGTGAACTACCGCACCTTAAAGATGAATCTCAGATGTCATCGAAGCATTACAAAACTGGAAATGTATTTGTATGGAATTGCTACAAATCGGTGTGCTGGAGAATTTGTTCACTAACACGTTTCTGTTGAAAAAAACATAATATAATGTATAGTATAATATAGGAAAGGGAGAGTGTATTTTCATGATCATGCAGATAAAAATGTGATGTAACTTGCTTTTCTTGTTCTTTTTGTAACAGGGGTGCTTTTATGTTTCTGGATAAGAGTAATACTAATAGTCCTAATACTTAAAAGGTCATGAAGCATGTTCTCAATAAGAAATAATTATCACTCCCTATTTTGATATACTGATCAAAAATAAGATGCAAAGAATCTGAAAGAAAATGATGAAACTGAAATAACTCATCAGTTTTGACTCAGAAATAATCTCAGAACTTTGTGTTAGAAATGAGCCCATTCACTAAATTTAAACATTTGGAATAACATTTAAGTATTTTTGATAATTGGTGCTCTTCTGTAAGCAGAGAAAATACAAGGAGGACACTATGTTCAGCATATTTGGTATTTCTCTACCCAACAACTAGAAATACATTGACACTTGTTTCTAAGTAGCATCAACAAGGAGAGGAACTTTCAGAATTCCGCCAACTGTGTGAAACAGGCTACTTGGGGATTTGCTTTGTCGGCTCTGTTTTCATGAAGGGAAATACAGAAATATAAGGAAGAGCCTGGAAGTTGAGAGGTCTTCTTCCCCAGTTGTTTGGTTATTTTTTATCTGGCAGTAGGATTTATTTTTTTATACTGAATTATGGGGTTATGGTGCAATGGGGATAAAATACTGCATTTTTTCGTGGTCCCATTCAGACAACCAGTTTCAGCGCGCTAAAAAAGGGCCCATCTCTGGCCCCTTTTAAACCATTCCTGCCTTACTTAGCAGCAGAAGTGAACTCCTGTCCTCATGCATACATGCAAAGTACCAGTCTGTGTTCAACTGTTTATATAAAACATCTGTTCTGTTTTCATTTCAAAGCTGGTCTTGTCATTTCAAAGTTTAACTTTTGATTGTAGCTAATTTTTTCTGGGAAAAGAACTTGCTACTAGGGACAGTGTTTTGTCACCTTTGGAAAAGAGACCAAGCAACACTGTGGTGTGTTTGGGTAAATTCAGGAGTTAAGTTTATCCCTCAGAAGCTCAGAAGAACAAGAAAATACTAAAGATTCCCTTGCTCTTCCACATTCTAAAACAAGCAAACAAAAAAACTGCATTTCTCTACACTCGCAGAAAGAAGAGCTACTTGGAGAACCAATTTTTAAAGGTTATGGAAAAAGTGAAACCAACTTGTTTTGCTTGACCACCCAGGTAGTAAAATAAATACTGTAATATTAAAAAAAAAAAAAAAAAAATCATACTTTTTTTCACCAAATGATAGCAATGTGTAAAGCACCAAAATAAGGAAAGCTATATTGCACGTGTATAACACCTATTACATTTGCTTTTTTTTTTTCCATTGTAACTCCCATAAAAATGGAATAATTCAATGTTAATGACAGCATAAAAATCAAGAGCCTTCTGTCATTTGGAAACAATCATTTCTAGCAAGACCTCCCCTTAGGAAATTAATTTCCCATTAGGAAATGTAAAATCTTTGTGGACAGAAGGCTCACCTTGCTGAGTTTGAAACTATGCATGACTGAAAACTTTCCAACATCATTTATGGGTGGAATAGGGAGAGTCAGCACCTATTACGCCCTCTTCCTCATCATCCCCTGCGAGAATCACTGAGGTTTAAAGATGGAAATGAGGTTTAGAGATGGAAATGTGGAGCTCAGCGTTCAGCTAAATAGTTAAAATGAGCTGTGAGAGTCCTGACCAAAGCCAGCAGAAACAGTGGGGAAAAAAGTGGAACTTTGTAGCAATGATGATAGCGATGGTATTGACAGTCTGACATGACAAATCCTTGTTTGCAGGGAGAATGACTTGCAGTTAGCAGATAAGGTCAGACAGAGGATGTTTCTTACCAAGTCATCATGGCTTGCAAAAAATTTCTGGTTCACCCTGAGGCAAGTGGCCCTGTCATTCACACCAGCTTCTGCCATTTTACCCCGTTACAAACCTGACCTTTCTATCCTTGAATCTTGTATTCTAACTATACATGTGTCTTGGGTATTGTAGACAAAGGGAGGAAATGTGAACTTCCATTATCTAAACAAACATTTAAATATAAAAACAAAACAGCTAGTTCCTAAGTTTGTTCCATAAGGTATTTTAGTCAGTAAGTGTCCTACAATCCCCTGTTCTTGACTGTGTGCATAGCCATTTTGACAATAAAAGGTCTACGTTAAGATATCAAAGATGTGTATCACGACATCTTTGACCGCCAGTATTTATTTTTAGTTTTACTTTTGTGCTATTCCTGAATCATTCCATCAGTAGCCTGCATAAAGGTGTGCAAGGATGTACTGGAGGTCACTGATCCCCAGGGAAAAGTCAGGCTGTGTCACAGATAGTGGGGAAAATGACTCATTCTATGTGCTCCCAAAGGATAATCCCTCTCAAACAACCCATGAATGAGGCTCATGGATTTCTTGGTATAAATTTCTATTTGTAGAAGTGTGAAGTTCTGATGCTCCTTTTCAGCCCTGAACTGACTAGGTAAAGAAATAAGAAGTGATTTTTGAACTCTCTCAACTCAAGGTGATCCACTCCAGCTCCATAGCTAGATGTCATAACCTCTTTGAATAAGTAACAACCTAACTCTCCATATTAATAATGTAAAAGCAGCACTTTTTTAATACTCCATTATTACCAAATTTATCTTCTGGTATTCACAAGAGATAAGCATTTTTTTACCTTTTAATTCCAATTTAAGTCTTGAAAGTAAAGCATTACAGCAGTTGAATTCAGTGCCTTTTTTCTTTCTTCCTAGAAACATCAGCGATCATGCAGAGGATACAGAGAGATGGTGCAACTTCTTACTGTACCTTATTTTACTAAAATCTTTTTCTTATTTATGATAACATAGTGAAAGATTGAGCTTCAATGGAGACATTGCTTTCAGGAGTATGTGTAAGAAAATAATGTATTTAACATGTTCGCTTAAAAATAACTTCATAGCCATTCATTTTATGGGAACTAACCCAACCATACACGTTTAGCACATATTCAGTTTGTGTACTATCTAGAATTTTGAGTTTTTGTCAATGCATCACTGATTATTTTTTCAAGCCTAGTTTGAATAAAATCTCAGGACTAAAAGTTGGATGTACCAAGGAAGGAATCATCCCCTAGTTCAAAAAAAAAGAAAGAAAAGAAAAATTCATGTATAATAACTATATAGTATATTGCAAAAAGAAATAAAAGCAAAGCTCAGTGATATTTCCAGTGTACTCTCCTGGTACTGAACCCTTATCTGTACTCTTACAGTACTGCATTAAAATGCATTCACTTTCAATTTTCATTGTCCTTCTATTTTACTTTCTGCTCCTACTTTTATTTATTGTTATTGTTTCTTGTTATCTCATTGACTTCCATGAGTCTTTGATGAATTTTGGTGGAAAAGGCAGCATATATTCAAACTCCTAATCTTTTGAAATAGGGATTGCTAGGAAGAATGGGGCAAATTCTTATAAATATAAATTGAAATATCTTGAAATGGAATTGCTAAGCTAGTTGTGTCATATTAGAGTTAAATTTTGCAAAATAAAAATGAAAATACAGGGAAATAGAAGTCAAAAGGAAAAATTTAATTCTTTAACTTTTCAAGTTTTAATTTTTTTTTTCATTCTTAGTGGGGAACCAGCACATTCCCTTTAATAATTATAAATAAATAACAATAAGACTGACACTGAGATTGAATGCTGAAGGAGGCTGGAGCCAGGCATTGCCAACTGGAGAAGATGAATATGTGTGTTTATGTGCTCTGAAGGGAGGACAGAGATTAAATAGGAAAGGGTGGCAAGAGATCATTAAAAGATTGATTGAAAGCCAACGCCTAGATAGTAGAATTAGGAATAACTCAGCAAAGATCCTGAGAATGAAACCTCTAGAGGTGAGACTGCAGTGCTGGCAAATGGAAGTGCTGGGCTGTCCTGAGGCAGAATGCTGCTATTCTGCAGGCAGAACTGTTGACTGATGAGAAGACAGCAGTGAGACCAAGGAAGAAACAAAGTGGACAGCCTGAAAAGAAGACCTTTAAATCTCCCTATTTCTCTGCTATCAACAAAAATCTACATCAGCTAGCACAGAACTCATTTGTGCACAGTACCCTCACTGTCATTTACAAACACGTTTTCTATCCGTAGTAACTTTCAGTAGAGTGGTGAGATGGAAGTGAAATCTGGATCAGAGAAGCTTCATTAACTTCTTACAAATGTCATGAACCTTGGTTGTGCCTACTTTTGCTGAAAAGGACCAAAATCAGATCTGCAAGCTAAGTCAGTATTGCCACTTACCTATATACATATTCCTAAAGGTCTCAGGAACTTCACAATGAGGTTACAACTTTCCTGTTGCATTACGATAGTAAGCAGTAGCCCAAAATGAAGTGTATAGCATGTTTCCTAGAGAAATAATTTGAAATGGCCACTGAAATCTTTCTGTTGCTTTCCTTGTACCATAACAAGAAAAGGCAGTTTACCATTTCACTGGGCAAAGCTACATTCTGGTGTCTGCCATATCTGCATAGTTAATGGTTCAGTCTTGCTGATTTTTGATGTGTTTTCATACTCCTTTTGTGGTATTTGCCAGTTGACTTAATCTTTTCAAAGAATTAATGAACTAGTATGCTATCAGGTTTGTTGCTCTTTATTTATCATTAAGCAATAGTTTTTGTTTTGACTAATTGCTAGTCAGTATTTTTAATGCAGTATAAATTGCATGCTTTCTTTTAATTAAAAATGTCCAAATTGTTTTCTATTTCCTATACAGGGTTGAAAAACTTCCAGTATTTTCACTGTTTTAAAAGGTCTTTAGGGTTTTTTTAGCCCTTCTCAAAATTGTTAGTCTTCAAATACAGTTTGGCTGCTTCTTATGGGAGAGTGTAATTTTACATTAATATAGTTATAAGCTTTTAGAAGTATTATTATACAGGCACCTTATATGTTGGAATAGCAAACTTTAAGCTTTTAATTTTTTTTTTAAATTTTTTAATTTGTAAATGAAGAAATGGAAGAATCAGCAGTGTAGCAGGAAGCAAGACCAGCAGAGAAAAGAGAAAGAACAACAAGGATGTTTTAAAAATAGTTTGTTCTTGTGGAAGAACTCTTTCTTCCTCTGACACCTTTACATCCTTTACTTGGTGCACTGCATTTTTACTAAGTTACCTGATTGTTGTACCACTTATGATTTACCAAGGCGGAAGGTAACGGCATACAAATTTTAACTTTGTTTGAAGACTATTGCTTTAATTTCAACAAACAAAACAAATCAAAAACCAAAACCTTTTGGTTTTGGACTGCCTTTTGTTGTCCAAGAATCCCATTCTGAAAACTCAGAGTATTATTCCTGTTTCCCGGCTGCCCTGAGAACAGTTTCACAGGCAGAGGCAGGGCACTGTGCAGTGCTGACGGCATGAGGGGCCCAGGGCTGCTCTGCACCAGCAGCCGGGCTCTGAGTCCTTGCCCATGCACAGTGCACAGTGCTGCCACTGCTGTGGTGTTCAGAGCTGAGCAGGCCCTGCTGCTGCCCTTGAGTCTTTCCCTTTCAGTTCCAGAGTTGGTTCCTAACTGTTACTCGCAGCAGTGCAAATTATAACCCTAGGTTATACAGAAATATAAAGATCTGACGGTGTATAAAAATAGATCTGTTTCAAAACAATTGTATTGCTAAATCCAGAAACATTCCTCATCCGTGATTTTGAAGACGTACAGAATTAATGCATTTCTGTATGCACCAGTAGAACGTGGAGATTTTAGTTTATATAATTAGAAAATGTGCAACGTATGAAGATGGCCTGTCACAGACATTCTCCAAATACTAACAGTTTTATACGCTGATAATCCTGAGATTAAACTGTTGAGATTAACTGTGGAAATACAACTTTCCGCAGGAGCAGTATGCTTTGGAATCCAATTTTGAATCCTTTTTGTTATGAAGATCACCTGCTATTTAAAGTGGAGCTTCTCATGTTTGTGTAATTGCACCTTCACTTCGCCAGCTCAACCTGGAGAGCATCATAATGGAAGATGAGAAATTGTGTTAAGGATGAAAAATCACTGGGAGTTCTCTGCTGCTATCATTTCAAAATATGTGTGAAGACATATAGAGAAATGTTTTTGTAACTTGTCATTTTAATTTTAATACAGGCAGAGTAACATTTGCCTCGTATTCCCATGCATAACTTAAGGCCACACTGAGGTCATGAAAGAAGGAAACGCAACCACAATGAACTTAGCTATTCCAGTAGCAGAGTTTTCCTCTATTACTCACTCAATTTTTCTTGGTTCAGATGCAACATTTGGTGTTAAGAACATGCATTCATTGAACAGGAGTCCAGAAGGATTTCAAAGACCGTCTGAAATTCATTGTTTTGCAGTGAAGGTTGCAACATTGCCTATTTATTGCAAGGCTGCTAAAGAGGTAGAGATGGATGATTTGGGATCTGTGATATGCTTTTTGGATACTATTATTTTAGTTATAGAGCAGAACAGTAGGGAAATCACAACTTTTCAGTGCCAACATATGACCAAATTATGTATACACATTTGTAAATACCAATTAAAATGCTGAACACATGGCAGTAGAGATTTGAGAAACTTGTCTGACAAAGATTTTAACAAGTTCACTTCTGAGAGCAATCCAACTTTCGAAGCAGCCTACCTCCAAGTAGGAATCTTCACTAAAGTCTACTAAAATAATGAAAAGACTCCCTTCCACCTGGATGATCTTTCAGTTAAATCTTTTTCTGCCTTATGGCAGATCCTCACCTTGCAGTGCTGAGCCTTAAATGAGACTCTCAGTCTGGGATCAGGGGTAGCAGGTCTGGGAAGCAGGGATAAGCACAACAGAAGAAAGAAAAACAACCAGAATGTGATTTGAAGTGAAGCTTTTGCCTTCCTTTGCAATAGCTTACATTTTCTTATACACGCAATGATCTTTTTGTGCACCTGAAACACTGTCTTTTGTAGATAGCAATGCACATTTTATAGGTGTGCTTGTTTTGCAGCTTTGGAGCTGGAAACAGTATGTCCACATCATGCAGTCCCATGCCTCAGCTAACTAGGAAGGCAGATGTGATCAGAAAAGTTTTTAGAATGGGGAGCAAAAAATCGTTTTGGTAAGAAAGCTTTCCTGTAATTGTTATGTTTTTTTGATGCAAATTGATCTCATAATTCACAGTTCACAGGAAAATCTACACCATACTGTGATGAGAATTTTGGCAGCATTTTGACAACAAAAGGAAATTATGGAGTGAACTAACATCTTAAACTACAGTGGAAGGCAATAAATTCAGAGAACTTAAATTCTCCACATCAGAACAGCATAAAATACCTATTAGATTAAGATACCCTTCCAGTAGAGGTCAGGTACCACCAAGATAGGAGAAAAATCCACTGCATTTATTGCTTATATGAAGTTTAAATTATAAATAAAGCCCTTTGTCAAAAGTGTATGTCAGTATTCTATAAAAGGAACTTAACAGTACTTTGGATTTACGTTAATTCATTTATCATTTTAAAAGGCAAAATATTTATCATATTGAACTCAATTGAAGAGAACAAATTTGGTGTAAAGATAGTTATTTAAAGAGAGATAATGCTTTATCTCTGCCAGTAGTAGCAGTATATGTCAGAAAGCCAATCAATTCTGTCATGGACCAGGATGCTGCCTAAGAAATAGAAAACATCTCTTGTGGCAGGTTCACTATTCATTTCTGACATCTGGCTGGTATGATATTGAGCGCTTAAATTTATAACAGATGTTAGTCTGAAAATGCAGCACTACACTTTCATCCACTGAATCTCCTCCTGAGTTTCCTCACAGCTGATTTGTGTGATATTTTTATTCTTAAGTAAAAGGTTTATTTTAGAAGGCTTTCTTATAAATGCTTGGTATGCATAGATAACCATCCTTCTGCATGTTTGTAAAACTTGTACGATATCTACCTAGAAGTATTTTTTGTGCGTCACAGGACTAAGGTTGTTTGTTGCTGTTGTTTTTTTTTCATTTGTGTTCAGTTAAGCATTTTTTCCCCCTTAGATGGGTAGAAGGTAGATGTGTCTCTTAGGGACATGATTTAGTGGGCAATATTGGTGGTAGGTAAGCAGTTGCACTAGATGATCTTAGAGGTCTTTTCCAACCATAACGATTCTATGATTCAGTGATTCTACTGTGAAACAATAGCTTTGCAACCTATTAGAGATCTCTGCACTTGTTTTAAGCTTATTCGTGACAGGGTTCTTGTCTAGATTCATCCCATCCTCAGCTTTACATGTAAAGTTGAAATGATAAGTTTGGACTTGTCGAAAATGATCAGGACAACTTGCAGACATTTCAAACCAGTAAAATTCATTCTTCATAGATACTGAATTCTTTTTTGAGAGAGAGTGAGGGAAAACTTGTTTGTTCTGTGAAAACCTTTGTGTCAGCAGTGCTCCGGATGGATTTACAACTTTTTCTTCTAGAGGGTTAGCATACTGATCTTTACTCACTGCACAGAACAGTAGCCCATCTCAGTAAAATGCTAAATTGGCATTTCTCTTTTTGAACAAGTTAACAGTTCATTCATGTGGCTTTTCCCATTGACTTCTGTAGCACCCAGAATCTTATAATATGGAAAAACAAACAAACAAGCAAACAAAAAAGAAGCAAAAAAAGCTAAGTGTTAAATAGGGTTACCTGCACATTTGTAGAAACAGAATGTGTAATTCATGTGATTTCACTTTTTGGGATAATTGATGGCATTTTCTAAAGACACAAACATGAATAAGTAAATAAAAAGCTGAAAAAAAATGAAATAAAGGCAAGGGATAAAAAATACAGGTCTGTCACATGCTGAAGTTGTAAAAGGTTTTAAAAAACTACTTAGGAGAAAAGGAATGAGTTAAAATGTCATCAGATCTGCAACATAGCAAGAGGAAGTGACAGTGGAAAGATGAACAACTGAATTAAAACACAAATGATACATATAGAACATTCAAAAAAAAAAAAAAAGTAGGCTGATTTTTTTCTGAAGTACCTTTATGGAGCTTTTTGTAACTTGAAATCAATCCCTCCTTAAGGCTAAACTGTGTCTTTTCGCAAACTGAAAACAATGACATGAAGAAAGGGACTGAGAGTCTTTGTCTTCAAGTAACAAGTAATTTGGTACAGCCAAAGATTTCTTTAAGCCTACCACAAATGGAAAGTATTTCTAATGCAGGTGAAAGAAAAGAAGATGTTAAAAGCAAAGAACATGTGTATTCAGTATGCTGTTAAATGGAATACAAGCAAAATTCTAAGTTTCACATTTGTCTCACAAAAACAAACGTTACTGTGAAGCCCTTGTCAATCTATAAAAAGAATAGAATATTTGTCTAAAGTGCTTCTCAGTTGTGCAGAGACAGAGAATAACCAGTGTAGTATCATTTGAAGAGATAAATGTATTTACAAAGAAGGTCTACATTATTAAATTGACTTCTATGGAAACTTATGGGAAAGTTCTTAAACTTAAGGCTCATTCTGAGCTTGTTATCTTATTTTGAAACTGACAAGGTTTACATATCCATGTTATTAAACATTGTTCAATTTATTATTATCGTTCAATATAATATTATTTATGGAGTTTCCAATAAGAGGAAAAAAGAATTTTGAAGCTTTTACATCAAGTCAGCTCTCCATTACCTGGGATGAAAGCAGACTGGAAGAAGCCATCTTTTCTGGGCTGAGGAAGCACTTCATTCCGCTGTTCCTGCAGCCTGGTGACTGGCTGCCCCAGACCTGCTCAGTATGGATGCTACCCAAACACAGGAAGCCAAGACAGGTGCTGCAGCTGGGGCTGAACAACCCAGTTCAATGTCTTGGAACTAGAAGTGCACAGCAGAAGTTCTAACACTGACCTCATAATATTCAGGAGTGCTGAGCAGCCTCAGTATATTACTATGCATACTGTCCCTGTTTGGCTCCTCCAGATACCATATGCCAGCTGCACCCCAGTGCTGGCAAAACCTGAGCTGCCCTGGTCTGCATCAGTTTTCATTCTGCATCAAAAGGTAACATACATAACCAGGCCACACACAGTGCACACTCAATTATATATGTACAGAAATTTCACAAGTGGCTTCAGGGATATTGTCTAAAGTAAGTATTTACTTCCTCTGAAATAGCTCTATTTGCCAAAATAGAGGAGTCAAAACAAGAAAGTCCCATTCCACCTAAACAGAAGGGTAAACTGTGGCAAGAAGCAGCATCTGAAAGTAACCACAGGACAACCTTGCCACATGCTAGTAGCAGGAATCTTATCACAGAAGTTATTTGCTGGTGTTACAATGCACACGTCGATGATACTGTCTCTTTTTGTATATTGGAATGCTTTGAGTTGTGCTGTCATTAAAAACCATGGTAAGAGAAGGAGGAATTGTCTTCAGACAACCTTGCCTTTTGAGCCCTTCAGCTTCAGCCAAGCCTTGGGAGATGCACGAGGGCCAGATGAGTATAGATCTCATTTCTCAAGGAAAGAAACATTTTGGTAAAGTTTTGGTTAGGATCACCACCAAATGAAAAGCTGCACTATGAATTGAACTATATTGCCAGGGAGTCAACACAGGAGAAAGTAATTACAAATGAAAATTGAGAAAATAATAGTGCTCATATGTGTTCTGCAGCTTGCAAAACTACATGTTTTTTCCTTTTGTCACTTAATTTCCCTTCCAAGAACATAGTTAGAGATCACACCTATTTCCTGGGCCTATCAGCTGCTTCCAGTCACCGGAGTGATGGAGACTTAATCTCCTTGTAATGAATCAGCAGATTCCCTCTACTGGAGAAAAGGAACAGGTAGAAAAATGGTTTGCTTAATGACAAGCTTCTTAGATGAATGTCAACTGGCTACAGCATAGTCTAGATTAAGCTAAACTGATAGTAGTTTTTATTTTCCTAAATGTGTACTTCTTTAATACACAGATTTTAATGTTGCCATATTCAGAAACATTAAGCAGTCATTTGCCTCAATTTCTGCTGGTTATTTTTTGACCATGAGTACATACTCAGAAACTTAGAACTGCCCTTTCAAGGCAGTTCCACCTTCTCCTGACTTGAGTAGTATTTTTTTTCAATCAACATCATTATTTTGGATTTTTCTTCTGATCTTTCTACTAGATCACCATCTGTTACAGCAGCTGCATATTTTTTATGAAGTAGATAAGAGGCTGACTTTATACTTAGGAGGTGCACCTGTGAGAAACCTGAATCCCGTGCTTAGCAAAGACCTGAGCAGAGGATGGGGCCAGTGAGAAAAGTACTGCTAAGCCACTGCTGTCATCCCAGCAACACGTGGTTATGTTCCTAAAACCAAGTGGTATCCATTGCAGGAAGGGCAATTGAAAATTGAAAAGCTTAGAAGAACTAAGGGACAGAGACTGATGTGAAGGAGTAAAAGAATGAAGTGGCTGATGGAAGGATGCATCTTTTGGTAAGAAGCACAGATTTAACCACATTGGTAAAATACAGATGCTAAATGTCAAACGTTTACCATCCGGTAGTGGAAAAAAATTAGGTGTAAAGCCTGCTAGGAATGTAGCAGTAATACTGTTGATGTAGGATTTCCTGGGCATGTTTTTGCAGCATCTGCAAGGGAGGCTAAAATTAATGCATTCTTTGTACAAATAAGGTGATGGGAAGTAAATTGGGTGCTATTTCTTCAATGTATAAAATTATGACTCGTTTGAGAAAATAGCAATTTCAGTTTTGATGTACCATTCAAGATTGTTTTTTACTGAGAAGTAAAAGCTTGTGATAGAGTTGGAAGGATTTCCCTTTTAGAAACCTCTCAAAATTAAAACCAGTCACAAAATTTAACTTGAAATAACAGACGGAGTTGGACTAGATGACCTTTACAGGTCTCTTCCAACTCCAAGGATTCTATGATTCTATGATGCTGTGTCTGACAACCACTCTCTCCACTACCTCAATCACTGAGCAGATATAGTTATGGCTGTATGTGCCATCAGTACATATGGAGAATGAGACACTCTTATGCAGAAATCTGTTTCCTACATTTTGTTTATATACATAAACAATGTGTATACACACATGAAAACAGAGTTCCAAATACATATATATATACACACACATAGACTAAATGCATATGCAGTTATTATATGCATTTGTATGTATTACTAGTAGTCACTGATTTTTAAGCAGTTCAGGAAATCAGCTTGACTCTGGACCATTTGAATCTGCTTTGAATAATAGATGAAACTGCTGATTTCCACTCATGTGCTTACATTGAGAGAACTCCAGTGGATCTTAAGGCATTCAAGTGACTGCAATAAGAACTCGTTGCAAGTGCGTCAAACAAATACCATGCTGCAAGGAGAATAGTTCTGCTTCAGGCACCTCTGGACCAAATTCAGTGCCAAGTGTGGAAGTTCTTGATAGCTGAATTTTTTTTTGTAGAAACTATCTAGTCATGTAAATAATCAGTTTGCTTAGTGACATTTATTTTATTAGTAGGAACTGAGCAGAAGAAAGCTCCCTTTCTTTTAGCTACTTTTTCAAATAGTTTCAAATTCGTTCATGATTCTGTACAGACTTACTTCATCTGCAGATGAAAAAAGCTTTCTTCATCGCATGAATGTAATTTTCTGTTAATGAGAACTCTTGAGATTTCTAGCATGAGAAGCAAATTTGCAGAAATGGTTTCTTCTTTTTAAGTATCCATTTTATGAAATAAGACTAAATTAGGTCAGACATGAAAGTTTTGGGCTCATATCTCTAGAAAAGAAACATAACTGTTGTCATTCACTAGTACTAATGTATTTTAATAATGTTCAGTTTAAATCTCTAAGCATTCCTGTTTGCCTCTATTTAATACTACTATAGTATAAATGAAATACTGGTCCCATGTTTCATAGAAAGCTAAAAGTGAGTGGTTGACCTTCAAAGATAAGTTTTACTGCATATTTTGCAGTGCTATTACTAAAATTATTTAAAAATCAATAATGAGATTTGTATTCCTACTTAACATTATTGAAGTGGGTTTTTTTAATTCAAAGAGCAGACCATACTAGACAAAATATTTTTTTTATTTTCATTATTGAAAATGCCCTTTTTCTATATTTGTGTAAACAGTGCCCCAAAATGAGAAGGAAAAAAGGATGTGTTCCCACAACATTTTCTTATTTATTTAGAATCTGAAGAATTGATGAGTTTTAGCTACTGATAATTTCCCTCTCATTGCAAACACCATTCAAAAATTTTCAACAAACTCATTTTTCTGTAAAAAGAAAAAATAAAGTCTCTCATTATTTGCCCATTACGCTATGAAGATTTCAATGCAAATGATCTGTATGTAGCAGCTTTGTGATCATAATTAACGTTCATTCTCAAGACAAAAATTATGTTTAAAAAAGTTCAACCCTCATTTGTAATATGTAATCAGTTTCAGATGGATTTTCCTCTGCTGATAATACTTAAAACAGGATTTACAAGATTTCAGTGACCAGCTGGCATTCTGTCATCCACAGGGGTCATTCCTCTGTCTGCTAGTGCAAAAAAAAAGCAATCTTAATTAGTGTCTCTGTGAGATAATTGTAGAATGGCTCTTAGGGTGACTGATGAGAATTTCAGTTTAAAAAAGGTACCATCAGAACACTCTGCTGGAGTTTGATTCTGAGCTATTGAATTTTTCCATGAGAAGTGGAAGAATTAGAAAATCGAGGATGTTGTTGGTTTGGTTTTTGTTGTTTTTTTGTTGGTTTTTTCTTTTTTTTTTTTTTTTGGCTGGAAAGTTATAGGAATCACAGGTTTAAGAAACAAAGAGAAATGTCCTCCTTATGTAATTTATGTTTTATATAACTCTGAATTTTACATTAATTTAAGCTTATTTCAGGAGGCACATTTGGTGATGGAGGAGGGCACAACAAAGAAAAACAAAGCAACAGAAGGCAAAAGTCAGTTAGGACAAACTGTTACAAAGAAGAAATGCTGAGCTCCTGTGTACAGGATGTCACTCTCAAAAAAATTCTTCATTCACATTGATTTTGTCGTAGTTCAGTACTGTTTTAGGCTAAACCCTGGACTAGACACCAGCAGCATCAGGAAAGCCAGTCCTAATTCTTGAAGGTTACTGATCTACAGTATCCTACTTAAGAGTATTTGGAGAATATCTGTATTTTTTATTATCTAAAATCCTCTTTATTAACTCTGTTTCTCAGAGTGAAAACTACAGCATCAGACAAGGCTAATGTGTAGTACTGGATTTAGTAAAATCCAGCTGCAAAGCCTGAACATTTAGAGCCAGAGATCCAGGTCACACTTCTGTAGTTCTGTCCTTGTACCCATCAAACAAATAACTGTCTAGCAGGGGTTGATATAAAATAGGAAACCTCCCTCTACAGCTTTTAACTCATTCAACATTTCATCAGTTCATTCTGTCTCTTGAATTTTCAGTGTAAAGATCTGCCTTTTGGACAGGACACTACATGATGGGGTGAATACTAGACAGGAATTACAGAGAGATTCATGAGATTTTTCAGTAGTTATGGTATGGGAATAAAAGTTCTTAAAAATGCATTGGAATGAGAGAAGAAGTACAAAAGAAAATAGTTGCACAAATGAATAAAAAATGGATGAACTTCTAGAATAGTTGACCTGCCGAATAAACTCTTTTTAAAAAACCTCGTCTTCCAAGAGGAGGATCAGATTGTAGTGTAAAACTTGTTTAAGAAACAAAAACCAAAAACCAAAAAAAACTACTGAAATAATGCACATAAAGAGATGCTTGAGAAATTTTAGCATAGAGTATATTGTTAACAGTTATGCTCAGTTTAAGATGCTAGCATAAGTTATTAATGAATTTCTGAGATGTGAGTATATTTCCTTGAAACATGAGAAATGCAAATAGAGAGGAGATGAAAGCAGCAGCAGCAGTCTAAAACATAAAGCTGACCAGGACAGCGTCCCAGCCATTGTCCATACATTTGCACCAGCTGGGAGTATTGTTCAGATGCGTTATGATTCACACACAGAACACACTCCAGAACTGTGTATGTCAGAGACTGTTACTGCTCTAATAGTTTCCTACTATGAAACTGGGGGAAAGATGGCATAGGTAATCAAGAAGTTGTGTTGTCCGAGGGATGTCAACATAACAAATGGATGGTTTTTCTGTGCTGAATTAGAATACTGTTATTTCCACAAAGTCTGCTGACATAAAGTAAGTGCTGACAAATCCTTGGAACTTTTGAAGTGTGATTTACAAGAAACTGGCTGGGCAGTCCTTCACACGTTTGTTCTCCCGTCTCCTGTGTGATCGTATTTCTACTCATTCTTCCTATCTCATTACCTACAGTTTGTGGACTTCATGTCAGTAGCAAGAAAATTTGTCATTTTGGTTCCTTCTTCCTGTTTAAGGCTTTTTTGTTGTCGTTTTCATCCCACAAGGTCTTGGCATTATGTTCCAGTTAATAGCATTAAAAAAGTATCTCTCATTCTAACAGTTTTGGCTGAATGATAAGTATATGACAGTAGACCATAAAAGGGCTGATGCAGTCCATGTGATATTACAAAATTAATAAAGTAAAGCTAAAGTTTTGTGTTTGTTAGTTTCAATTAGCAGAATTAAAAGATATCAATTACATATATCTTAACTTTAAGAAACTCCTAAGAATTGGAAAAAAAAAAAAAAAAAGTAAAAAAAACCTGTAAAACCAGGTACAAGCATGATTAATGCAAGATTCTGTTTGTGACTGGATAAATAAGTATTCACTGAAATAAGTGATCTGACAGAATATGCATAGATATTCTGTTAAATAAAAATTTAGTGAATATAAATGGATCTTTGGGTAATGTTACCAATATGGGTATGGTTTATAGTGTTGCCTGTGTGAGAACATGGATTTGTGAGAAAGAAAAAATTGAGTTAGGTTAAGCTATACAAAAGGCAATCAAAACCCCTCCGAGAGCAATTCAAATGGAATTTGTCCATTTTTACATGTCAACAAGAAGGAAGTCTTTTGTTTAACTTTTTGTTTGTTTTTCAAAATCTCAGATTTGCCTGAAAATACAATTTTTAATGGCAGCTGAATGTGATTGTGAAAGTAATACTAACTTAGATCAACACACCAGCAGTTCAGGGTTTTTTATGAGGAGCTCAGAGGCCTGGGAGTTAGTTGATAGCTGAAGTACTCCCTGTTAAAATGTCAGAAAGAAGTCACATTATGTAAATCACAGAGGAACGAAATTTCTGTATGCTGGATAACTTCACAGTCATTTTGCATACATAAACAGGCTTTTCTACTATTTCATTCATGGATAGGAGGATTATACATGGACAGTTTTTACTGTTTGCTTTTCAAGGACTTAGTTGTTTTTTTGTTTTTTTTTTCAGAAGAGTCTATATGCAATAGATGATGAATGCTGTTAAGACACATTGCCAAGAAGAAAAACATTATTTTTTTTTATTTGATAGAATATTATGGTGGACTTTTTTCCTCTTTTGTTGCTGTTCTTTGTCTTTATTTTGATGCTAATAATAATTTAATCTTGGTATTTCTTCATTATCCCACATACAGCACCTGTGAAAATCCCAGATCACTCCTGGATTTGACAAAGAGGGCAGGACACCCAAGACCTCTTATTCAAGGTCTTTTAAAATCAAAGCCTGAGCAGGTTTTAGAGTGAAATGAGATGTGGCACCTCCTGTGAATTGCATGAAAGCTAAGGGGGCTGACTAAAGCCTCTTGTTTTGTTTACTATCTGCTTTTTATGCCATATTTCTCTCTCTACAACAAGCATTTACATTTTGAGAAGCAAGAAGTTGTTTTCTGTAAACATGTATTGGTGGGGAGGTGTGAACACCTTTGACATCATTCTGATACTATTTGAATGTCAGCGGTTTAAAGTTCAGTGCTACCGTTCTCAATCCTTTAAGGAAAACTGAAGTCAAAGAGAAGAAGCAGAAAAGAAGTTCAAAAGGGTTAAAAAAAAGCAGTGAGAATAAGCAATAGAGAGCTTGTGAGTAAAGCATGTTCTTTCTACTCATTTAGGCCACTTCATGTGCTGCTCTACCTCTCCTGTGAGGACGGAGATGATTTTTCTCCAGAAAGTAAAAAGGTATTCTATTTAAAAGAATCTTTAAATAGTGTATTTTTGCATATACAGTCTACATTTATATGTGAATATATATGTAAATTATTTATACATAATACATTTTATTATCTTTCATAAATAAATATATATATATATGCATATATATATATATAAACTCATATTCTTACTCTTATTAAAGTTTTAGTATTCTATTTTTCTTTGTCTGGGACTGTTGCCCTATTTCAGGACCTATTTTTAAAGACAGTGTCTGAATAACAAATAAGAGTTAGCAACTTGAAATGTTTACATACGTGTTGCTGGCAGCTTCAGGGGAATGAAGAGCCAGATAAAAGTTTGCACTTCATAAAGTTTCTTCTGAAAACAATGCACATATATGTCTAAAACAAATTACTGGAATTCACATGCTAATTACATACTATTTTATGTCATAATTATAATGTAATTCTGAACATTGTTATGTCATTATGTTCATTACTATTTATTTAATGTAATCATTATTGTCTTTGTGATTCATATAGTCTCCTAGTAGCCATTTCTAATACTACAGAGATGTATTTTACAAGTATGTAAAAGAAAACAATTTCTGAATAGAAAATAATATCAATTTAAAAGAAGTAGTATTGTCTATGCTATTTAATGTGGACTCCTATGATAGATAGGTCACTTTTCTACACACATTTCCAAGTTAGCGTGTACATCTGAGTGCCTACTGACTGTAATACTACCAGCTCCTCGTTATCAAAATTATTTCTTCAGGTAAAGAAGTAGGGAAGTGAAAAAATATCACATGCACTTCTGTGAATGTCCTCTGCTTGCAGGAAGTTTAAGAATTCTGTTTGCCATGGATTTTATAATCCCAGCTAATAATCAGCAAACCTGATTCTCAAACAGCTCTAAGTCAGGCTCAAAGGCCTTCCAAAGTGTAGAGCTCCCTCTAGTTGTTGGATGTACACCAACTCTGATTTTACTTGTGCTGGAGTCTATCTGGCTAACTGGAAATAAAATATATATATTACATATATGTATATATATATCATATCTCAAAGACTTTTAGACCAAGGATTCATAATGCTCAGTGGACTGGTAAACGGGTGTCAGGGCATGAGAGTGACTTTATACTTTCCATAATTCAAAGAGGAGTGGAGTTCTGTGCTTGACAGGAGAGACAAGGCTTCTCAAGCTGAAAAAAGATGTCTCAGTAAAAACAAAGTTGAGAACTTTAACTGTATATCATTTAAACTAATTGAACATATATCTTCTTTTAGCTTGAGAAGTTACGATTTGCAGAGAGTAAACATGAACCTGCAATAATCCCAGGGTTATAGCATATAGGAAGATTAAATCATGCTGAAATCAGCTGACTTACTACTCGAGTAGGTGACAGCAATGTTATTTTTTTCAGTGTTTCCTGTAAAGTATGTGAGCTGAGCCACTGCTCTTCTAATTTTCTTAATTACTGTAGAGGCCGAGAATAGCATTTTAATTGCATCTCTCATTTACCCAATTTAGGTAATCAAATATTAAAACATTAATATGACTGATACTGCAACAATATGAAAGCACAGAGCAGCTAAGATTGTGTCATTAAAACCAAGGTTTGGTTTTCTATAGTCCTTCTTTGTCTTGCACAAAGTGACAAGAATAGTAGCTCCAGCCACAACATCTATTGGGACGCATTTCACGTTTTCTCCTACCATGTGGCCAGCGCCGCTACATTATGAAATACCAGAAGACAGGAGGCAAATCATGTGTAATTTCTTCATATTTAGATCCTCCAGTATAAAACGAGTTAATTCTAGAAAAAGTTATTATAAAAACACCAAACAAACAGAAGTAGAAGAAATTGGCTTAACAGAGAAGCCTCAAGCTGATATACAGCAGCCTCCAGCAGAAGGAAACTTGATTCTAGTTTGCTTTGCTTCTTGTTCAAGGTTTCTGGAGGTATCCACTGGTTACGTCGACTGTTACGTCTTAAAACAGTTATAGATTCCAAAATGCATCTTTGTATACTATACAACATTCTTAAGAATTTCTAAACCTTGTTGAATTTGGTATTTTGGGAAATTGAGCCCTGTAATTATGTTTTCATGTGAGAGTGAATTTTGTAATGGAAATATCCTGTCTGCCTTAGCTAACATTACACATAAAGCCACCTCTCTCTTCAGAACCTTCTTGTGGATGCTTTTGAGTCCTCCTTGACACTATTATCAACTATTTTTTGTGTTGGTTATTTACTTGAAAACAGAGCCGACAAATGAAAATTTCCTATCCGTGTAGACCATTATTAGGATTCTGAAAATAGGATAGAGTGGACCAGTAAAGATCATAAATGAACAGCCGTTTCTTTCTTTTTCATTACAGTACATAAAGCTGTTGAAGCTGACAACAGAAACTCAAAATTGACTGGCAGGTTGGTTATAGGAAGAGGAAGCTTATGATACACACAGCAGTGATTTTGCCAAACATTGTTTAAAAAGCAGAGTGATTCATGTAACACTGAATGAGATAAAAATTTACTCAGTGAAAAGAGTAGTTTGAAGTGTCTGTAAAAACTGATAGGGTACAAGAGCTCTTAAGGCTTTTTTTCTGCTTCTTAATGGAGGTAGCATGGGCTGGGTGGACATAATACAACACCATACATGACCAGCTAGGTGAATATGGGAAATTACTTATTCTGCAGCAAGAATGCTACATGGTAAGCTTTGTGGAGAATTTAGTTGATTGGAAAATGAAAACTGGTTTCAACATAGCCAGTGAAAAAAAACCATAGTAGTTGTTGCCCAGATGTCTTGACTTAAAGCTTTGGCAAAACTATTATTGGCATCAGCATATCATGATTTCACACAGTAACAGGGTGACAGGAATGTTAGCAAATGTACCGGGGTGCTTTGGAACAGAAAAAATCAGTGATGCCACATACTGAAAGCCTTACATGGGAACATTAGTGTGAGTTCTTACTGGCCCATCTAAAGTCTGAAATATTTGCCTGTCTTGTTCATCTCGGGATCGATATGGGACAAGAATCAACTAATTTTTTGGCATTTTGCTGACCCTCAATTAGCAGGTAATGTAAAGAAAGTCCTAAACAATAAGTACTAGATTTTGAGACTGAGTTGTAGAGGCTGAGGGTTTTTCCACAAAAATAATTCACAAAACCATACAAGGCAAAAATGGGATCTCTCTGAATTTGTTTTTGACATAACAGAAAGAGATTACTCATTTAAATCATATTTTCTAAAAGTAATCCACCATAAACTGCTACTTAGAACAGTAGCATGCCAGTTAAATGTAACTGATTACTGTAATCCTTTATATTAATCTGGTGATTAGGCATTTTGTAATGAACATAACATTGAAAAGCAGTGAGAATGCCAAGAAAAGGATCTTTGCCATTAAATAAGAACTCATGCTCATAATCCATAAAGGTTTCCTTTGGTTAAGTGGTAATTTTCTGATAATATATATGTTTTAGACCATTTATATGACACAGTGTCCTGATACATTTTAATTTTTTTTGTAATTACACCTTTTTTTTTTTTTTTTTTTAGCACAGGGATGTTTGGTCTGTGGAATGAAAAAAAAGCAAATGTCACTGCAGAAAACCTGTAATCTCAAGATACAACTGCAGCAATAAGGCTGGCAGCTTTGCAACTATTCTACTTCCAACATCTTTCATCAAAAAGAAACAGACTGCAATGTACTTTTTGTGCAGAATCACTCTGTGATGCAAGCTGAAAAACCAACACTAAGATTGCAAAGCTGTTAAGCTCTATTTTTATAAATCTATGCCTTCCTTTGCTTCTCTTTATCAGTCATTTTTGTCCCTTTAACTTTTAAGAGAAATTATCCAAAGTCTTCAATTTCTGCTACCCTGAGATTTAACTGTTACTTTAACTACAGAGCAGTACCAAATCTAAACTTAAATTCTGATGCTTTTTTTTTAAAAAAAATCTACGTTCAGTGGATTTTCATGTGTAGAAACATTTTGCACCAAGCAGGGTACCAGTTTAGTCCCCAAATTCGCTGCAGGGTCAGTGCTTGTAAATTGTGTGTCAGGTTTTGCATGCTGCTGTTCTAAGTAGCACTTTATGGTAGATCACTTTTAGAAAATGTGATTTAAATGAGTGATCTCTTTCTGTTACGTCATCCACAGTCACACACTGCCTAAATGTGCATTACCAGTGGAATTTGACACAGGGTGGCTTTCTGATGGCAGAAGAGGCTATTCAAATGCAGACAAATTGTTCCAAATTGAGTTGAAGTCCACTGAACTGCATGTTGTAGCTGCAAACCAGGGCCTTGCATTACCCTCAGAAAGAGGCTGGTTTCACTGGCCCATGCTAGGCTGGCATCTCAAATGTTTCACTGCCCTCTGCCTACTCACAGAACCCTTACGCGCTTGAGTATTTTTCTGAAGAAAGATGAGAATACTAAATACTATTAAGCTTGAGACATTCAAATGAAAACAGCCATGTTCTAATTCTTGTGTTAGTTGATACTTAGATATTAACAGATCCATTTTGGAGTGCTGACACTACAGTATACTGATATTCTGCACATAAAAAATACATATTTCAAGCCTTCTCAAGGTTAGGCAGAGAGCGAAATCCTAAATGTGGAAGTTCATTTTCTAAATCCTTCTTAATGGCCCCACCCAGTGGATAAATTGATATGAAACTTCTCAGGCTTTTTGAGAGAGTAAAATGGCTGTCTGATGCCAGTTGTATAGGAAATTCTGCACTCTGAACCTCAAGTGAAAACAGGTATTTTTCTTCAACTCAGAATTAGCTATCAGCATGTCTAGAATAGGTTGAACTTAGGCCCCCATTTCCGTCCTGTGAACATAAGTTGCTACCTATAGGCTAAGTACTGTAGTAGTCATTTTGAAGCATCTTGCAGTGCCCTGATGATACCACAGTAGAAACTTCATAATCAATTTCAGGACTGTGATTTCTGCTAGGGGACAAACGAGTATAAGCTCTCTGCAAATTTGTCTATGTTTTAGTAATACCAGAAAAACTCTTCTCTGTTTCACTGCTTTGTATTTTTCATAGGTTATTTTGCTTGACAAATTTTTCTGTTGTCTCCTCATCACCTTCTAAGTTCCATTATATGAAATTGCAAAGCACAAAACTAGAAATATTTCTTGTAGACATTTAGCAAGGCTGAGCAAGTACTTCACAGAAGTGAAGAATTTACTTAATACCATTTGATCTTTTTGCTCACTAATGTCTGTGAACATATTATTTTTCTCAAGATACATTTTTATTCTTTTTTTTCTGCTTAAACAGCATAGTTTAATAGGTAACTAAATTTTATTTACATTGATTTATCTGCTTGACATTATTCAGCTTGACTATGCAAAGCTAAATTAAAAAGGTGTTTGTAAGAGCGAACTGGAAACAAATCAGTGGTCAGAGTTAGGAAAATGTTTTGTGACTTTATATCAGGAAAATAATGTCTGGCCAGTAGAAGTAAAATTTCAAGAAATTGTAAGAAATACTCATTTTAGTGAACATATTCTTAAGCACAGACTAGATGGTGTGCAGATATTTGAGCTGGCAGGGCAAAAAATGGTACCTGTGAAGAGAGCTATCCTGATCCTACAAAGGTTGCATGGTGATGTGTAATTCAAGCAAATGCAGGGAAAAGAAATGTCCGTGAATAACCTAGAAGACGTATTGCTTGAGAGAGCAAGTACGCTGATGATCCAGCTCAGGGGCAGGACAGTTTATCTGGGAATGCAGAGGGAAGGTAAGAAGTACTCTCACGAGACTGGTAGATAATCAAAGGAGCTTGCAATGAGAAGTGTCTGTTAGCAGAACCATACAGCAAGAATAGGGTGCCTGATGGATGATGAATATCAGCTAGATCACAGAGTACAAATTTTCCTGGAGAGGGAAACTTGGAAGGTAGAGAGATCGTGACTGCAGCTTGTCTCTGAACCACGACAGAAGTTATGTTTAGAACTACAAATTAACCTGATATTTTGCCTTTGAATATTACTTAGGTGACAAAGGTGATGAATTAATGGAGCATGAAGATGCATCCTCATTTCAAAATTTCATATTGACAGTTTCTACATCTAGGGATGTTTTTCTCTACTATAAACAAACAGACTGCCTGTGCCTACTGCCGGTATTATAGACAACTATAACTGAGAGAAAAGATAGTAGGGCTTTAACTCCTATGGGTTTTATTATTTGTTAAACACAACAGGAGTGTGAACAGTTTTGCATCTAAATGCACAATAAATGCATACTGACTGCAACATTAGGGGAATGTAGAGTCTTGGGAGCTAGAGAAAAAATATAGAGCTTATAATGACAACATAATGAATGTAAGCCATACCGTTCTGAGAATCATTATATATAGATGGGAGTTTGGTACAGGTAAGAATACCTATGGATTTTCACATTTCCTTGAAATATATAAGTGGTGCATAGATGTTAAATTCATTATGGTCTCTAGTGAGACGGAGCTGCTCATTTTTAAACTGATTAGTTTAGGTTGTTACTGAAGAAATACTTCATAGGAGTAAGTATATCAAGATTAGATACTAAGCAGATTACCTGTCTGCAGCAACAAGCATTTATAAGTAGCCATTTTCTTTCTTTTTTCTGTACAAAAAATACCATTTAATTAGAAAATTTAAAAATGAAATTAATTTTGTTATTCCATAATTGGAACATGGTTTTAAGTCTTTGCAGTAAAATGTGCTGCAGACAGATACGATCAAAGAACCGTAATATTGAAGAACAAATGAACAGCAGCATGTTCTTCAGGATATGTAAGATGATAAAGCCAATAGCACAATTTGTAGGTTCATCTACTAAAACATTTATTGTAAACTATAAGAGTTAGGAAAATATAACCATCTCATGGGCTGTTATTTAGAATTACCAGAATTTGGCTTTTCTGGAAGTTTAGAAATTAGGGAGTGGAATCATATTAATCCAAGACACAAGACATGAACATTAGATCATTCAGAGAAAACTGCTTTGCTGTGAGCTGTTTTGTGCCTGTTTTGTGAATAAATAGAGAAAAAGAGTCACCAGAGGTACCAGGTATCATCACAAAGACTGAAAGTCGCTGCAAAATCAAAGCATAAAGAGAACAGGCTATTATAAATCATTCTCTGGCTACCAAGTGTAAATCAAATTGAATGGACTTAGGCTGAGAAGAGACTCAGCACGCTTCTTGCGTTAGTGTGTTACATGCTGTTAAATTTACTGACTTAATGAGAAACAAGTCCTTTTCTGTACTAAAACTCAGCTTTAAATCTCAAAGTATTAATGTACAAATCTAACAGACATTATCACCAACGGAACTGACTTGTCATGGCTAATAATACCTACAGTTCCCTAGCACTATTACCTTTATTATCTGCATTTACTAAATTACAACAAAACCTCCCCCTCCCCAGCTTTACAAATCTGACTTTCTGGGAGTGATTTTTTTAAACAAACAATTAAAAACCTCAAAATAAGATAGCCTATTAGCAGTTCTAGCTGAATAATCTAGCTGTGGATGTTCCTGTTCATTGCAAGGCAGTTAGATTAGATGACCTATAAAAGTCCCTTCCAACTTTAGGGATTCTGTGATACAATTTATTATTATTTTTTTAATTGCAGTGTTCTTTATATTCGTTTTATTGAAGCCATGTATGACAAACAAATACAGGTTTTAGCTTATCATTGAGGTACTCTATGGACAAAATTTGAAGCTCACAGATAAAGTGTTTAATAGTACAAAACTTAGGACTAACTTCTATGACTTGAAAAATTAAAAATTATTATCTTAGTAAAATTATTACTTCACTTATGCTATTATCTCTTGGAGTATCCAGAAGCCAACCAGATGCCTTGAATTAATTTGAGTAGACAGGAGGCATAAAGCTGTGCTGACCTTAGAGTAGCTACTGTACCTGAAGATCTTATCTCTTTGCTTTTATGGATAATTTATCTTTGGCTGAAGTCTGTTCAATAAGCAATTTAAAATTAAAATCTGTAATAAGAATTTAGTAAAGATGTGTCATTCTGCTGCAGAAAGTGATTAGGTATATGTAGTTGTTTGGTTATATTTACCACATAATGGCCTACATGTGTGAAGAGTCTGAAATTACCCTAGAGTGTTGTCAAAATAGTGTATGCAAGTGCATTTTTTTAACACAGATTTACTAATGCTTTGGGTTGAGTTTGTTTTTAAACAGATCTTTTTTCATGGTATTTACCTCAGAAGTCTTAACTGTGACTTACTGCAATACTTATTATGAAGCAATGAAATAATTTTCAAAATTAGCGGTGTTCATCTTTTCATGCACATCAAACTAGGGTTTCTAGGTACTTCTAGGTACTTTTAATCCATACAGGATTTACTTATTCTGGTTTATATCATACTGTCCAAATGCTACTGTTAGCAATCAGCTCCAGTGATACTTGCATTTATTTAATGGTCAAACATGTCCAGATTTTAAATTACCCTAGGTTTTCCAGGAAAAGCTTCATCTTTACTATGGGGGTATCCGTGCAGGTGACAACTGATGTGTTTAAAATCAAACATTATGGGTTGTTTGTAACACGCAGCTTGGGTTGGAGAAGTAGGCTCAGGAGGATGCATTCCTGCTAGGCTGCACCTTTACATATTCTGCCTTATCAAGATTTGAATCAACTGAATCGTTATTAGTCTGTAATGTAATTTCCTGGGAGAATATAACTAGAAGAGAAAACTCCATGAACCTGAAGAATGTAAAGGATTTACATAAAGAATATATTACTGGAAGCCAGGGGCCAGGTCACAGAGGAGGGAGGAAGCAAAGGTTGAGCTGTTTTATTCAAAAATAGTGATCAAGGACCACAAGTAATCATTAATATTTTAAAAGATTGGTTGAACTGTTTCCTAAAGGAAGAGGTTTATTGAGAGCAAATGTCTCCAGAGATTCTTTATTACAACAACAGCTTTTTCTTACTTTGATACATGCAAGAAATAAAAAAGAAAAGAAAACCTGAGTTCCCCTTTGTATGCTTCATTTTGTGAAAAGTGATTTTAAAATATTCTACCCAAGAACAGGAATTGCAACTTATTCCAGTACACATAATTTTTTCAAATCCAAAGTGCCAGAACCTCCAGATTTTTGCTTTATCATTCCCTTACTGTTTTGCTCAGGTTTGGCATAGTAGTGCACGCTAGTTCATATTTAGGAATATAGTGCAAACTTCAGTTCAAGTTGAGAGCACTTTGGTCTCAAAAGAAATCCTCTTTCACTTGACTTTTCACTTGGCCTAAATCCCTTGATCTACTCCTAATTTGGGGTGCCACAAAGAAACACAGAAGCTGACTTAACAGAAGGGCTGAGAACACACAATCTGGCACACCTGCTGCCTTTGTTACCCCAAAGACTTTAGAGCAAAGCTCAGTATTTCTATTGCTGTTACGACAGGAACAACAATATATTAAAAAAACTTTTGTATTGTTGCCAGTATACACAATGTAAGCATTCAAATACAGGATATATAGGAAGCTTGAGCAAGAAAACAAACCTATCAAGCTTCAGTGATGCCTTCTGCCAACGTTTGTTTTTGTGTGTGTTCATATATTCACTTCTACTCAGGTTTCTTTATTTGCTTTTTATTTATGGTTGAGTGCTTGGCATAAGCCCTGCCAGCATATTCAGATCTGTGAGGGAGCAACACTGAGCCTCTGTCAGAAATTCTGCCTGTTCAGTGCCCTAGACGGGTCATGAGCAAGCTTGATAGCTTGACCAATTAATGATTGCCTCGTCCAGTTTCTGGCCATTCTTGCACAGCCCTGGACTGTGTCATCCAGAAAGCGGAAACAAGTTCGCTGGGAAGAAGCACAAATGACAGCTATCTAGCCTTGGCCTGTGCAATAACAGCCCTTGGTCAAAATCCAGTCAAAGATAAAAGAAACCCAGAGATTTGGCAGTCTTACTTGCACTGGTGCCTGATGTCTGTGTTGTTTGCAAGCCACTTCACTAAACCTGGGTTACCTTCTTGGGATCATTGCATTATATTTTATTCTTATTAATGAACCAAGATTGTGGAGTGTGATGGAGTGTGGAGATCTACTCTGCCAAAAAAATGAAAATGTGATGTCTGTTAATTAATATTAATTCAACTACTAATTTTGTGGCTGTTTCTTTTATATAATCTGCTCAAAGTCATAACTGATGATGCATAACACCCAATCCATTTTTTATGATCGATGACATCAGAACTTGATAATAGTAATAATTACCAACCAGTAGATTTGAACTCCTGTCTTTCTACTTTCATTTTTGAGAGTTTATTCAAATTCAAGACTTCGGTGCGGAAAGACAAAACCTTCCCATAGTACTATGCTGTGGGAAGAGGCTCAAGGTCTCCCATCTATTTGTTTGCTACTCCTCAGCTGAGAGACTTTCACCACATTGCTGGGTTTCCTCTGAAGAACCAGAAAGAGTGCAGTCTTGCACAAGGGGTCAGCAATGTCAACATAATGACAACTCAGCAGAGGATGGGAATTAAAGGAAGGTCAATGTTGCAGTATTTACAGTCTCCTGTATAATGATCTCTCTCACTTTAATCCTTTTTACTTTCTTTCCCACTTACTAGATAGCTATGATTGTGAGGAATAAATTTTCAAAAGTGACATAAACCACAGTTTTGACCTGTGCAAAACACTGCAGTATGACATAACTTTGGCAGACAACTTCTAAATCTAAAAATTACTGGAGTGCTAAAGCAATGAAATAAAAGATGAAAATGTTTACAGCTGCTGCATGTCAGATTCAAAGTTTGTATTTGAAACATGACAGTAAAATATTAGAACATCAGATGCATAAAACTGAGTTATTGAAACAATGCAGCTCAAAAAATAACATGTCTACATGTGTATTTATTTTGGTCAAATTAATTTTGAGGACTGAGAAATAGAATGTAAACTAGTTATATGACAATCCAAGGATCTATGATTTTTAGAACCATGTTTTTCCTATATGCCTGCTAGCTGAGAATAAAATCAGAGATTATCGTGGTTGGTTGGCTAGAATCAGAACAGGGCTTAGCAATTACAATATCTAAAATACAAGAGCTGAGACAGTTGTATATACACTTGTGGTTGTTTTGTTTTTGTTTTTTATACCCAGAGTACATCTAATCCCAAATAAAATTAACTCCAAAGCCACATGTCAGTCTGGAAATGAAGTTGTTCATGGCTTCCATGAATACAAGGTCAGAATATTCTAAAAACTTGCTCTATCATTACAGAAGAATTTGACAGAACCCAATAATGTGTAATTCACAACTTCTATTAATGCTTGTCAACTTTTGCTGACAATTAAAACTTATCCAATGCTATTACTTCTTACCAAATGAGCTGGAGTAAAAGACAGAGTGAAACTGATAAAGCAGTTAGTTTGCTCTGACTACCGCAGATAATGTAGAACAGATCAGACTCGATTCATGCCTATCCTGTAAACAAAGTTATTTTAAGTACTTATTCAGATTGAGGAAGAGACTCATTTCATATAGATACTCAATTTACCATTCTCTTTTCTCAATTCTCTGACCGGGGATAGTTGTCTCAAATTGCACTGTGTAATCATCTATGTGATTACCTCAGAAGAAATTTTTCTCAGGCAAACATCCATAGTTGGGACCCAAGAGTGAAAAGAAGATGGAAAAGAGGCAGCAGCAACCTCGCATTGACCCCAGCACAGACAAGTTTGAATTAGGAGATGAATATTAACAGAAACATCATTCCAAATAATTCTTGAAGGGAAGGACCTAAGACCAGGACTGCAGGAAAAAAACATTTGGGTCCTGCCTTGCTTCAGGAGACAGGGTGCAGGGCCAGCAGGAGCTGGCAAGCAAGGAGCAGCATGATGTCCCATATAACAAGGTCTGTTGCATTGCTTCAGGCGTATGACATTCCAAAAGGAGTAAAAATACCATGCAGTTATTTAAATATGAGCTGTCTAGAAGATGTTGCATCTATAGCATGCTTTGCTGTAAGAGGTCTCATAAGCTTTGTGTTGACTTTGCGTCCTCTCTTCTCCTTTGTGAGAACACTGCAGGACTCAGTAAAGACCAAAGGTTTGATTGGAATATGTGAGGAATGCAGAAAGAGAATAATTTTCTTTAGACAAACCTGCCTTGGAGTTGGAAATCAGTTTTCAGACACATTTCTGAGGACAGCCATATCATCACTGTTAGGCAGATAAAGCCACAATGCTCTCTGAAGAGGGCATAAATTCCTCACTAACCAGTTACTTGCAGGAGAATTCAGTAGTATGGAAAAGAGGAGATAAAAGGTACTTACTGCAACTGTAATTGTTCTTTAAGATGTTGTATTTAGAGTGGATTCCAGAATCTGCTCCCATGTTCATAAAGGTGTAAAAATTGTAAGGGAAACCTCAAGCATTACAGTTTTCCAGACCTCTGTATCTTTATGTGGAAGCACAGACTGGCATAGGATACTTATGCCCAGATGAAGAACTGAGATTCCATATGGTATAAATCATTTTGGTAGAAAGATCTTCAACCACTACTGCTTTTCTAGTTTAAATGGTGATAGAAAATGTGGAATGGGAGGCAAAATATTGTCAAGAGGACAACTGTATACCAGATGTCATCTACAACAGCTGAAATATACCCAGCATCTTCATTTATCATTATGGTGGTTGGTGGCAGGTGCTTACGCACCTGCAAATTATTGTCTGTATTCACTCACTTATTACTGAAGGAACATAAGTATGCAGGAAAACTGTGGATGGGTTTCAGGTTTTATTTTCTGTCAAAAACATCTCGCATAGCAAAGACTTGATGCACCACATAGGCTCTGAAGGGTGGTGCAAGGATAAATTTAATGATGTTTGCATGATAGTTTTATATTAAAATAAAGAAAAATAGACACATGGAAAAAAAAAAAAAAAAGCATGCCATGTGTTTCTAAGTCTGTATTTAGAGCTAAAACATTTATTTGCTTATAGTTGTTTATGAACAGATAAGCCATTTCAGAAAAAAAAAAATGACAATGCTAAACTCTCTTAGGGAAATTACTAACATAATTGTACCTTGAATTCTTTAGATTTTTTAAAAGTTAACTTAAAGTGAAAGAACCTTAAACAATTATAATATTTCTGTAACCATAAAAACAGTGTGTTACTGTAAAGCAAATTTTATGTGAAATCTGAGTAAATTTGAGGCTAAAGCCACTCCAGGCAGACCTAAATGAAAAGCCATAAGGATACTCTCTGGACCACCTGCACCTGCCTATTATGATGATCTCTCAGATATAGGATAGCTTACAAGTGTAAGGTGTATGAAAAAATAGCTTCTTGAAACTCATTCATGCCTCTGATAATGATAAGTGCTCTGCTTTCAGTTTGAATAAGAAGATTTTAGAGAAAAGAAAAAAAAAAAAGAAAAGAAGGATGATGAGTTCACAGGGGAATATTTCAAATGAGCAGGCGTTCCAATATTTTTCAAGACAAATGTTAAAGTTTCATTTAAATTCTTTCTCAATAAGTTTATGGCAATTTCATACATATATGAGATACTATGAATGGTAGCATTACGTGGGAGACATTTACAGGTGGAACACTGCAGCATGGTATTGCACTACATTTTCAAATACAAATGCAAGCACACTAACACAGTATGCAAGAGGACTTATAAAGCCAAAAAAATGCTGCAACCATTTAGCTTTTCTGTGAGGACTGGATATGAAAACATCCTATGTCTGAAGTCACAGTCATAGGTTATTGAGGTTTAGTTCTAGATTCACTGTCTGTCGGAGTTTTCTCTTTTTGCACCTTTTGCTAGACATGTCCAACCACTGGCAGCAGAGAAGAGATCAGTAAATCACCTTTACAGAGACAAGGCAGAAATACCAGAGGAGGTAAAGTTAGGGATAAATGCTACTACTTCTCTGTTTTGTTTTTTTTTTTTTACAGAAATGTGGTTTTGTGCCACTTAAAGACAACTTTGATACTGTGCATGCTGCTGGAAATCACTGTAATCATTGTGCATTGTATACAGTTAGGGAATAAGTTTTCTCCTTGACTGAGTAGGATGCAACAGAGCTAGAATTGTTTCTTTTTCTGTAGGATATTATTGACAAAGCTGAGGAAACAATTCTGAGCCCGTGAAAACTAATATTTTAGGTTTCAAAGATAAATGCTAAGACAAGGTATCCCAAAGCTCTTCACATATGAAGAGAGAATATAGCCTACTCTCAAAATATTTTCACTCTGTGAATTTCACTGAGAGCTCCTCTTAAATCATTATTAAAATGACCAAAATATAGTAATTTAGGAAAACAGTAAGAACAACCATAGACATGCTATCAAAATATTGAAAATGCGATGCACTGTTTTCTTCTAAGCAACTTATTTAAAGACTAAATTATGTCAAAATGAAATACAGTAACTTTTTTTTAAATTTTAATATAAATATGTGCACTAATGCATTGGCAAGGAAAGAACACCTTATAAATGCTAACTGAAAAAGTGTGACTCATTCTGTCACACTGAAATAGCCTTCTTCATTTCTATGATCTTCCAGTCAGGTTGTTAAGAAATGTGTAATGCTATATGCTTGTAATTTGAAAAGCAAATCATACACAATTCTTTCAACAATGGAAACTACATGAAACCACATTCTGTATATGAAGAATCATAGCAGTCTGAAGACTGTAAAAATTCACCTACACAATGAATAGCCACATGGACTAATTAAGATGTGAATTATTATTTCCTTGCCATGATCTTCTCACTGCCCTAACCTTTGGCTTGTTTAGGTTCGGTATTACCCTGTTTTCCTTCTCCTCCACATGCTTTAGTTAGATTATGCAAATTAAACTGTGTATAGCTGGCAGGTATAGGTCTTCTTGTGTAAAAAGCTTATCAGCATGTAACAACTTAGAACATTTGTATCAGTTTATACTCTGACTTCCTTTATTTGTCTCTTCCTGTTTTCACTGTGGTTGGTAAGCTATCAGGTGGTAAAGTTTCTGCTTCAATACTCCCTATGATTTCCATGCTATTAAGGCTTTTATCTCCCGTAACAAGAACACCCCAAAACAACAACAACCATCGATTTCCATTGGGTCAGGAAATCCATGACAATGTCCTTTGAGGACTTGTAGGGCAAAACAGCTTATGAATCCAGCAATGTTCATGAAGAACATGACATCTTGAAAAAGGCTATTGTGGTTAATTCAGAGGCATTAATTCTGATTGATACAAACTGCACAGACATCAGTTTAAAATAGAAAAATCCTATTGATAAACAATGTGCTAATACTATGCTTAAGACATTAGTATGGGAAATCCTTTAGTCGTTCCTCTTAATTTCAATATATAGATCTTGTTAATGCATTGCTTTTGTAAATAATGTTGACAGCAGGTGGTAAAATGTGTAGGATTAGTATGAGCAAATCTGGGACGTTCTTTAACTGTAGAAGTTCTTGCATGGGTATGTTATGGATGAATAATGCATAGATAGTGGGGAAAAGTTACTTGTGGTAGGGTATGTTTATTTAATTTTGTTCTTAATAAATAATGTATGTGATTTTGAAAGTTTTTTATCCCATTGGAACCAGAATTTCTATCTGAATCTTAATTTTTGTTATGTTGAAAAAGAATTCACTGTAATCTGTGCAATGTCTGAATTATTTTTTAACTGAATATAATAAGATGTCAAGATGCAGCTCTACTTTTAGTGAGCCTGTTGGAACTGGAGTAACTCCATCAAGTGAACTGCATGATTCCAGCTTGAGTGGTAGCAGAATCTGACATTTATGGCTCTGTAAATGTTCACATAATGGAGAATTTCAATAAATATGTTAATTTAAAGAATATCATTAGAAATAAAATATTTTGAATAGAAGTTTTTAAGGCTTATGATATTTGGCTGCCTTACACTTTTAACCAGAAAATAATGCAAAGAATTAACTAAAATTCTAAAATGAACTAATATTTCACAAAGAAATTTGCTTGTTTTTATTCCTACGAATTAGAATGATAACCAGAAGTATTCCTTAGGATCACATTCTGAGATCCTTTTCCCAGGGGTAAAATTGTGTTATCATTCCTTAAAATTCCTTATTTCTCCTGGTCCTTTCTCCCTTCTAGTGACCTAGATAGTAGACTACTGTTCTGATTGCCCATTGGCTTTCCGTTCTACGGAACAGAATTAGTCTGATACTGCTTTTTCAATGTTGCGCTGTTTTACCAGATTTAGTATTGTCCTTTCCTTCCACCAAGGGAAGTGCTTCATACACTGTGCAATTGATAGACAAATTCTTGTAGTATAGGTGATTTAACATCAGTATTCCAGGAGAGCTAAGACAACACAGAATCTTTGCTGAGAAGTGCCTATAATATATGTTCTGTAAGTCAACAGACATGAATGATACCAAATATACTGCAACTCTCAAAGTTTCCATGCCAGGAGTCCATTCTGAGCTAAGTTCAAGTGGCTTGGAAAAGTTTTTGTGCAGCTTTTTTGAAAGCACAGAGGTACAAATCGTAAAATGTTACATTTATGATCATTTGATGAATTTTCATCACTTTCATACACTCTGGAAAATTTGGACTCTTGCGAGGATTTTTTATTAGAAAGGAAATAAGTAGAAGGAGGGATCAGGTAGTCTATTCTCACCCACATTTTGTTGTCTTTTTCTTTAAATACGTGCACTTTAAAGACAGACTAGCTCATATCAAAAGCAATGAACAGCTTGCTGCTCAAAAGGATGGCATGAGATCTCTAGAAACCAATTCATTTAAACATCCAGCAGCTCATTTCTCCATCCACTTGTTCTAGAATTTAAAGTCAATTTTTTTTCTACCACATAGTTTTGCTGAAACTGTTTGTATTATTTCAAGCTAAGATGAACTTAGTGCTGTTTTCACTTGATCTTACATGGTATTCTCTGTTGGCCTGAGTAAGGGGTGCGGATTCCTCTTGTCCAAGTGGAAAAGAAATAGTTTTCAGAATTGCGTTAGAAATTGTTTATTAATTGTTCTAATCTAAATAACTCTTCTATGCACATCAGATATTCCTGGAAGTCATCCTGAGTTAACTCAAAGGAGAGCCCTTATCCTGTATTTCAAAGACTCAACAGGTTTTCTTTTTCCACCCCTTTGTTTCCAGACTGGGCCTGATTGGTGCTACAACTCCGTGGCTGCTTTAATGCAAGATGTGTATGGGATGATGCTGAAAAAGATGACTGGACCTTCTCTTTCCAAATTTGCATGGCAGGGCTTACCTGCACCAACTGAAAACTAATCTTTTTTGCTGTATTAGTTTTCAGCCTGATGAGCTCCATGATGTGATCCATTGCCTGGCTCTGCTAATACTTCCCTGATGTTGCAGATTTGGCTATGGGTAGGAGCAACGGGAATCATCAGTATCAGGCTGCACTCAAAGCAGATGAAAGTGACAATACAGCTACATCTGAATCACTACTTCTTGTCTTGACAAAGAAAAAGAAGGGAAGATGTGATATTGTGATGTTAACTGACCTGAAAATATGCCATAATTTCACCATGCATGTCAAAAATGCCCAACTAACTGGGGTAGAACTATAACACTGTACTTGTCCTGTTTCTAATGTGACAGCAACTGAATCCATTTGTGATATGTTGTTCCCTTTTGCTAAAAGATGTGAACTTCAATTAATGACATTTATTAAATAAAGGAGGTAGAACAGTAATGGATCCCAATAACAAGTTTTACAAAGATTGAAATGTTTGCATTGAGTATGAAGAGTCAGAAAGCAATTCTAATACTGAAATATATACTGTAATAGAAGTAGAAAACTGAAACAGCTCAGCATTTTTATAAATAACTTCCAAATGAGTCTGAGCATACAGATAGATGAAAACAGTTTTACTCAAGCAAGACTCCTAACATATCCTCTAGGCATTACAACTACTCTGTTAACAGATACTCAGTATTTCAGGTCAGGATTTCTAGTAAACTGCAGGTGATAAGATTTCTTTCCTATAATCTGTCTTCCTATAAACTTTTCAAGAGCACAGAAAAACATCAAAAGGAGTCCAGAAATCAGAAGGGATGGTGGAAAAGAGCAGCAAACTGAGAAAAAGAGTGCAGTCAGGCATGGGAAAGAAATTACTTGGGGAATAACACTAAGGTAAATCTGTAATGCATCTTGTTGTCATTTAATCTTTGCTACAAATTACATATGTTAAAGAGCATTAAAGAGAGTGTATGTATGTATATATATATATATATATAGTTACAGAGAGTAACATCACTACTAAAAGCTAAAAGAACAAACAGAGCACATTAAAAATGCTTCTGTGGCAGCCATTGAGAAAAAAAAAAGATAGAAACAACATTTGTCAGTGTATTCTTAAACTTATGACTTACTTTCTGCAAGTATCTGTGCTTTAAACCCACACAAGGACTGCTTCATCTATCTCAAAAAAGCCTTATAAATATTCAGAACATCTAAAAATACTAGAGTAAATTGTATTTTAAAAGTAAGTATCATAAATTTGACTATTTTGTGTACATATCCTGAGTACTGAGTTGAACAAAAAATGTACTTGCAGCAATTCAAATATACTCTCCCAAGAACATTAAATTAAATGTTAAATCAAAAAAATACATATTAGATCGCATCTGAATAAAGCTATTACCTCAAACCATGGGATTCTTAAGATACCAAGAAGTAAATTTATTAAATTATATATATTTCTCAGCATTTATGCATTAACTAGCTTCTTTCACATTAGAGTTCATGTAAGTGTTGAAGTGTAATTATAAGTAATTGATTTTATATGAACAGCAGATATCCAGTTAGATTTTCAAAGGTGCTGAGCTTTTGTGCATCTCTTTGGTGCCCTTTCACTTTTCTGAGGAAAGGTTCTTGTAAACACAGCCTATGCAACTTGATAGAGTAGTCCCACAGAGATAACCCAAAGTGAGACGCCAATAAATCTCTTTGTTTTGTCCCTGTTTTAACCACTTCCTAAGCGTGGTTCTCTTTTTCCCACTGTGATCCAGTGTGCTGCAGCAGAACTGCTGTTGGCCCGTTCCCACATTTCAGACACATACTAAGTAGAGTGATATTTCTTAAACGCTCTGCTAATGCAGACAAACAATATTGGCAAGACTACTAAATGACTGAATAATACAATTAAAAACAAGAATAATGCTATTAATATTTAGAAAAGTTATAATTTTTGGTTCTTGCGAGTTTTCTCCTAAACTGAACTCTCAGAGACTAGAGACAAAATCTGAAGCAGTAGCAGAATCCTGTTACTTACGGGAGAACATTTGCCACTGTGCAGTCTACGTCTATTAACTCTCCAACTTCAGTTCAGCTTCCTTGAAAGCTTGAGTCCATCTATTATGATGCTGCAGCAGCAAGAATAAGGTAGAAAATGCAGTCTGAATCCCAACATTACTGAAATGAAAATTTTCTCAATAAATAATGTATCAAAACGTAGAGAACTGGATGAAAGAGAAAACTTGAAGGCATGCTGTGCAGAGTTTAAAATACCTCATGCTCATACTTGGAACACAATTGTTCTTTTTTTTTTTTGTATTCTTTATTGTTTTTTATGATTCTGCAACAGGAGGCAGTAGAGGGTGTAGCTTGAAGTTTGGGACCTCTCTTGTCAAGATGTCCATAAATAAAAATACTTTCTACTTTTTAAAGAGTCAATTCTAATAAGTGCCTTTTTCTATTTTCATATCAAAATAATTTCAAAGCCACTAGTCTCAGTACCATGAGTGAGACTACCATCATATAGTGATTTCATTCAAAGTAAATTCAGATTATCACTGTATGGATGGAAAATATCTGGTCGATACAGGCAAGTATATCTCTGCTGGAATCATCACCATGGCGGAACTGCTTTCTCCCTTACCTGAGCTAAACTCTTTAAAAGGGAATGCCAACTTTTGAAGTGCTGGCTGACAATACAGCATCATGCTGCACCTTCTTGGTGAAGCCAAGACTCAGCACTGTAAAAACGCATGCATAGGCTGTTCCATTACAGAGTTCACAATATCCTAAAATAAACACTTAAGAGTTCTCCCAATATGGTAAAGTCTTCTGAAAATTATAAGTACAATGGTGAAATATAACCCTTCCACCATGTCAGTGCTTGAAAAAAATAGCAAAAGTGTATGCAGCCCTTCCACAATCTATAACTTGTCTCCAGATTACCCAAACACTGTCATTTAATGAATCATGATAAAGAGAGGTCTTGTTATTTATAGCATAAAATTGAAACAGGCATCATAAAAGGAAAACTGCCAAGAAATAACTTTATATAGATTTGTATGTAATTCAGAAGCCTTCATTTTTTGTGAATTTTATTGATTTGAAAGAAAAATAGTTTGTTCTGATTTTACTTCCCTGGAGGAAAAAGGAGAAAAACAACTTCTATCAGCTATCAAACAACATCTCTTGTACAGACTAATTCCCAAAATCTATTTCTGAAGTTTCTTTTTGCACAGTTACTTGCATGGTTTGAATGCTAGAAAGGAATAAATGAGAGTGCTAAAGAAATTGTCCTAGTCTCATTAAAGATCTTTTCTGTCCTCTATGTGTGTCAACTATGGCTCTGTAAGTGCTAGTTAGTAAGTTAGCTGTGTGTTAAGCAACATCTTAATTATTTGGGTTCTTAACAGAACTGGGGAGCTGGGTAAGGGTTTGCTCTCTCTCTCGCTCTCTCTCTCGCTCTCTCTTTGTTGGTTTTTTTCCCATGAAGAAATTATATATTCATCATTATCAAAATCTGCCAAAAAATGAACACTTGCAAAACATTGTTTGTAAAAACAGAGTGATGCTTCTTGAATCTTCAATTCAGTATCTAACTTCTTCAGCTAGGGATATATTCTAGTTGGATATTTAAAATGGGTGAACAAAATACCTTATGTAATAAAGAGTTTTAAAACTATTCTGATTTTTTTAAATAGAAAATGCTTTGATTAAACCCAGCTGATTTTATAATAACAGGGATAAAGGTTCATTTTATTAAGAATGTAGAATGACTGAATGGTTTGGGTTGGAAGGGACCTTTCGGATCATCTAGTTCCAACCCACCTGCTACAGGCGGGGACACCTCCCACTAGAGCAGTGTGCTCAAAGCCCCATCCATCCTGAGTTTCCAAATGCTTTTCCCAAATTTCCCCAATTTCCAAATGCTTTTCCATTTTGAACCTGAAAAACTGAAATAAGAGAATTTCTAATGAAACAGTAAATCTGATTCCTCTTTATTTAAAATTTAGCTGAGCGTTAAGTGTAGTTATGTTGTAGCTCAAGCTAGAATTAATTACTGGGTTTATAAGCTAAATACAATGCATTTGTATTGATATTTTAGACAAGAAGATAATTGAATACATATGAAACTCAGTGTTTTTGCAATTTGGGGGGAATCAGTAGGAGGACTGAACAAAGAACGATAGTATAGTCAGTCTTCACCTGACAGAACAAAAGGAAATTCATGCCTTTATCAGAGTACTGTGCAACATAAATCACAAAAGAGAGAATAAATATGAAAGAGCAAAGAAAAGAGAGGCAGCACACTGAGGTACATGTACAACTGAAAGGGAACAGAAAGCCATGTGTCACACCAGCGTGAATGTGAAAATCAAATCATGCAAAGAGTCTGCAGGAGGATTCAAAACACTGTAAAGTTGCAATAGGTTTGACTTCTTCACAATAAAAGGAAAAACGGTGTTTGTTCATATCATTTAAAGAAGTTCCAAGCATTCTGCAGTACATTTTCCCTAGCCATTTGTAGAACACATATATTACTGAATTTGCTAAAGTTAAAAATTCCACAAATCTATGTGAATTATGAGTTTTGTGGAAACTTAAAGCCACCCTTGTGTTATTTTTCTCTCTTGTGAATTTCCTGTTAATTGAGAGGCATCAACCTGTCAGTGCTGTACAGTTTGTATGCTGATTGTGCCCACACACTCAACCACCAGGCTCTAAACCTTCAGTTGGAGGAATCAGTTGCACTGCAGGTGAGGGCATTCCATGTTCCTGAATACTGAAGTCCTTGTTGAATCTGTGAGACTGACAAAATGGCTGCCATCTCTCCAGTCAGGAATGTGGCGAAGATAAGCAGCATAGTCCAAAAAATGTTTTAGCCTCTAGCTGTTGTCTTGTGAATGCATTCAGAGGCTAATTATCATGAGACAAAATGCTGTGTAGTTCAGCCAACGTAAATATCTTTAAAAGCGTGCACTGCTGCGTGCATTTCGTTTCATATATCAGAATGTGATCAGCTCGTTCTACTGCAAACAAAAGCAGCAAGAGTTGGCAATGACACTGAACCAACAGCACTCCTGACCCAAACACACAATGATGTGTAGGCCCTACCTGGGGTAATTGTAACCTTTCAGTAAAACAGCAAAAATTCTCAGCTTTCTTTAATGCATTGGATTTCATCAGTTACTTTCACAACAGTATTTGTTGGCTTTCACCATATGTTGAACATAGGCATTTGATGATGTGATTCAGAAACTGTACATATTCCTGTCCATGTGAGAAAGAAGGGCTATCTAGCACCATTAGGAGTGAGCCTGCTGTTGAATGAGCTTAAAGAAGTGTCTTGCCACACAACTGCACTTGCTTTGATGTATAAAACCAGAAGATAATTGCTGTGTGGGATCCAGGAGCAAGAGTAAAGCTGTGCTACGAATGTGTGGCTTTCATAACTTGCCGCAGAAGGTGGGATATGGCAGGGAAAAGGGAAAGTCTCATGCTCAGTCTGTGATGTTTCATACAAGACTCAAAAAAAGAGCATTACCAGCTATTTTCCTATAATTGATGTCCTTTATTTTTTCTCTTCTCTTCTTTTTTTTTTTTTTTTTTTCCCCTCCTTCAGCTTTTTCATTTGATTTTCAGAGGATTTGTCCACTTCTCTGCTACTGAACTTGTTTACAATTTAAGAAAACAATGGGGATGGGAGTCAAAAGGGAAGGATGCAATTAGCATCTAGCCATTCACCTTGCTGTCCAAGCTGGCACTCAAAACATCAGAAGTCTCTTTTCTCAGATATTAGTATTTGGAATTTACCTCAGAGATGTTGTTGTTTTTTTCCTAGCAGCAAAACACGCTTAGCTGCAAGAGATTTTGGAAAACATAATATTCTGCCAAGGCCTGTGAAAATAGACTCACTGCGGTATAGAAGATTATGGTTTCTTCTCAGAAATAGCTGATTCTCCTTGCTAGGTTAAAAGATAATGCCTTTAATTTTCACCATCAGAAAGAAATTTAAACAATTTTTTTTGTCATTTTTTCACTTTGGCACCAGTTCAAGTTGGTATTCTTATAGACCTGCAGCCCTTAAAACACCGGTGTGCATTAAAATAAAATTGGGTAGAGACAGCTGTATTTCTTACCTACTTCCACAATAATGCAAATTTGAAGCAGGGAGAAAATTGGTAAGGGGAGTCCATGAGAAGAGTGCCCAGCACGCTGTGCTACTAATAGGCCTGAAATTTAAATTGTGCTACAGGAAACACAACCATGTTGATCAGCATAATTTCATCTTTTGAAAGCAGTACTGACTTAATAAAAATGTCAAAAATATTCACCTGAAATACAAACACCTTGAAAGCATGAAGAAAGACAACTCTTATGTAGGAAGACTAAATGAAATTACCTTTCCACGAGTCCATTCTGAACAAAAGGCAATTATTATTCTAAATATTGCAAGTAAGCAGACAAAAGAGAAAAAAAAAAGTGGAAAAGCATACGATATATGAAAATCAAATGAAAAGAGTAAGGAAATAAAAGCCTAGATAACAAGATTGCAGTAACCTGTTTGTACTTCTAATGTGATTCACTATAAAACTAGGGTTCACAGATACTTTCAATTTGATTGTTAGTTGTATTTAGTTTATATGACTGTAGGGAATGTCCTGCAAAGGACATCCTGAATTTTACCTGAGATTGCATTAAGCACCAAGTTTGTTTGGCTTTTTTTCCACACTTGTCACGAGTTGGAGAATTAAAATATTGTCTATACACATTGCATGGTATACATGTTGGGGGAGAAACAATCTGGAGAGGAAGATTCAGTCTCTTTCATGCCTTACTGTCAGTTTCGTGATCTTGCAGACTCCTTTAATAGCATCCTTATCTACACTAACTGCACACTATACTGCCCGATCCCAAAAGAATACAGAGATAAGGCTTCAGAAGGGTTTTAAACTGTACTTCCAGAGGAATGTGACCTGAAACGCCTACTACAGGCTTAAATTCTTGCCTAATTTCATGTCAGTTCTCAGTTTTTCTTTATTTCCTACAGGGACAGCAAACATTATGGCCCTTATACTAACATTAATGAGACTCTTGCACAGCAACCGTATAATCCCTGATGTTCAGTATATCCAAATCAGACACCCAAGTAAGAAGTCTGATGGATGGTGCATCTATCATTTGCTTTCTTCATTGTGTTTTTGTCAAATCTCTTTTCTGAAGGAATTTTCCCCACTGTCTTGTAGGTCAATATGTATGGAATTTAAGTTGTAACTGTGATATAAGAATGCAATTCAAGTTTGTGCTGAGTTTATAATCATGTAGCTGTGCATGAGGACCGTACCTGTCTGTGTGCCTGCCCAGCACACGGACAGCTGACTGATCTAGGAATTTCCAAAGCTGATCTCTGCAGAGATGAGCCCAACTAAAGATGAGGGCAGTGATGACCAACTGGTGGCTACACAGCAAAGTATTTGACTAATTCTTCCAAGAGCTGGACAGATGGGAATTGTAGGCTGTCCTGGAGACTCCCAGAAGCTGCCTCTGCTGCACACAGAGACTGCATTAATGCTTAAATTTGTTGATTAATATCCTGAATAGAGAAGCCACCATTCCTAAGGCGTTCCCAAAATAGTTTTGGCAGTAGAATGGCCTAACTTTACATAGATAATATTAAACATTCAGTAGAAACTTTTCCTGCAGATGCAGAAATGGTGATGTAGGACAGTTTTTTTGTATGTAATCAAGATGTTGGGAGATTATTTGTACATTGGTCAAAATGACTGACAAAAAAAAAAAATCAAATGAATTGTCGGGTTGGAGGAAGGAGGTAGAGTAAATTGCTAGAAATATTTTGCTAGCAGTGTTTGTGTGCAGACTTAATATTTGCATATTCTCATTTGATTCTTACTTTCTAAAATAAATCTGTTATTCCTGTCATAGCACCACGATAAAAGGATTTCTCCTTAATAATCTTCCATTACTTTTTCATGTAACTTTGTTGAGTTGTTAGCAAAGAAATAATCCTAATTCAAGCATCATAGTTCTCTTTCCAGTAAATATTTGATGGTACTGATATCCTGTGATGCACATTACTGTATTTTCAAGTTAAGGTGTGTAGACTTATTATGAATGTACTGTGACAAAGAGACTTTTTAGGAAGCGATGGAGGTTTGCTGTTGATGAAATAATCCCATCTGATTTTAATTCATGTTAATGTGGGAGGGAATGTGCTAAATACCATTCCCCTTTGATCAAGGATACTTGTTAATAACACCCCAAAATGAAAGACAGTTCTGTGGTATTTCTGTGAGACAAATAGCATAATTGACAAAGTATATTTGTCTTATAGGATACATAAAACCACAGAAAGCAACGCTTTAAAATGGCATATGTATATAGTATTTCAAAAAGTGTCATCCCTAGAAGTCCTCATTCAAAAAAATGTGCACAATAAAACAAAATATTTGACTGTTGGGAACAACAGCAACAACAAATCAGACGGTTTTCTTTGAATTATTGCTTACTTACAAGAAAGCACAGAATATTTTTGAAGTCCTGCAAAGCACTGTATGAGTACTCATTATTTATATATGAATATTCATACAACGAGGAGTAATTTCAATTTAGAACCTTATCTGAAACACTTTCCACTTTTTCCCTTTCATTTTCTTAACACTACATTTTGTGATAATAGTTGTAGCATATGGTTTTTGTTCACAAAAAACTTTGTTAATGGTTAAATGGAGTCTCTGTTTTCAGTATGTCATAGAAACAAAATTAATGGCTGATAAAAAAATTTGCTGGTTCAGATGTTAAGTTAGAGGGAAATAAAGTTGATTTGCAAAAGATTTTGTGTTTGCAAGCATTAACCTGAATTCATTTTAGTATACTGTACAGCAGTAAAAGTAGGAGGTCGTTGTTCCTCCCATTCCTAGCTAGATACCTTTATGAGTAGTACATTTTCATTAAGTTCTGAGAACTCTGGGACTTACTAGCATCCCCAAGAATCAACACTTAAAACCTGAGCTTTTTTAGTACTTGTCTAAATCAGAAAAATGACATAAATCCCTTAGGCATCAAATTTGAAAATATTTGAGAAGAGCCTCATGTTTTCAATGTGCAGAGTTAGCACAGGAATGAGCTACAGATATTCCAAAGAGAAGAAATAGCTTATGTCAGTATGACTTACAGACCAAACTGAAGATACTCTGGGACTTGAAAATAAAACTGAATTTTAGAAACCAGAGGTCTACAGTTTATCTTTCTTGCACAGCTATTAATGGCACTGAACCATGAGTGCATTAGAACTTCATAATGATTGCTCTGATATACAGTAGATTGAGAAAAACAGTGAAAGATCGTAAATGAAATGGCTTGCTTTAAGAACTTAGCGTGAACGGTCAGTGAAAGATCTCCAATAATGTATCTTTCTTCACAACTTAATGGTATTGGATAATTGCTATGTAATATGCTACAATGTACGGTTTAGTAGCTTAGTGGGTAGTAATGGTGATAGGAGAGCAGCTGGATTAGATAATTTTGTAGGTCCTTTCCAACTTTGTGATTCTATGATTCTTGAATTTATACTTCACACTGAGTCTCAGGCAGCTGGACAACAGCTTTCTTATAAAAATCCAAGACCAAAGCAGCAACTAGTTATACACTCTCATTCTGTTTTATTTTAGGCTTTGAAGGAGTAGTCTGTTGTGTTTTTGTTTTTGTTTTTGTATTTGCAATGAATCAATTAATATTTGGATTACTTTATCACTATTGACTGCTGATGTGGCTACAGTGAATCCCAGGACTTCATGTTTCATTTCTGTTTTTCCATGTGGACTCCACAGATCTGTGCTTTGTAAAGGAAGGAAACATCTAATCGCTATAATAAAGCGGGCTGCCAGCGCAACCTTTCTGTGTCTCTTTCTTGAAATGAAACAGTAGTATCGTAGATAGAAATGACCTCATGGGCTATAATACACTAAAGATTAATGGAACAAAGGACAGAGGGTACAACTGGAACAGCATACAGTATTGAAATAGAAATTTTGTTCAGATGTAGAGGCAGAATAAAAAGAGAAGTACAAATGTGCAGGCAATTAGATGTAGCTCAGGATCTCTGCAAGAATATGATTTGGTTCTGGTTCTCCAAAGTCTAAAACCTCTGTGCCAGTACACAAAGATGACACACGGTTAAGTGCCACAACTGAAATGTCACAAAGGGCTCTTTCCTTTGCAAATCTTTCCCTTGCTAGAGAAGGATGACTGGTTCCCTGTTATGATTTGTGTTCTCCAAGTCATTATGTTTATTTTGTTTTGAGATTCTGAATTATCTCAAGATGTTCTCTAAATGCTAATTTCCTTTTAATAGTATGAAATATCATATTTTGAAACAGTGTGACCACAGGTATGAGATGCCTTAAGACAAGTTTAAGTATTTTTGAAGTCGGAAATAGGCTTCCACGAGGTAAAACCTATTTGGAAATTAATGAGTCAGATTAAGATACAGAATTTGAGATGATGCTAGTCATTTCTGGAAGGAGGTTAACATATATAAGAGCAGAGATGTGTAAGAGTTCATGTATCTACATACTGCAGAGCTTCCGGAATCTGTTGCAGTGGGGTAAAGTCAAATTTTTAGGTAACAGCTAATTTCAGAATTCAAATGCCTAATTTTTTTCCACTTGAAAATGAGTGACTTGATGGAACTTGATTTTGAGTCTGAGGTTTAATTATACTACATATTCCCTCACTTCATCTTGGGAAAATCAATTACACACTGTTAAGGAATCTGTAGTCATTTCTAATGATCTAATGTCCTTTCTTTTTTTTTTTTTTTTTTTTTTTTTTTTTTTTTTTTTTGTATTTCACAAATTTTCCTTGCACTTGTCATATTAAAACATTTTCTGCTATAAGTATTTAAAGGATCATTTAGTGGTGGTACAGCTGTGGTAGATAATGACTATTGAGATTAAACTCTGACAAAATTATTAAACGCAAACTATGAGAAACACGAGAAACACCAGGAAGCATCTTATTTCAAATGAACTGATGGCAACCTAAGGCAGATACAGAATCATAGACATCTCCTTTAGGCATACTTCAGTGTGTTATGTCCTCTAAATGTTACTATATGTTTCAGTGGAATTCATTTCACGTCACGTATTGAATAACTGATTACACCTTTAGAATTAATATCTTGAAACATTTTAATTTGGTTGAGGTTTAGGAGACTGGAAAAAGTGATTTTCCTGCCACAGAGGAGAAATAGTTTGAAGAAACTGTTGGAACTGAAAAAGTTAGTATTCGTTTTGGAACTGAGAATCTGAGACCTGATAATTAGCAGTTTTTTAAAGACATCTGCCTGGGCTTTGTGGCTAAAGACAGGGTGAGGTCTTCTTTCCTGCCAGCCCCTTACAACAATGCAAGTTCTTTTGCAGGTTACCCATGACACACGGTTAAGCGTGTCCATCTTGCTGCCCATGTATTACAGAAAAGGTGCAAGTTTACATTTTTCTAAAAGCTCCATGTAAACTTAAAGCATTATCATTAAACATCCTAAACTATTACAAAGCTTACATTTTGTGTGAGCCACAGGGGTAGAAATATTCAGTTTGCTTATGAAGTATTCTTGTCGAAATTTAAAATTTCAATTTGGACAGATATTTTTTCTGCACAGATTTGGAACAGAGTCCCAGGTTTTCAGGCAACAAATATTTACCTTAACGCAGTAACTACAATTGTATGGGAACTTTGGTTCATGACAAAAGCAATTAATATTCTGCTCTAAATTACATCTTATTGGAGAATGGAAACCATCTTTGCTGTATCATATGACAACAGTTGAAGAAGTCCTCCACACCTCCTGCCAGCAAGTAAAAGGTAATTTTATGTCTGAACAGGAGCATCAGGAAAACTGCAAATGCAACTCAACTTCTGCTTTACTGTCCAAAATCCTGCTTGGTCTCCTCTAGTAGCAATGTATCACGTACAACTTCCCAAATGTTGCCTCTCCATATTAATACAGGGCGGAAGTATACTTTAGGCAATGGAAGTGACACAAATCATGTAAAGCTCCCTGTGTACAGGCAAAGGGAAAAAACTGGAGAATGGCTAGGAGAACTGCGAGCTGATGCAGCATTCTGGTTTCTCATTAGATAGTGTTATATCTTCCAGTTTGCAATAGAAGGCTAAATCACAAAGCATGTCACAAGCCATTGTTAGAGACAGTGGATTTGCTTCACTGGGCAAACTGCAGCCCCTTTTAGTTGTGCCTGTAGTGACTTAACAGTTCTAGCCTCCTTTTCTGTAAGATTTGTTTTGGTTTTTCCTCAGCGCTTTGTTGTAAAAGTCTCTGGTTGTTTGGCTGTGCACCTGTGCCAGGATTTGATAACTTTAGAACTCTGGCTTATTTGACTTTGCACTAGTGACAGGATTTGATAGCTCATTTTGAAGTGGCATGAAGTAGTACCATCTGGTCATTAGCATTTCCAAGGCAAGCCAGGGAAAGGCTGGAGGTCAGCAATGTGTTCTACTTCTGACAAATCTTCATGGACTGTTTTTCTGAGATTGAGTTTACACTTTTATTTCCTCCCATGGAAGCCTACTTACTTTTCATTGATTTCCATTAAAGTAAGAAGAGCAGTGATCCAGAAACAGTTCATGAATTGCATTATCCAGTTTAATTAGAGTGAAAGGAACGTTTTTCCACAGACAGAAGACTCAGCATTCAGTCTAAAATGCTACTTTGGACAGTAATGGCTGGTTAGCAATGAACTTAAGTCACAGCTTAAGTGCCAATTACTCCTTCCACTTGCAGTATGTTAAGAATGATGGTACATCACATTTTCACTACTTTACCACTTGGTAGTAGATAGTAAAAATGGTTTAGAATTGAGAAATTTAAACAGACATGTCAGAATCAGACCAATAATGATTTTGTTTGTTCAAATTGTTTATGTTTTTGTGCAAGTTTATCAACGAGAGGGCACCTCAGCATCACCACACTGCTCTCTAACTCCCCCTCCTCAGAAGGACAGGGGAAGAAAACATGATGGAGAAAGAAAAGCTCATGGAAGTTAAGGAGCAGTTTAAGTGAAGGGGAGAAAGCAAAGGCCCTGTGGAAGCAAATACAGGAAAAATTATTCTCTACTTTCCATCACCAAGTGATGTTCAGCCACTTCTTTTGCAAAAGAAGATATTTTTTATGTCACATTAGAATACCACTCTTAACTGCTCAGAAGTTCACAGGAACTCTTCACAATTTCTTTGTCAATAACATAATAATCTATCTTTCTAAATGGAGATGCTTACGTGCGTAATATACAGTGAATGCTTAGTATTCAATTTGGTTTTCTGCTGGTGAGAATTTTTTTTTTCTGATACTGTGCGACGTTTTCATAATTTGGAAATAAATCTAGCTTTAAAAAGAAAAACAGTTGATTTACATGGTCATTCTCCATATGAATGATATACATGGAGAATGTGCTTTGGGGTAAAACTATTAAAACTATTCTCTCTTCTTGTTTATGCACTATAATGTATCTGTTTCTGTAGCGATAATTTAAAACTCCTAAATGTTGCTAATGAAATCTTCTGCTATTACAGTTCTGGAAAAGAGCTATTTAAATATAAAGTTTCTGAAATGTATGGCCTAGGGAAATGCTAAAAAGGTGGCACTGAATTCTTTGCATTAGAGGGAGCAATATTAATAAGGAATATTACTTATGTATTCTGCACGTGGGAATTTTTTGTTACTAAATGCTCCCAAGATAGTTCTTTTCTTACATGTGGTGGTATCCTCTGGAGCAGAAAGCTCCAGAATTAGCCAATATTTTCCATCACAAATATATTCTTGTCTTTGTTATTCACTTTACATTTCTACTTCTTCTGTCATCTTCTACCAATATACTAGACATCTAAATGTAGTGTAAATAAAGCAGATTTGTAAGCAAAACAGGTGCCAGATATACAAATCTGTAACTTCTAATAAGAAGTTTATGGAGTTCTTACTCATTTTGATAGTTCTGCTCCTTTTTTTTTTCAAGTACTCATTCAAAGGATGGCTGCACAAGGAGTACAATGATATCTATAGTTTACTACAAAATTAATAACTTGATTTTACTGTCAATGTGCTCTTGTGAAAAAATGTCTTGTTACGCCTTGCAGTTGCACACAGACTCTAGGATATTATAAGTGCCATATATTTTATATATTTAGTTGTAGTGTTTATTTTTTCTTTATATGTGTGTATGCAGTATATTTTATTTATTCAGTTAATTCTCTAGCTTCTGTCTTCACATCCGTCATACTTCCACACAACTGTAATCACCCCCTATTGATTTTGATGAAGGTAGGGCTGGAACCTCCCTACCTTTTCCAAAGTTTAAAGTAGTCAGATGAGTCACATATCAACAGTTACTCTAAAAGATCAAAATTAATGAACTTTTAGGATTTTCTCATATGCTACAATTCTATATAGTAGCTCTGACTGTTTCATTCTGAACAGAATATTCATTGATGTCTTCTTATTGGATTGGACTGCCCAATCAGTTGTCTAATGCTTCTGGAAAACAGCAACTGATACAACAGATTCTAAGTAGGAAAATGCCACTCTGAATTTTAACAATCTGTTTTCATAGCCAACGAAAAACACAGTGGCTCATTCAAGAGTAATGGACACCGGGCCTGGAGGAGTAAAGATTGGAAAGAATTAACTCATTAGAATCTACTCAAGGATTGAGATTAATTTTTTTCTGACATTAATTCTTCTGTACACAATCCATATGGCAAGTATAATGGAAAACAAACAAAAAATAGGATTAGTTTGCGTAAGTTCTTCTAAATATAGAAAACAGATAAAGGCTGTTTTCCTAATTGTTAAAGACACTGTTAAAAGGTAGTGATTAACCAATGCAGTGTGGTGAAAGCAGTATAAACTAGGTTAATCATCCGAAGCTCATGCAAGCCATGTTAGCCTCTAGTTAGTCTTTTCCCTAAGGTATAAACATAATTTGAATTTCAAAAAAGAGCTTAACAGAACATAGTTCTCTCTTTCCTATTAAATAAGGATTTGGACCATAAGGAAATAAACTTTATCTTTTCAAAATTTCTATTTAATGATGCAGTAAAATAGTAGGGCGTGTACGTATAGACAAACTACCATTTCTAAAGTCAGCTAAACTGTGCAATATAGGCAAAGGCTGCCTAATCCAATGCTGCCTGCATAATACCTTGATGCTGGACCAAAAGAACTAGGTTTTTTTTTGCAGTTTGAGTTTGAGGTTTGAGTTCTGAGAATACATACAAAAAAATTAGTAATTGATACTGATATTTCTCAAATGCACAGTAATAATTAATGTAAGATGATAGAAGACATTTCAAAATAAAAAGAAATTAAAAAGTTTTAAACAAAGAATAAGCCAAAATAATGAGTCAAAGATTAATAAATAACCTCCCACCTTGTAACTGAGCAGTATTTCATAAACTACCTAAAAAGACAGAAACTTCAAACGATATATTTGTGATGATTTTGCAGCTAACAATTACTCTGCTGTACATGTGAACAGTATTCAGGGCAAAAGAAAATGTTGCCTGTTGCAACACACAGTAATTAGCAGGTTAGTTGAATACAATGAAAACCGTATTAAAGACCATTCCTGACAAGTAATTTCCTATCTCAACATGCAAAGTACATAGCATAATCAGTTTTACATCAAACCGCTGTATTATGTGGCAACAATTAGCATCAGAATGAAATTATTAATGATACAATGGTATCAGGATCAGTCCACTTTTCATAATAAGGATTGTGAATAGAAATTAAAAGAAAACAATGTGGAAAGTGTAAGCATATTTAATTTTTCAACTGAATTTGAAAAGGCTGAAAGAATAAAAAAATAAGGAACTTCTATTTATTTTTTCATTCGATTAAGCATCAGATGTTAGTTATTATTTCATATGGAAACTGGAGACATGTTGGTTGCATGTCAGCTACTGAAAAAAATCACACTGTGAACGTAAAAATGCCCATTCGAAAAGCACAGTTCACTTAAGCATTGTCCACACAAATCTGTGAGAGAAGGTCATATTTTACTGACATGTGGGAGTACTGTAAAGATCCTAATGCCAAGATTGGTGAGAGGAATGCAGTGAATTTATGATACCCTAATTTGACAATGCCCTGTTCTCAGAAATTAACGTCTATAGGACAGTGTTAGAACGTGGAGTAAATGAGGCTCCCTGTTAAAAATGTGCTACAAAGAGGTGGAAAAAATGTTTGTTTTTTCAAGTTATTTTGGTAGGAATTTTAGGTACAGCCTAAATCCAGTTTCCAGAAAACTTACATTGTTTGGCATAGGACAAAAACATTGACTTTCTCGTCTAGAATTGTCATTGAATTTCAAGGTGTTTCAATTATCTAGATGAACAAGTATTTGACAATTAAAGTCTAGTCAATACAAAAGTAAACCCATATAAAAGATATAGCATGCATATAATTTGCATAGTAATGGTATTGAGAAAGGAGGTAAAGACACGAGAGTCACTGAGCAATAGTGTGTAGTTAAGTGCAAGCTCTGATACTAGCCGGATTACAAAACACTGCAAACATGAATTTGTTTTGTACATGAATTTGTATTTAAGACATGTAATAGGACCAGCTGGACAATCACTTATCACAGGAAAATAATCTTTTTGTCACATAGCAAAACCTGAGATCTTTACCAAGTGTTTAGACAATCTCAGCTGTAAATGAACAGGTGTGTACACACATTCAGTAGCTTTTGGCATGTCTGCGTGGCACATTGAAAAAGTATTTTTCGTTAATTCTATTTGTGCCTCTTATGGAACAAAAATTTTCTATACAAATAGGTAGGTACCCAATACAACTCAGAAAAGCAAATCTAGTATAGAATTTTAAGAGCTTTTAATTATACAGGTAAGGCATCATCCTTTATGAAATCATTAAGTTTTCAGAATAATTGTTGAAGAGCTGTATCATCTCCATGTTAGAAATTCTTTAAAGATTTCCTTACAACTGTAACTTGTATTATCCCTGAAGTATTCAAGTTAGATAAAAAATATTGATTTTTTTCCTAGCTGAGATTTGAGACCAGTAACCAGAATTATCATCACAAAGTCAAACTAGTCCAGAGAATCAGAAACTACGAGTGCATGAGAAAAGCTTGAAACTAAGATACAGAATAACAAAAGGCTGGATAAAATATTCATAACCGCAGTGATAGAAAATCATCATAGGATTCTTAAAACCAATTAAAACTCTCATTTGCTTTTCTAACCTTTTATTTCGCCTTGATCTGGACTGAAGGGGAAATTCTTCTACCTTAATGAAAAGCATTTTCTAGAAGGGAGATCCTGTACTTCTTCTGGTTCTTCTGCTATCTTTTAAGAGATAGTACTGTCCTTGGGGCTTTCAGCCCTAGTGTGTTTACTATACTCACAAGGACCCTTTCCTAGTGAGCTCAAGTCGCCAGAACTTAACATGCCTTATTCTGTACTTCACAGGATGCAATATGTTACCACTGGTCAGTACCCAAATTCTGTGCGTGCAATAAGAACTGATTGATTTGCTTAGTGAGACAGTGTTGTAGGAGGTAAAGAAACTAGAGCAGATGGAGGGACGCCCCTAACTGAATGTTGTTGAATAGTGAAAAAGGTGTAATTGAGGTATAGGCAGCCATTCCAGCATTAACATTTTAACCAATTCAATTTTATATAGAGGTTTTAAAACAGAACCAAGTTACCATGGAAACCAATTGAAGCAGAGACTTAAATTCTAAGACTGTAAATTCTTTTCTAGACAAAGATAACAAGAATGACAGGTGGGCTGTAAAAGGAAAATGAGTGCAATATAAAGCTAGGCATGATGGTCTGTTTTCTCTTCCAAAAGGTGTCCTTTATAGATCTGCTTTATCTCTACTGTTTTCCAGTTATATATTTATTGTATTTTCAAAGAAACTCCCACCCAAATGTACATTTTGTTTTGTCATAATTCTATTTATAAGGGGATGTAAGCACCCTGGAGAAAAGAGCCAAAGGGCAGGGCACTCCAGTTATTTTTCCAAATTATTATGTCTTGCCAGAATCATCAGGGAGGCAAAGCCATCATTCAGAAAACACATTTGCATAAAGTGCCCTTTGCTGCCAGTGTTTATATTTTGCTCCTGAAATATGCGCTAGGTACATTCATATTGCACAGCTCTCTCTTCGTGCAATATGAAAGATTATAACAAGGGATTCATGTGTTTTAGTGAAGAAATATCCCTTTTCACTTTCTCAAAAATTGTATACCAATTTGTTGCAATCTGATTCAAAGTCAAAATGATTTGGCATGTTAAATATTTTTCTTCATCCTAAGAGCGCTGGTAAGAATAACAGAGAGTAGAGTATGCAGCCCCCAGAATTTGATGCCAGAATTTTAAAAAGTAAAATGGGCAGAGAATGAACAGCAGCAGAGCTTACAGCCTTTGCTCTTGCAGTAGTTAGCTGTTAGCACTGGAAAATGCATGAATATGCAATATCTTTTGAAAACTGTGCCGGATGTTTCTACCTGCTGTGCATAATTTCAGAGTCTTCTATAATCATTAGAGAAGAACAGTTTTCAGTATAATTTTCTACTAGAATGAAGGAAGGAGAAGGGGCAAATTCGTACTTGAACTTATCCTGATACTTTTCTAGCCTGAAGTTTCACTTCTTTGTTCCAGTTCCCAGCTGGAACTGTGTTTGTATATGCTCTCCTGACAAGATCTATAAAACAAATTTCCTTAGGACTTTAGGAGATTTGCTATCACAAGTAGTCATAGTTGGTCCCAGTGCACTAGAATCACAATAGGTAGCCACTTCTCCAGCATGTTTGCTCTAAAGCTAGGTAAATGTAATGGCTAGAGGCTCTAGCCATTGTCAAAAGTAAATGTGCTGCTTACCTTCAGCATCTGCCTTTCTCAGTACAGTGAAAGTGGAGACAATGACAGATGGTTCCTACAAAAAAAAAAAAAAAAATCACAGAAAACATTGTATTTTGTGTATTTCCTGGCAAATAACAAACAATCAGCATTTAATATCTTCTCTGTGAAAAGCAGGGCACCTTAATAAAATTTGTTGTGCTCTGTGAAAATGTATGCTAAACATCTTAAAGTTAGGATGTGATTAATCACAGAACTCTGCAATAAATGATACAAATGATCTTTAATCATTATGCTAATGATTACATAGCATAAGAGAATTCTGATGTTGATGTTTGTTACATGTAAAGCCTTTTTGTAATAACAGTGGGAATTGTGGGACCAAATTGCTCTTATCAACCTATCTAAGGTCATCTTTGATGCTGGGCTCTGCCCACTTTATCTCTGTGTCTTCAAGCCTCAGAAGGCTGCCAGTCCACGCCCTCTGGCAGGCAGGCTTACACAGAGTCTCCTGCAGTCTTTCAGATGGAATGACAACTATTTTTATCATTTAAAGGAAGCTATCTTAGGTATTTCTGTACTTTCTGTCTTTGTGTAGACAACATCTGTTGTCCTTTTCAAGCAAATAGGTTCCCTGTGAATATAGAAATTATTTTAAAGATAAGCTTTTCATTTTACAAGATACGTCCTAAGAGTCTGCACTTAAATTCAATTAAAATTCTGTGGCACCCTTGTATATGCTCACATTTCAGTTTTTATTAAACATCCCAGGGGAGTTAATTATTTTTTGTATTTTTATGACAAAAATGGCATTTCAAGTATTTGTGATCAAATTCCCCATAATGGTGTTTATAACTATCTTGGATTTAATTAAGGAATTCAGAGGATTAGAAATTGGTGAATGCTGGGAATAGCAAAGTTCATAAAATAGAACAATACAATCTTTATTTATAAACTCTTAATGGTCTGATTGTCCATTCAGAAACAAAGATGGGGAAAAGAGATATAAAAGATGGAGCAATTGTTAGGAATTAGGGAAAAGTCAGGAAATAAGTTCTAGGAAAAAAAGAAAATAATGGTAAAAGAAAGTAAACAGAGTAAGGATAATTCCTGCAATTGTGACCAGAATTAAGAAGTGCCTTGGATAAGACACCTTGTTTTAAACTTCCAGACTAGGCTTAAAAGTAAACACATAAATGCTCTGAAGGTGTTTCTTGTACTTCCAAAGAACAACTTGCCAGATATTTATAATATATTTATTTTTTCTCCTTCCTAAAAAAAAAAAAAAAAAAAAAAAAAAAAAAAAGGAAAGAAACATTAACAGATTCTGTGCATGAATTTAAGTTATAAGCAATGCAGAAATTTGGCAGTATTCACATGTACAAACATTATTACTTCAGAACGTGACCCAAGTTTCTCTTTGCTTTATCTCTGTTTTTACGGAAAACAGAAGAGCAGTAAAAATAAGTCTTTCATTTACCAGTACGTAACTCATGGATATTTGTCAATGCAGGTTTCTCAATATGCAGTCTGCACTGGTTTAATATGTGACAAGGAGACAAGCAATCCATTGAGAATGGCAGTGGATAAGATGCAGATAAGCAAGAAAGAGAATTAAGGATGAAAAGACAGAGCAGTTTGTGAAAATTCAGGTAAGGAACTCAGGTGATTCTCTATAAAGTATAAATTGTACAAATTACTTGAAATAGTTTTTGCTTATTTTCCTTTCTAGTATTTCTGAGAGTTACTGCTATATGTACCCATGGATATATGTATAAATACACACGCATACCCTTCTTACACCCACTCAAACAATTAATTTCCTTTTTGAGACAAATTGCCATTACACTCCATGCAAATACTTACTATCCTGGTATTTGACATTTTTTAATAAAATCCTTTTACCATATTCCATTTTACTTTGTTTAAATAAAACATGTTACAATTTGATACAGAAAGACAAACAAGTAATATTTGCACAAAAAAGAGAGTTGTGCTGTGTGTCATAATTGTTTCTCAACCATGCAGCTCCAAGTTCTAAAACCTTAACTTACACTATCCTAGTACAGAGCTTTTTGGGCATTACATAAGACACTGAAACAAAGCAACCACATTCCAAACTATCTCTACCTTCTTACATTGATGGCACAGAAAGTGTTCATTTAGAGCTTTTGCTTAGTTCTCAAGCATGACTGAAGGAAAGTAAAAATATATTTACCAAGGAGCAAAGCTGCACAAACAGTGAACAACAATTCATCCTTTGCTCTTCTATTCCCCTTACTGTGGGGAAAAGTTGCTTTGCCACTTGTCATGACACAGTGGTAGAAATAAATGTGATGGAGAAAGTACATTGTCTTTACAACAAGGCAGGAAGGAAACTACGGGAACCGTAGCTACACAAGGCCTCTCAGCTGCTTGTGACAGAAATGCTCTCTTAACTTTTTCGATATAGCTTATTTCCAGAATGAACTGAAATTACATTTGCCACAAATGTAAGATGAAATGGTATACTCACAACTAAGCACTACATATCCATCATTTGCCTATCTATTTTATCTGCACCTCTCCCTCCTGCTTACAAAACTAAACCCAATGAGAGATAATGAACCAACACGTCAGCTACTAATACATGGTTTACTTACAGGGCTTCACATTCCCAAGTGACATCAGCTTATCACATGTGTTGAGTACATCCACTAAATACAAGTCCTTGTTGAGTTTGGCCCTTTGTGGGAATTGCTTTAGCCTACCTACAATGCCTATGACAATGCTTATGTTTCACTTTCGTAGAACTACACCTAATGCCTTCAGACAGCACTGTTTATAAGTGCAACAGTGCTACCTAAATAACACATCCTGTGATTCTCAGGAACTCTACATTATTACTGTTGCATCACAGCAATCACATATGACACGCTTCATGATTTTGCAAATATTTTGTTGGTGCTAAAATACTGCACTTTTTGCAGGTTGATAAGATTACCACACATTAAGTCATTCTGCCACTTCCTTTGTAAGCTGTTGATTCCCAGAAAATGGCAGCTGCTGCACTTTTGTTAAAAAAAATTAAAAGGTTCAGAGTATCGGCAAGGATGCCGGTAATGGGAGAAGCAGCTTCACACAGTTGGAGTTTTTAGGTGATGCAATATGCATCAGTTACAAACTCGGGAATGTCATATTGTAAAATGTACATGATAGAAGACACTGTATGGTATTTCAACTGATTCCATTTGCCATATGGCATGTTATTATTTTGTGTTACCTTGGGGAATATGCTAGAAAGGAGAAGAAAGCAGAACACTCCCAAGGTATACGGAATACAAAGTTAATTATAGCAATAGGGTCCGTAACTGAAATGGGGATGGAACTAAATACGAGAACTGAATGTGTTCTGTACTGCTCTCAAGCTTCTGAAAAGTAATAAACTCCTATTAGGAACGTTTAAACAGGAAAAAAAATTCCAGCTACCATATATACAAGTCTACAGACAGTTTCTGAACGTTGACTCGGAAGTCAGTAAATGCCATGTGCAGTGGTATCCACGTTACCTTAATACAGTTTTACATCAGATTTCCTGGGGTAGGCTGAATAAAACATTAGATCACTAGTCTTTAAAAATGACATTCCATATGCACAGCTATAATAAAATCATCAAGTGAATGATTAGAACATTGATTGGGGGGGTAGTATTTGCTGAAAACAATCAAAAGAACACTAAACTACATAACTGTGACAACCCGATATCAGGACAAGCAAGTACTCTCAGGGCCTAAAAGATTCCCAAATGAAATCTCCAGACCCCACATTTAGAAAGGCAAAAAATATTTTAGAAGTTAGGAGAAAATTGTTATCGATGTATCCAAAATATATACAATATTTCAGAAAAGTAGGTGCAATAAAAAGTTACTTGGCAACATTTGCCTGTAAATTCAACTTTTCCCAAGCCAGTAATTTGAGCTTTACCCCTTCCACCCTCCAGGGCCATCTTTGGAGGTGCAGTCTGAAGCAAATTCCAAGGTCATATTATTTTCTGCAAGCTATTTTTCAGTCATTATTAAAACAGTAAAAGACAGATTTTACGTTACCAAATAATGAAAATATACAGGCTTGCAAGTTTTTTTGAATAGTTTGGCTCTAAACACCATACGCCATTAGATGAGGCATTTCAAGATCTGTTACAGGAGCAGAATATTTTTAAATTGTTTATGCTAACTATGCAATACTTGAGATGGCATCTTCAAAGCCATCATCTATTCAAATGTTCAGAATAAGCAGCCAAAATACAGAAGAGTTCCTTTTAGCTAGATCTTTAATAGGAATAAAATGGACAAATTCTAATAACTCCCAGTATTTCTTATTATTTATTTTGATTTCCTGCAAGTTTTACCAGCTATTAGAAAGATAACTTTTTAAATCAGTCATCTGAAAGATTCAATGTCATTTAAAGGTAACACAACCTCCCCGTTCAATAAATAGAGGACCAGGATTATATTGCTCTCGTAAGCTTCTCTCTCTCTGTACTACTTAGCAAAACCCACAGAAAAACAGTTTACCAGTCTTGAGGTTTCTGCACTGTTTGCTCTGTAAGGTTTATGCTATGCTGTAACCACGTGCAGCCTGGTGCTGGCAGGAGAGGCTGTGCTGCAATTGCTGTGCAAATTAGTGCATACATTTTCACTCCTCAGCTAATGCTAACACCAACTAAAGATACTTTTTCCACTGTGTTATTAAAACCTTTGAAATTTTCACACATTTTGACCTGAGTACCACTCATGCTTATTCCATACATAATCTGTTTCAGCCACCAGAACAGGTTGATATAAAAATGACTGATGTTAGGAACTGAGAGTTAATAGTCAGAGAGAAATAAGATAGGGATGGACGAAAGGATGGATGGATGGAATAAAGGGAGAGAAGGAGGGAGGGAGAGAGAGAGGGAAGCAGAAATCAGTTATCACTGTTCAAAGGTGTTTGTCCCTGTTAACAGGAATCTTGAGTATGTGTTAACTGACAGCTCAGGTTGGAAGACTCTGCCTTGTAAACATACTTACTGAATTTGCAAATATTTGTCTACCAGTATATTCTTTAAAGGACAGCTATGCTATATTACAAGACGAGAGTAATGTCTGTGTATTTTTTTCTATTGGAATGTATTAAATCCCATAATAATGCAAGATAATTAGTGTTTTAGCAGAGTTTCTATTTATCTTAGTTTAACAAACTAAGAATTTTATTTCTGCTATTCTGATAAAACTGTTACCTTAACAACAAGCATAAATGAATGTGTTATTTCATGATACATTTTTGTGTAGGAGTTTTAAGCTGGTAATGGAAAATTTCTTAGAAATAATTAGAAATTTCCTCTGAAAAAAAAAAAAAACCTTAAAAAGTTTAATTAAATGTCAGGCATTTAAAGTAAATATGAATTCTTCAATTCAAGATCTTACCACAGCAAGGTAACTATTACTACTATTGTTTTTTAATGAACCAACTCACTGTTAAGTTTCACAAGAAAAACTTAGGAATTCATCAAGAATTCCTGAAAGGAAGAGCTTTCCTTTAGTGAATGGAAGTGTTCAAATCAAGGAAAGAATTACATTCCAAAGTATTCTCACCACATACAAACATTTCAGCATTTATGACAGTATTATGGGACAATGCTGTTTATTATTTTATTAATAATTGTTATTAAATATGTACACTTTCAAAGTCTTCAATTAGTTTAAGAAAATGCAGACATGCAAGAAATGTTCAATTACAGTCAGCGGGAAAACCATGAGTAAACTATTTTTGTTTTAGTATTTAAAAATTGTAATACTGGTTATATAAAATGAAACAATAAAATTGGTAATATGGCCAACCTCTCACTTCTAAAGGCACCAGTATACTCAATTTCACAAATACACTTGAAACTTGAAAAAATGCAACTGCCCTGTGTTCTGGAGGTGCCTAAGATCTCGCTAAATACAATTCCTGTATCTATTTTTAGAGTTCTTTTCATTTGTATCCAAGTGTCAATTCTCATATGTTTCTTCCATAAAGATGCTCTGGTGAATATTTGCAGTACATTATGAACAGATGTTCTGTTTATTCATGTTAAAGGACTTGTATCTTTGAAGGTTTATGAGGAGTGGATGAAACCATTAGTGAACAACACAGTACAATAAATTGTTTAGGATTTCGCTGCTTTTTCAAAATGAAGTTATTCTAGAATGTAGACTGGTGTTTTCACACTATTCTAAATTTGAGTCTTTCTATGGCGTCAATAGCTGCTAAGTGCCTTACGGTAACAGTTGGCTAAGAGTCGTGTACTGAGCTGTCAACAAGAACCATATTTACTGTAGTAAAATCCAGAAAAAAAACACACACAACATTATTTGAGAATAAAGACCATGACATGCCCTCAGTGACCCAACAGTGTTATTCCCAAAATCAGGAATTTTCAGTGCTGTACTTAGCAGATCAGTTTTGCAAACACGGCTTTCTAATTGCGTTGCCTGAATTACATATTTGGCCAAGCAAATTGCTAGTAATTGTTTGCTATCCTTTTATTCCCAAAGATGCTTGTGTATGTTTGTAATGTACAGTGTAGATTCTTAAAAATAGAAAAATATTTGAAGCAAACAACAGCATCTGAAAAGAGAACAAGATTAAAAGTGCTTAATGACATGTTCTTTCTGAGTGAGTTCCTTTTATTCAAATGCTCAGTACCACAATAAAGGCTCTACCAAAATTATTTATACCTTCAACTCCAAGAACCTTTCACTACTGCTCAATCTTGCTTGCTAAAAGTAACATTAACTGGCTTCCTGGAACAGACTAGTGAACTACATGCTCAGATGATGATTATAATTTCTTATTTTTAAAGCCATGTGTCTGCAATAACATCATGCTAGTAACAAGTGATGTTATAAATTGCACTTAACTGTGTAGAAATAAACCCACAAGGTATCTAAGTCTTCACAAAACAGAATAACGCATGAGAGCTTTTTTAAATTGAAAAATGTAACAAGACTGAACATCGTGTTTAGAATGAAAATAGCACTTTTGTAATTTCTTGCTTAACCCACAAAAGGATTATCTGATTTCTATGAAATGAGTTAAAATGTGATATATATTCCTTTTTGCTGTTTGGAATATTATCGATTTTTTTTAATATATTTTTTTTTGACATCACAGATGACAGCAAATGTGATTAATTGCTGCTGATAATTGGAGCTTCATTCCAGTGGTTATTGCTTGTCAGTAACAATTAATAGCTCCCACAAAAGCCTCATTCATTTCACAATATTAAAGAATGATGACTTGTGGGAATTATGCTAAACTAGCACTTTCAATTAGATTTCAGATTTTTTATTACATTGAATAACAGTTTATGGTTTTATAACAGTGGTGGTTTATTGTTGTATGGTAATCACTCTAATTACATGTGGTTTACCTGGAGAATTGTGATTTTTAGTCATTTTATAAGAAACAGTCAATTACTTGTTATCACTTCTTTGAAAGTATAGAGATTGTTGGTATTTACTTGTAAAGATTATTTGGAACACTGATTGCATATACTTTGTTCCAGTTTTTGAAGGGCAGGATGCTACTGTTAAGGGATGCAAAGGTTTCACTTCCTTAGTATCAAGTACCAACTGGTATGGCAAGTGGCATGGCCACTCACTTACAATTCTTCTGCTTACAGCTGTGCTGGGCTGTAAGTATAAGGCAGTGTCTCATCTGATCACTTCCAGAATTATGGGAAGAGACAAGGGGAATTCTTCAATAAAAAGAAAAATATTGATTTTGGAAACTCACTGAGATCTGTCTTCAATTTTGCCCATTTCCCCAATAAATAAGTTTTGATAGAAGGAAAACAGACAAAAACAAACAAAACACACAAACACAACGACAGAAAGGGAGAGAGTCAAAGAACAGCATGCACAAGCACACAAGGGAAAGAGAAAAGTGAGGTGTAAGATAAACTATGATAAAGGCCACTGGTAACATGTAATCCAAACTGAATTGGGACCAAACAGTGAGGAGAATTTGAAGTGAGATTGGAGAGACAACAATTATTTCCTCTGGCATTAAGCTTAATAAAGCAAATTCAAGTATTTTCATTGAGATGGTAGGAAGCTCTGAAACTTAACATACCTATAAGATATTCATATATTCTCAAGTTTTATATGTATACTAATAAAAATTCTGGCCCTCAGGAAGACAGCATGCATCTATCATTGACATCTACATTGTCAGGATCTGAGTCATGGATCACATAATACAGTTCAATGAAGAGTGAAAAAAAGAAGAATGTAGAGCTTTAAAAAGTTAAGTTCTAAAATTGCATAGCATATGCTTATTTCACTTGCATAAATGCTTTTGCCTAGGTCTTCATGACTTCAATTTTTTATGTAGTTATATAATACAATTTCTATGAGGACTCTCCAAATTATCATTTGTTCTGACTTGTCTTTTATTTGAATATGATTTTTAAATTTAATAATTTTAAATATTTTTCTAATTCAATTTTAAGTATATATATTATTTAATGAATCTCCAAAATACAGAAAATTCCAGCAATTCAATCTTGTATCTTACTTCCAGAAAATTAAATTACACCGGTGTAGAACAAGGTAAGGTAAGAATCTATCCCATGAAGCACTGAATTGTTTTAGTAGTTAGTTGCATTAAAAAGGCAACAATAAAAATGGCTGTGATAATTCTAAGGAAATTGCAAGTCAAAACTGCAGCTCATTGTACAGACCGTGAATTCATTCTCCATTCTGTAATGATCCTTTCAATGCCAGACTCTGATTGAAGTCAATGAGAACAGGAGCAAGACTTTTCTTATTTTTCTTTTACTTTGTGCAAGTTTGCAAAAGCAGAAAATCACTGCTGGTAATACAAGATATGCTAGTTCATTTCACTGGAAAAATCATAATCCAAAAGTTTGGATGATATATAAGCCTTCTTGAATTATTTTAAACCTGGTCTTTAGACCATCTGTTCAAGAATATTTTTCCTACGGTTTCATGATACTGTTATTAGTTATATAGTAAGATGTTTTATGCTAGCACCTAAAGGCTCTAATTAGCATTTGTTCTACTCTGGCAGGTGTTGTGCAGACTATGCTGAAATTAAATGCAAAATAATCTGGGACTAAATATAAGAAATAACTGTCTTTGCAATTCCCAAGATAAATTTGGGCTAAGTGCAAGTTAGGTTTTTTAGGTTCTAATTACAGATGTATATTTTGAAAATATACAATAAAGCAACAACAAAAATATGACATTTAGTAAATTCACAATTAAGATATTTAAAACACGATTAAAGAAATAAAAGTATATAAAATGTATGTCAGGAATCTGATACAAAAGAACAACAGATTTGAACAAACGCAATTCCATTTTCATGTTCTTTGATCTAATCTAATAAAACCTTAATCTTTCTATTGAAGGACACAAAGTCAGGCAATGCAGTCCTCTTCATCCAACTCTAATCTCTTACTCAGACAAATCACTTTTATTCCCTGATAATTCTCAGATTTGATATCACAAACAAAAAGAGCTACACAATATATTTCCTATCCTCAAAACTGAATTCCTTGGCTGAAGGCTACTCATTCTATGATTAAATAATTTATTTTGGAAGAGGAAAATGAAGATTTTCTTCTTTATTTTGTAAATATTTAAACACTGAACTTTTACTTCTTTTCCCCAGAATCCACACTTCTCATTCCTTCTTTGACATTCTAGGTAATTTTTTTTTATCAGCTATGGTAAAGTCCATTGTGCTACTCAATATCTTGAAACTACAGCGACATTCAGGCTTTCCTGAAAGAGGTACCTTTTTACTTGCACTCTACATTCAATTCCATTCAGCTACAATACAGTAAAATTAAACAATAAACCACGAAGTTAACAATAGATTACCTTTTGTAAACATACGTAAAGGTAACGGCGCTTGAAGTTAGTCAGAGCAGTAGTTGCTTAGCATTTAAGATGAGATATTACTCAGACTCTGCTACCAAAGCTCTCTTAAATTTAAGATCCTAAAAAATGGCAGTTTCCTAATTTTCTACAGCACATTACCATTATGAGTGTATGAAAGCATTTATAGTTTCTTACATCAATTCAATAATAAATCAATAAATTGATTCAGTGAATCATTTTTTGAGGTAACCTTCAAAAATACATAGAAAGAAAGCAACCTATTTGCTGTCAGCATCTGAGACAATACCCTAACTGGTATTCAGTGGTACAGAAGATGCCTCTATAGTCGTGTTATAGTTGCTTAATGAGGTCTGTTTAAAAGAGGTATTATTACTGGAGCTTGATGCATTAGAAGGGTGCTTTTCATTATGAGTGAAAGTTTCAAATTGAAAATTCAGTTTCTTATGCCAGAGCATCTATATTCACATCATTGCTATGCTTATCAGGTGCATGGATTTCAGGCATTTGCCTTCTCTGCCTTGTCCCTCTTACCTTCTATAACTTATGTTTAATAAGCAGGGAAAAGCTCCTCAGAGCTTTACTACCAGGAGATAATTGTTCCTTACTCTCTGCAGTTTCCTCTCCAGCACTATAATATACATCAGTTGGTAATGGTTAATTACTTTCTACCCTTGCAATTCAGTCTCCTGAGGAGTGAAATTAAATTTTGTGCTTTTAGCCAAAGAGAATATGGACTCAAAACACACACACACTTTAAGTTTTCCTGAATATTACTAGGAGTACCTTTATACATGGGACAGGGAGTTTTAGGCCTGACTTATTCCAGGTGGCACTCTGATGTGATGTTCACTGACTGAATCAATAGCTAGAACTATTACTTTGCACCTAACACTGATAAGTATGCCCTTTCTTTCAATGAACGACTGCTTATCCACTCCTCTACTGCAAGAGACTGCATACTAGTATAAGAAAATGATTAGTAATTCAGGAAATTACTTATTCTGTCTTACCCCTCATTTTGCTTACGTTTGTTTGATACAATCTTAGCAGGAGAGGACTAAGCAGCCTTGGAGCACTGCCAGGAAAATAGGAAATATAGGAAAATAACACTTTAATTCATTCATTCTGGAAACTTAGAGACTGCTTTGTCATCCTTTGCCCAGCCTTAGCTGATTTGCTAGCATTTAGCTGTGTAGACAGAAGAGAACAGTATGATAGAAATATTTTTGCTAGAAATACTTATGCTTATCCCTATGTGCTTTGCTTTATGCTCAGATACCTAAGAAAACATTACAAAGGATTATGAAGATATGTTTTCATAAACTTAAAGTATTTCCCTTCAGCGTTATGAATTTGAAGAATTTTCAGTCAGTGGAAGTCAGATTCATAGAATACCTTATCTGGACCGTGGATGGGGCAGGGTTTTTTAAGTGATGCTCAGAGACAGCACAAGGGGCAATGGACACAACCTGGAACACAGGTTGTTCCATAAGAACATGAAGGAAAATCTCTTTACGCTGAGGGCGATAGATCACCACTTGTGGATTTTCGTTCTCTGGAAATATTCAAAACCTGCCTGAATGCTTTCATGTGCAACCTACTGTAGGGTAACTGCACTTGCAGGGAAGAGGTTCCTTCCAGCCCCTGCAATTCTATGACTCTATGACTCCTAATAGAAAGTCTCAAGAGAACAAGAAATTTCTCATAATCTTTAGTTTCTGAGAAATTTAAATAAAATGTTCTGAAACAACTTGAGCTCCATTATTGAAAAAACAAAATCCTTTAATAAGATTTTTAAGGTATATTATTTTTTATTTTAATATCTCATTCCAAGATAACTTAGAGAAATACTTTGAATTTGGGAATCCAAACTGAAAATGTTTATATTAATGCTGAATTTAATATTAGCTTCCCACGAAAAGTTCTCAGGGAAATGCAGTTATATTAGCATAAAACAAAACAAAAACACAAAAATAAACATCATCACCAAAATGCAGCTTACAACAACTAATTTTTGCCAGAGACTACTTTGTCTGCTTTGGTAAGTTTACTTGATATTCCTACACTAATTACAAAATGTTTCTATAAAGAATAGGCTTCATCTCATGACCAGTGTGACTTCCAATGTTTAAAAAAAAACAGCAATATAAAAAGCTTTTTTCCCCCATGCTAGACAGAGCTTAATTTACATTAACTTAATTCTGAAAGCAGCTCTCACTTGGTCCCCGTTATTTCTTAGAATAACTTCTGCTGAGAATTACTTCCTGACTATTGGACAAATGCATCTTGACTTCCTTCCTCTCTCTCTCCTCAGTACAAGTAATTTGTATGAAGTATTCATATTGTTCTGAGGTTAAAAAAAGAAAAAACAAACAACACAAAAACCCTTGTTTATAATTCAGTTTGATTTGACTTTGATGATGGCTCTTTTTCTTGAATTCACAAGGAGCCAAGCTGGCCCAAAACTTATTTCCCTCCTAAAAGAAGCAAGCAAAGAGCAATCCTCAAACAAATCAAAGGTGGGTGGGTGTTTTGGTTTTTTTGTTGCTGTTGTTTGTTTTGCTTTGTTTTTTTCCAGTTAAGATGGGGAATGTACTTGAGAGGAACAGACCAGTTCTAAAATTTTAAAGGAATTTTTTTTTTACCAAAGATAATAAAAGAGCTGATTTCTCTTATATCTTAGAATTAGAGTTAGTACTCTTAAATCATAAGATTTCATTTTCCAGAATATTTATAACGATTTAGCTTCCTAAGTATTTCAAATTATTGGCTCTATGTAACTTCATAAATCCATACTGCCAAAGCAACAAACCACATCTCTAGACCCCATATCATGCAGACTCTGTAGCTCTCTGAATCACAGTAAAGTGACACTCATCTCAAATTTTCTATGAAATGTAGTGAATTTTCAGTGAAAGTAGTCTTTTGTGTAGAGAATATAATTTCATTGGAAAACGTTTATGGTTAGGAACACTCCTGACTTTTAAGCATACATGTTGCAGTGTTTCGGTTGGAAGATTTTTTCATCCTTTGGTAGGAATGCTTCCTGAAGCAAAAAAAACCATCTTCATTTAAAAGGTGGCAAATATAATAACCATTTTCCATTTGGAAATGAACTGACAGAAAAACGGAGAGGAACATGCTATAATTGTTCCTAACACTTTTTCAAATGAGAAACATTAACAAAGACATATGGGATTATTTTTTTTCCAAATTTATTTCTAATTGTTTCTTGATAGTAAAAACTGATTGAAAATCTGAAAGATGAAAGACAGAAAAACAGCCTTCCTGAAAAAAAAAAAAAAAAAAAAAAAAAAGTGAAGCTGAACACTTGTAGTATATTTTGCACTTCCATACTATAGTCTTGTTTGCTGGTCTTAGATCTACCAGATGGAAAACAGGTAATAATTACGTCAGGGAAAAAAAAAAATCAACTGATAAAAACAGAATTTCATTTGGTCACCTTTCTCACATGAATTACCTCCTTATCAAAAATGGCATAAATACATAATTCTTACCATAAGAAAATGCAATTACATTTCAAAAGGAAAGCATCAGAAACTTAATAATGTCTGCAAAAGCCTTCTCTACTGTTATTGTATTTTACTTAATGGAAAAAAATTTCAAGACACAGTGGTGTATTCAATGCCATATACTGTGGTTTTATGAGAGAAAGGACTTCTTCAGCCACCAGATTAGTTATATTAAAGTATTAACTCTACAAGAAACTATTTTATCCATTTTGTTTTTAAATCAAGTCAAATTACTTAAAGAAAACTGTCAAATAAGGGCTAAAAATTGGGATTTCAAACTGAAATCAGTTCTGACTTACTGCCTGTGTTACAGTGTTTGAGTGCTACCTGTAAGTTCTGCTATTTAAAGAAATATCTTTAAGCTCCGTATTTCAAAAATGCATACTTAATTCCTTATTGTGCTCCATTCTGGGATATCTTTTAGTTAGAAGACTCTGTGAAGGAAATCCAAAATTGTTGTTCATATTGCTTTACAATATTTTTTTTCATCTGAGCCAACAGCTTTCAAGTGAATAGGGCCTTTATAAAACATATTTTAACACTCCTGCAGATTAATAATGTGTTAACAGCAAAAGCCATGTTGAGCTTAGCTCAATTATCCTTCCATCCCAATTATACTATGACATTAAATCTTGTGACATTTAATAAGAAAGGCCATTTCATCCATGGCTGCCTCAACTGCTGAGGATTTATGCAACAGTGTTCCCTCCTAAGAAACTATTCTAAAAGAAGGCATTCTCACAAGCTGATATATCTAACTGCTCACGTCAATTAAATAAGGTGCACCAAAATATACAAAATTGTTCTTTTTGCAATTACTGATGCCTTTGACTATAGAAAGAGGAATAGACTGCCATTAGTTCTTTTGCAACTGTAACAGTGCTAATAGATTAAAGTAAGAACCAGAGTTCAAAATAAAAAAGTACTTGTATGTTGATCTCTCTCATTTCTTTATGATGCTTTACGTTTATGTATGTGAATTCACTGGTTTATATTTCTTCACCATTTGATCAAAAGATTGCCATTCAACAAAACTTTTACAGAGAGTGAGCCACTGGAGTAAACTGAAGCATAGTCTTCAGGCAAAAGTGAGTACAAACTTTTGGAATCAGTTCAAGGTTCTTGCCAGAGTAACAAGCAGACACACTCCTTGTCATAGGTTATAAGCAGAGAAATCTCAGCTAACTGCTTGTCTGGCTCCAAAACTGGAAGTTTTATATAGCTTGGAGTGTACCTGACATAACTAGATTTGTTGTCAGGCAACTAGCTTCAGGGTTTGAGCTAGAATCTCCATGAAGCAGCCAGGGACAATGTATGAATGCCAACTTTAGAGACATCTTCAGGCAGTCCTACTGTGCAGTGATAGAAATGCTCAGCTTCTACTTCTAAAAGTTACAAGTTACAAGGCAGGTACATAAGCACCAGTACAACTGCCTACTTCAGCTTTCTAGAACAATGTTTTTATATTTTCAGGTAAGTATGAAGTAAAAGGCTTCGCTTTCAAAACAGGCCCGAGTTCATACAGCAATTTATTTCACTCTATTATGAAATGGAAATCCACAGTATCCTGGAACATCTGGTCTTTTGTTTAGGTAGGACAGATGTTTCAAATCAAATATCCAAGCACTGAAAAGAAGGCTGTTTGCTGTAGGTAAAAATGTGAAAGTCACAAGGATTAGCATCCTACCTGCCAGGATAAGACAGGTAAACTAAGTCAGGTTCATGCTCCTTGAAGAGATTTTAGCATACATGGCTGTATTGTGTTCAGCAATAGCTATTTTGTCATTTTTCTCATCTCTTTAAAATAGAAAGTATAGGAATATCAAGTAACAAAAAGCAAAAAATAAAGCTCAATCTTGTCAACTTTTTCAAATGACAAGAAAAAAAAGCTGCTAAGTCATAATTACTCCATACTATGAAAGCCACATTTCTTTAAGGATTTATGGGTGGTAAAAACACCATGCACCTTCACACAAATTGAAAAAAAATGAATCCAGCTGCTCCAACTTCAGGCTATGTCACAAACTGCTATATAGGATGGATAAATGAATGAATCATTGAGCCATGATCTTCACCCTTCTCTAACAATCATAGTTATTTTTGGTACAAAATTAGAAAATGTGTGGGGTTTTGTTTTTTGGTTTTTTTGCTGTTGTTGTTGCGGGGGTTTTTTTCTTTGTTTGTTTTTTGTTTTAGAAAATGCTTGTACAGGAATGAATGCTGCAGATATTCTTCTAAAAATATTTAGTTTAGAAAATGCAGTGCTTTGAAGATGCCACTGGCAAGGACTTCACGCCAAAATTGAATTTTATACATCTTTTCATGTAATACCTCTATAAAGCATTCAGGGCTAATACAGAGGAAGAGAAAGTGTTTACACTTGTGGCAGAAGCAGATAAAATGCTAGGAAACCATGATCAGCAAAACCTACCAACCAGTAGACAGTGGAAAAACCAAAACTTAAACGACAAAGTTCTCCTCTTAATTGTTGTAGTTCTAAAGACAAAGGAGAGAGAAGATAAATATTCCAGAGCTCAAGCCAGTTCATCTGTTTTCATTCCATTTCTCTGGGATACATGTATGTTATCAGAAAGAGTCAGGTTTTTCTGCATAGAGAACTGCAGCTAAATACCTCCAGAATTCCTTTTGCACAACTCCAATTTCTTTAAGAACCAAGGACACACTTAACACTTGTATTTTAATGATAAGATGAATATATACTGGCAAACTTATCCAAGTGCAAAGAAGCCATAGGGCCAGGGCTGTCAGGCTGTGTTGGCACAGAGCAGGCAGCTGTTCACGCAAGCTTGTTGCCTTGCGTGCGCCGGGTAAGATGGACATTGGCTTTGAACGCTCGCTCCCTGCTTGTATAACCCTCTGCTGATGGCCTGTGCCCTCATTATCTCCAACCAACAAGAAGCTAGAGCTGCTTGAGCTGGTCCACATAGGTTCTGTCCTTCCTTCCTCTTTTCCGGGGGCTGGTGGCAAAAGCAGAAAGCCTCACATTGTGGGCCCCCTTCACCTGCTCAGTGTTCTTCTCACCCTTGCACCCTCAGTAACAGCCTGGGCATATAGAATGGAGTCTATAGGGATTGGCTCATGCCATTTTGTCTTCTGCCACAGCAGAGAGCTGACTGAAGTTCATGTGCTCATAAAGGGGAGGAAAATTGAGGGAAAGGGAGAGCACTCCCTGACATACACTGACTGTCCAACCAATGCCCCAGGTCTTCCGTCCCCTTCCAAGCTCTCTCCACACTGACTGAGCCCTGCTTGGCCAGCATTGCAATCTGCCCCTTGCTATTCCAAGACAACAGACAGTTTTCCTCAGCTGAAGGGAGTCCCAGGATGGTTTTGGCTGTATTTGTTCATTTCCTAACCACACGTACACACTGGTAAAAAATTTTTACAAGCATATAAGCTACAAATGAAAAGCAGTTTGCAGTTTGCCATAAGTGGCAATGATATTTTAGAATCATTTGCAAAATTGAAAATAAAATTTATCATTTTTCTTGTTCCAAAAGGAAATTAATGTAACAAATTGTTTAATTTGAAAGAATGCATAAGCACAGTGTTGATTAACTTCAACTATCAACAGAGAGAGAGAGAGAGAGAGAGGGAGAAATAAAGTTTTCTTGGTATGTATCTCCCAACAGTGCAGTTTCTGCATGCACCCACCTTCAAATTTAACTTTTTCTTTTTTATAATTTGTGTTAACAACTAAAGAATGGGTCCTTAAGTAGGTGATATAAAAATTAAAAAAAAAAAAAAAAAAAAAACCACATCCAAAATAAACCAATATCACATGGTTCTGGCATGCACAGTTTAAGTAAAGTTACAAATCTTGATAAGAAGATAATTGTAATTACTCTGATGGCCTTGCATTATTCTTCTGTTCAGTAAAACATCGTTATTGATAAACAACTTGAAGTAATCCATTCTCTCCTCATTGTAGTTGAATTATATTATTGGATATTAAGGGCCTGACTTTTTTTTTCCTTACAAAGTCTGTGCTAGCTTGTCAGTTTTATTTAAATTCTAACTCCTAGAAAACTTTCCTCCTGATAAGTAGCACACTGACTTTTAATACATTCCTATTATTATCAATCTAATAACATGACACAAGACACGCTCAGCAAGTCAAAGTATTGCCCTTTGCTGTAAATTAACATATGCCACTGAGAGTTTATTTTACCAAGCATTGAGTTGTGACAGATATAATCCTTACAAGGCAAACAAAGTTTGTAGGCAGAGAGAATGCACTTTATCAAATCAATCTGAAAAAAAAAAAAAAAAAAAAACTTTCTCTTCACAAATTCACATCTATTTCAGTTGTATCAGCAGGTTTTAGCAAAGTACCCTCTTTGTCTTACAACCTTTCTTCCTTGGATTGTCAGAGATAAAACATGACCATTGCAAACACATTGAAGTGATGATAATATCGTGGTAACATATAAAAATACTAATCCTCAAGCAGACTGAGGCAGTCTGTCTACACAGAAGGGAGGCTTAAGAAAAAAAATGTTATGCAAGAAAAACAGTTCCTACACCTGGTCAACTGCCCATCTAAATTTTACAGTTTTGTATTTAAAATTTTTAATTACAATTCTCTCTCTTTTAATGCAAAGAAAATAATAAAAGTTTCTTCAGGAACATTGTGAAATAAAGTACACCAAGCACTATCAACTTCTTACAGAAAGGAAACCTTTTTTTCCTCCTCTTCAACCTCACTCTCTTACTGAAGATGAACATATTATGAGACTTCCCTATATGAAGAATACAGAGGAACAGACTTCAGAAGGCCAGACAAATATATAGTACTTGTGGAAATGGAAAGAGACATTTTGGGCTATTTTTTATTGGTGGTTTCCTTTATGTAGTTGTATTTCCCAGATATTAAAATAGACTCCTTTGGAAGAAGTACTGCAGTACAACTTTCCATCAAAACTTGCCAGAGGTTTGTTGTTTCTATAAGCACTGATAAATGTTTTCTTCTCACACACAAAAGAAGATGCAAGCAATTCCTTTCCAATAGCCTTCAGCTGTGCAAGCAGTTATTTGTCACATACAGTTGGACCTGTGTGAGTGAAGTAGGCAGGCAGCTGCAAGTGTTTGCAGTCACACTGACTTCATCTTTTGAAGATATGTTTCTTATGGCTTCAAGTGAAGTAACAGTGATAACAGTTATCTAATGCTTCAAGATAATGCTGAATAAAGTTTTGAGGCTATGCAGAAATAATTCACTATGAACACACCCCCCCAATCCTAATGTTATAAGTTAGAAATTATTTATGACAAAATACAGCTAGGGTCTGATTCCACTGCCATTAAAATTGATGGGAATTTTACCACTAGCTTCCACGGTAGCAGTTCTTAAAAATGTATTTACTGGGGAAGACAGAAGTAATTCATATGTATGAGAGCATGAATATTTACACATATGCATACAGTTATTATAGCTCAGTGTATTCCTTTTTTCCCCAACATCAAGGTGCTTTTAAAAAAGCCCTCTGTCCTCTGCCTAATTTTGTGCCTACATTCTTATGATATATTTTAATATAATGTCTTCATATTTCCCATAAGCTTTCTTTTATGTCTAAAAACACACCAGTAATAAAGTTTTCAAGCTCTTCTATTTCTGCTATGAGTTTTATATATATATATATGTATATATAAATTTATATATATATACACACACGTTATAGCCAAGTTTCTGTCAAAAAAAAAAAAACAAACCACCAAGATCTTATCTTTGAGATAGGATTTGAATTCCTTACTCTATTTAAATGCCAGCAATAATTACAATGTGCGATTCTTTTCATGCAATTTCTTTGGCTTTTTAAAACCAAGAAATGGAAGGTAGATAGCAAATTCAAGTGAACATATTACATGATTTATCTGAAAATAGAGTCAGATTCAATTAAACAAAACTAACCTCAAAAAACTGCCACCACTCCTGAGCATGAATCATAACCCCCCCAGCAGTTAGGCCTTCATCCAACAAGAGTCTCAGCAGTTACGTGCTGAGAGCAACCGAGTCTGCTGAGAACCTAAATGCCCATTGTGCCCACTTAACACTGCTGCAGGTAATATGTGTAAATGAAGCACAAGCAATTCTCAAACTTGGAAGAGTTTCTTAAGCTTAATGGGTAGAGGAATTGAAGAACCAGTGAGTTGTAAGTTGTATAGGACTGATAAACTCCATCTGGGAAGAGCAGAGGCAAGAGATGCAGATTACCTACTTCAGTGCTAAAATGGAAATCATAAGAGCAATTCTGCACCTTAAAAGAAAACTAATTTTGTTCTCTGCAGAAATAGAATTAACAAAGCCAACACTGAAAAGTCCAGCTGCTCAGCCAAATGAAAGATTTGGGTAGAATTTGAGGAGACCTAAATCAGTAAGACTTTATAGAGGTGTAGCCATGTTCCTATAGTGGCTACTACGCTGGTAAATAAGTTTGTAGTTAATGACATCCTGGCCTTCGTTATGTGTTCCAACAGTGGAAATGAGACCTTATGCTAGCTAAAAATAACTGTCTTGGAATTCCTGTGCATTCTAGGTCCTCCAGAGGAAAGAATGAAGAAGCCAGCCTTGCAGAATTTCTCAAGAATAAACCTTTCTTAACATGCAACTGAAGTTGTATCTTGGCTTTTTTTTTTTTTTTTTTTTTTTTTTTTTAAATCTTTTAACTGGACAGTTAGGAACTGGGAGCTGGATGCATAATTTGTCTCCATATCTCCATTTGCTTATTTCCTGGAATCCTGTATTAAGCTTGAGATCAATGACTTCTAACATCTCATCCTCAATCAGCCTGTAGCAGTTACACATTCTTGTAACGTTATATTCCAGGTATCCAAAGTAAAAAAGGTAATGGCCACAAAATTCACACTGGCACTCTCTCCTATGCACTGAATAATTGGTCTAACCTACCTCTCAGTGTCGTGATGAATTTTCCAGCTTTTATTTAAAAATACATTTCTTCAGATATGTAATACTTGTTCCTCAATAAAATCTTTTTAATCCGAAAACCAATGAAAAAATCTAGAAGAATATGTAGTGAAACAAATAAGAAAAAATGGATTTTGCCTACTCCTATGTTAACTGAGGGAAGGAATTGGAGTTAAGAAGCCTTAAGCACCAAAAAAAAAAAAAAAAAAAAAAAAAAATCTGCTTGTGAACTGAAAGATGGAAAATTAAAATTTTCAACATACTATTTTATAGACAGTTTTAAGTGCCTAAAGGAGATATCTTTTAACATGAAGTACCTTCTAACTGGCAGCTACAGTGTCAGTTCCATGCCTGCATTTAATCACTAGCACAACATTTGCAGTTATTCCAACTAGAAAGGATTTCTGAAAAGATGAAACACACTCAAATCACAATCTAACTTCACTAATCTTCAGATTAAGAATATACTCTAATAAGATTTAACGCTAGTGCTCTTTCAACAGATTTAGCCAGAGCCAGGCAGCCAAGGCTGAAGCACATTATTAATGTGGGATGAACCATTCAGAAAACATAGCATATATTTGATAAAGAATTTTTCAAAAATGTCAAAATATCAGGTCAAGGTAAAGAAGAAAATATTGAAAGGAGCTATTCAGACAAGCCATGAAAAATATTGATGTGTTGCATATTAAGCTGCACAGGCAATTCAGAGTTAGATAGTCACCCAAAACATAGGAAAGAGCTGTTCAGTTCTCTATTAGCTTAACCTGACCCTCTCTTTCCCACTCAGACATGACGTCAGGCTCAACACTATTGGCTGTTTTTTCTTTTTGTCTGATAATACTTAGTTCACTTTGAAGCAGCCATTGCATGCCCACTCCATATTCCAGGTCTCAAATCTGACACTCGGCTTCTGTCTCCTGCCCTCCATAACTGTACAGGCATTTCAAAGTACTAAATGACAAGTTGTGATGATCTTTCCTACTCTTTATCTTCCAAAATCTTACTGTAAATATTTTTTAAAACATGCTGTCATATTTACAGTTTTCTAATAAATAACAATCTTGTATTAAATCAAAAGTTCTTATTCTCCATTTTCTTGAGAATAAAAGTACTTAATCCAAACAAATTTGTTCTCTCCTTCAGAACCCCACCTGCAGCTGTGAAAAATTAGTCTTTCACATAGTCTTAGTTTTCAGATACTTCACTGTGTGTGTTTTTTATACTACAACAGAAAAGGATATATCTATTTGTCATCTGAATTTCAAACTCATGGGATGATACATGAGTTTATCAGGTAAAGAACCAGAACCAAGTCCTTTGTACTAAGAAAGACTAAGAGTCAGTAATTACATATTCATCCACAGTAAACAATAACATTTCCTTTCCTCTCTTCAAAGGATGTCAAGAATGGCATTGTCAAAAAAAAAAATAATAATAAATCATATTTTCCATTAACTCTTTGGGAAAAAAAAAAAAGATCAACTAGAGAAGTACTACTGTGAGGTAGCCAAGACTGCAAATACGAAAAGTGATTTGTATTAGAATGCCACAAATTTTCAAAAGTGGCATTTGAGGAAGGGCAGTACTAGTTCATCACAGACTAATTTGTGCTGCAAAGTAAAATTTTGTTCTAATATGATAACCCATGACCCCTAATAACGTATTAAGCAGATATGTCACAGCTGGACACTACCTTAAGCTGAACATTGGACACCAAGTACCAAATTGGTTTGAATTCTGCGTGGAATGCAGGTGTGGTTATACACCATAGTGACATTGCAGAAAGATGGAAAGTAATTCTGGATTAAGTGCCTCAGAGAACAGACATATTACAGTTTTATCGATGCAGCAGTGCATCCAAGACAGCTGTTAAGAAACTTTTTACCCTTTTCTATCTTTTGCTTAATCACATCCAACCTGAGCTGTACTTATGATCTGGGCACATTTAATTAAAGGAAGAGAGTAAGCAGAATTAGGCTGCCTGGTGTCCCAGAGGCAGCCTTGGGCTCTTTCTGCCTGCACTGTAAGTTACCTGGATACAAGTTCACCTTGCCTAGCTAGTCAATGTTCTACCCTTTGCATGCTTCATTGTACCAGTTGGAACACAGGCCCTTAAGTTGAATAAATAGACTTCCTAGGTTTTATGTCCTAAATTAAGGAACACTTTGAGTTCCGTGGATGATATACAAATACAGCCCATATTTGAGTAAATGCAAGAGTAATGGCATAAAATAGCCATGCTTGCACAAGGCTTAGCCCAACAGATCATACAAGACACTGTGTTCAACTTTCTCCAGCATCTTTTCCTGGTATTCCATTGCGTTTTGTTACACTGGACTGGGATGTTATAAGGCACTGTTGTACTTCATGAGAGAATAACTTTGTCATCCTGATGAAAATTATTTATTACAGGTGTTTCTGAGTTATGTTAGTGCTTACCACACAGTATTTTACAATGCATGTACAAAAGGAGTGCAAACACAGCCATATCTAAATTTCCCCTCTGATATTTAAAGAGGCTTACATGTATATGCTTGACTTCTTTTGAGGCCATGCTTTCAAAGCATTAGTTTAGCTGACAAAAATGTTTTAATAATATTAAAAAACACAGTATGCACATCTGGATTCAAAAATGCTGCAGAGTAAGCAAAGTATCACACATTTTATGTAAATAGGTATTATGATAATAGCAAGTATTCTAAATTGTACATTTGATAAAGAAAAAATATCCACCTTTTTGCAAGTGTTTTCTAAATAAGTATTTAAATAGCAGAAGTTGTATGCCAGTACACGTTAGTGCTGACTAACAAAGCTTAAAAGAAGCAAAAGACACCTGATAACTAATTTCAGCATAAAGAAATGGAAAAAGAACAAAGTGAAGATGACCAATATTGGGAAGGAGACAGAAAGAACTCACAGAACTACTTTTAGGATAGATATAAAAGGAAAAAATGATACAGGAGATAGTGTGTGCAGTTAGGAGACAGGAAATTTAATTCTGACAAGATGAAAGCATTAAGATGTCAAAATGGAAAAAATAGGAAAAAAATCACAGACACAGGAAGAAGATTGACAACAGTGAACAGGGCAGCAAACAAAAATGAAGGCAACTATTCAAGTTTTAAACACAGGTCTGATGTGGTGAGGGAAAGAGATTTAAAGGGGGGGTGGAAAAGAACTTGGTCCTTGAGAAGTCAGAATGGCTATTGGTGAGAAAAACGAGGAGAAAAAGAGTGAACAGTATAGAAATCAGCCTGTCATGACAGGTCAGAGTAATGAACATGATTGCCAGCAGCAGAGCTGGACATAAGAATTGGTGGAGATACATGAAGAAGGTAAAATGAAATTTGCTTTTCAACATGCTAGTTAAATTTAGGAATACATTAACTTAATATGGAGTACAAAACACAAAAGACAGCAAATAAGTTTCACGTTCAAACCAGGGTATGCTTTCTAGCACCATGGAGGGTTCCCCATTACCAGATGAAATTCAGGTATCAGATTTCTTATCATTTGTTCCTTCCCAGGACAGACTGCCTCTCTGCTGCTTTGGGCACCAGCAGCACAATTGCATGGAAAAGAAGTGGATAAGCTTCAACCACCTCAAAGAGATCCTGCCCAGCTAGGAAGACCAAGGTGCCCTTGACCAAGAGGCTACCTGATCTCTTTCTCCCTGATGCTTACATAGGCTTTTACTTTAACTGTCAGCTTATGAGTAAAAATTACATTTTTTGTTTTCCGTACGGGGGGGAAGGTAAAATTACAGCACTCATTCAATGAATGAAAATGAACTGCCTTTCAAAAAGCAACCCAAAAACTTAGAAAATATTATCCAGGAAAGAGGTTCAAATTTTGGGCCCCTCATGACACACCAGGCAGATAAAACACTGAATGTAGAAAAGAAAAATGGAATAAGAGTAAAGATATTTTTAGCAATAAGCAACATTTTAATTTAGTCTCAGGCAAGCACTGGAATTTATTTGCTCCTGATATTATAGCATGCACACTGGATTTAATGTCTGATCAGTGCTAATCCATTCCAAGCCTTGCAATATCAGAAACATTTAAGACAAACCAGAACTGGAATTACACAAGTAATGAATACATCTCAGCAGGAGAGTTTAGAAAGGTCCTATAAATATCATTCAAGACAACAGTGACATTACAAGAAACGTTATGATCTCAAAAAAAAAAAAAAAAAAAAAAAAAACCATCAGTCTCACTTCATTTCTATCTTGCTATCCTAATTGGGATCTTTGCAGCTGGGTACAGTATCTATTCCCTTTAACAAAACGTCCATACTGGAGAAATGTGTCAGCACAACTGCTCTAATTCTTAATCTTAACCCTAACATTCTTTAATCCTGCCTATGATCCGCACCATGCATGGCTGCAGAAGTCTAACACTATTGGTCAACTGGAAAGGAGAACACACACACAGTTTTAAAGGACTTTTTGACCTTTTTTATGGTCCTGCTGCTTCCCTTGTTTATTTGTTTTAATAAGCAGATGTACATGTACGCTTTTAGGATCTTAGGATTTACATATGGTTTAGTATATTTAATTTCTTGTAATTTAATTGATGTTTTTCCTCTAAAAAGCTCAGACAGAAGCATCTACAATCATTTAAAATTACTCAGCTTGAAATGACCTACAGTTACTCATGTAACTGTAAAAACAAATCTCAGTAGTTCCCTTAAAGACTGTGCAGCACCAACTGAGAAGTAGTTAATTATTTTTCATAGTTTTAGACCAATAAAAAAGCCAAAATTATTCCAAACTGTAAACAAGGAAGCTAATTTCTCCCTTTTCTACAAAAACTTGTCAAGAAGGTCCACTGAATTTCAGAATAAGTAACAACAGCTGTTAAGCTACACAGAAATCTGAATACACAAATTCCCCTCAACATCTTCTCCCAATACATCCTAAAGTCCAGGTTGAGTGTATTTTAATCTTCCACTGATACAGACCTGCTTGCTTCTCTGAAAGGCCACAAAATGCCACTGAAGTTAAAATGGATGAGTTAACCTTTTGAGAAGTACTCAAAGTACCAAAAATTATTCTGACCTTTGACTGCACAATCCTTTAACTTTGCTAGCTATTCATTTCATGGTATTTTTTTTTTTTTTTTTAATTATTATTACACGATTGGAGACATTTATTTGCCAATCTATCACTACAACATGTAGCAATTTGCTAAAATGAAGTATTTTGGTACCAATAATAAGGCATCGCCTGGACAGCAGGCAAAAACACAGGGAGGGTGAGAAGCTGAAAGAGAATCGGTATGAATTATTTTTACAATTGTTTTAATAAATAAAGCTGTTTGGACAGACATCAGTAAAGAAATGGCTTCAACAAGGAGCAAAGAAGGAAGGATGCATCTGCACAGTTTTCGTTGCACCTGTGAAAGGAGGAGAAAGGTCTTCAGTCTGCAGGACAAGGCAGAACAGGGATGTCCACCTTAGTTTTGCTTGCAATAAAAAGACACTTGCCTTTCCTTAGCAGTAAAAGAAGCAGTAGAGTGTAGAAGATTGTAATATCATTCATTTCAAAGAGAAAATAGCCATTCCAGAAGGCTGAGGTCCAAACCCTGTGTATCAAACATTTATTATGGACCAGGACAGAGTCTGATGCCCTGTGAGCCAGCAAAAGGATGAAAGTTAGGCAATTTAAGCGAAGTAAGACTAAAGATTGCAAGCCAACTTTTAGGTATTGAGCAACCCTGCAACTGCAGTACACTAGCACTGAAGGCAAGAACAAAACCAGTTTTAGAACACAACCAATCCATACAGCTTTGTTTAATAAAGTACTGTATTCAAAATACTCCTGTTGGTCAACAACATTATTTTAACTGTTTTTATAAGGAATCACAATATTCTGTCTTCCAGCAAGCTGAAAGGATAACATTGGAGTTGAAGTTTCCTTTATTGGAGTTTCCTTTAAATTATTTTGCTTTTACCATATTATTTACTGACACTGTAACAACTCTCATTTATCTAACGTGCTAGAGGTATACATTACCAAAGATACCTGGGAGCTGACAGTGACCACTGTTCCAACACTGGCAATTCTTTCAGCACAAATAACTGTGACAGTCAGTCTTCCACTTAGAATCATAGATTCACCAAGGTTGGAAAAGACCTAAAAGATCACCCAGTCCAACCGTTCACCTACTCCCAATAGCTCCTACTAAACCATGTCCCTCAACACAACATCCAGTCTTTCCTTGAACACCCCCAGGGTCGGTGATTCCCACCACCTCCCTGGGCAGTCCATTCCAGTGAAAAAAACTTGTGGAGATTCTAATGAGTGAAGATGCAACAAAACTTCTCAGTAGACTAGAAACTGGCCAACTTAAACAGGAAAAAAATCATAGAAACAAGGATTTTCAATGGAAGGGGAAAAGCCATCACTGAAGTTTCTAAAGGGGTGAGGAAAGTGACGTGTTAGCAGATTTAAACCACAAGGGAAATCAAGTAAATATAGAAATACAAAGAAAGACTGTACTAGACTGCTACATTCCCAGTGGAAATGATTTAAATTAAAACAGAAAGATGCAACAAGTGAAATCTTAGATTCTACCTTTTGAGATCACGTCTGCTTTGCAAAACTGTTTGCAGGGAATTCTGCATATGTGGTTGAGAATTGAAGGCTAAATGGATATTGAGACAATCCCTTCTCTGGCTGTTCTCATAGTTTGAAGAGAAGAATCTGATGCTGCCACTTGTGAGCATGAAGAACAAGACTGGAAAGTGACTGTTAGAATAAAAAGATGTTCCATAAAATAAGTTATTAAGTTATCAGATTAATTATATAAGGATGTAGACATAGCATTAAATATCATATCATTTGAGATCAAATCACAGCATTTTCTTTTTAGTGGTACTTTGAAAATGTTTTGATTATAACCCCCTATCTTAGCCCATTTCTGGAGTCCTGCTAGAGGAAAAAAAAAAAAAAGCTTTGTCAGGGGTATGCAATAATGAAAACAAGAACCACAGCTTGTTTACTCCTACACAGAGTAGAAACAACAGGACACAGGACTACAGCATGCCACAGCCAAATTGTCCTATACAGTGCATCAAAGCACGTAAAGATAAATAACACTAGTATTTTTTTAAATTCACCGATTTAAAAAATCTAATCATGTGCAAAACAATGATTTCAGTGAAATGATAGCAGAATTCAGACGTTAGGACGTGCAGGGGAAGCAAAGACAATGGGCCTCTCAGAAGCAAGCATGCCTGTAATTCTATCAGCACACTTACCCAATTACCTGGTAAGTTGCTGAAGACTAAAATGGGACAAGCACAGTCTGAAACACGATGCTGCATTTTCCATCTCTTCACACATTTTATCAAGTGTTACCCTAAATGTAGTCTGAGTATTGTACACAAAGTACAGTATTTACAAAATGAAATATATTCTTTCAGTTTCTCAGATTGTTCATCAGCCTAGATTTGAGTTAGGCTACTAGAACCCCCTTTCTGAAACTCAAATTGTCATAAATCCCTACAGTTTCATTGGATGCAATGCTTAATAGTCAGTGCCAGTCTTGGGAGTGAAATCACCATTTCACCATTTCACTTGTCAACTAAAAGCTAATTAGATAGCTGGGCCTTATGTCCATAGTAATGGAGACATAGTAATAGAAACAGGGAATCACCACTATCCAGAATAAAGAGATCTTACAGTTTTCTAAAAGTTTACAATCCCATATGACAAATTGATGTGATTTAGAATTATAGTCTTCCACATTATATTACTCCTGGTATAAAATGATCCTTACTATTATCCACAAATCATTTACTCAGAAGCAAAGATTACTTGTTTCAAACCAAGAACAGAAACAATTACCTAACTGTCAAGATCAGCACCAGAAACTGAAGCTGTTAACTCAGATTTTTCTCATAGGTCTCCAACATATGCGTATTTAATTCTTCATCTAATGTTTTTCTGACGATTGAGGAGAAAAGATGTAAAGCTCAACCACCTTCTCTCTGTTCAGTGCAGGAGTGTTATGGTTCCACAATGCAAAGAAAAGGTGAGCAGTCAGGAATTATCAGATAAGTGAAAGTTCGTCATGTATCCCAGACATCAGGTTCTGCTACCCAGAGTGGCAGAGCTTTTTACTGCAGCTCAGAATGAGATAAAGGTGATTACTTCTCATGATCACTAATACTGCAGTGGCTCCAGGAATTAATTAAAAATACATTGAATCGAAGCTCTTTATTTCCTGGACATACATATTTAAAAGCAAAGAGTTTCCAGCTGCCTGTTTGTACATTCTATGCATACTGAATAACCTGAAACAGAAATAATCTTTATACATACTGCATTTTCATGCATAAGCTTTACTGTTACAAGACAGGGATTGTGATCTTTTTCCAGTGCAACAGGTGAAAAATAACTGAATGACTTTTAGGAATAGAAGTCACCTATCTTTCTAATAACAACATTTGTACTTCCTATTTAACACCAAATTCAACCAGCCCTAACCTAACATTCCCAGCATAACAGGAGGAAGAAAATACGTATGAACTTTTATTCCTTCCTTAAACAGCATAGAGATGTGAAACTCTAGGCACTAGACATTGAACACGTTCATCTAGGAACCAAAAGTATTTGTGTATTAGAAGTGGGAAGATGCCAAAAAAAAAAAAAAAAAAAAAAAAAAAAAAAAAAAAAAAAAAAAGACGTGCAAAGAAACGTTTCAAAAAAACTTTTAGGAGATGGGAATTAAATAAGTGCTTCTGTGAGCTGTGAAAAAAATAGCTGTCATCAGGGATGTGGTAAACTGTCATCTATCGCTCTCTAAACATGCGATATACGCGTCTGCTTAATAATGCTCACATTTCATTTTCAGTACGTCCAAACTGATATCTGAAAGTAATACAGTCATTTGTAAAAGCAGCATATGGTCTTGCGATACGTGGGAAGGAATATCCTCTCAAAACTGCATTTTCACTTTACTGGATATAAAACTGCGAGAAAACCCCTAAAATCTGCCAGCTGTTAAGGAGTACAGACAAATTTATAGACTCCTGCGCAAATTAAATATTCTGCAAGTTTCCAAAGGAGTGCTATTTTACTATTTGTTCATTTTTGTGAAGCTCCTATTCCTGGATCGTTCATTGCACTAAGACATTCTGGAAATCGCTTCTACTGATAAACAGTGTTAGAGAAAACGTGGCATTTTTAGTTATTTATGTAAAGTGGTTTTCAGAGTGTCATTTCAGATCTGGCACCCTAATGCTATGTAAGATATTAGAAAATTTGTGATAAGGTAAATGCAATTTCTGCCTCAGTGAGCTTACTTTGAGTACAAACAGCTCAAATAATGGATTTTTTTTGTTTTTCTTTTCACAATTCTGCTTTAAAGTGTGTTTTTGTGTAATGAATACTAGCACATATCTTCCTAATTCCCAGAATTATTTCTCACAAAAACTTTATAAACAATGAGAAATTATTACAGTGCAGATGTATACTCACTGCGTTTATAGATAAATGAGTAAAAGCCCAGAAGGCCTAAAGCAATTTTGTCTTTATAAGACAAAAGTTCTGATTTCCGTGCATTTGTCTCCAGTCATAAAATATCACAATGTTTACTCTGCAGCACATAAGTAGATTACAACCATCATTTCAAGGACCACTGTTACCTGAGTGATAACTCAGCAGCAGCTCTTACTGGCATGAAAGTCCAACTGTATTTGAAGAAAGCAGCATGAGCTGGATGATCATATCGTCAATTCACACCAAAGCATGCAGCTATGCAGCTGCTATTACCAGGAATTAGTATGTTAATGTTGAACCTGAAAGACAAGCACAGAGGGCATGTCCTTACAGTTCACTGCTGTGACTAGACAGTCTGACCCACCTACACACCTGGGGTCTAACCTAGGATCCAGCAAACATTTGGTCATGTACTTACATTAAGATACTTTAAAAATCCAGCACAGTCAACCAGGCCTTGAATGCAAGGAAGTTCAATTCAATTCTAAGACAAATGCCTTCATCTATGGTTACGTTCAGAAGAGCAATGTGGTGCTTTGGATTTTGATTTATTACCGTTTACTGCTCTTACGTACACTCGTTTTGGTTTCAGAACTTGTCATATCAAAATAACACAAAGCTAGTGAAAAGAAATCACATACCTACTTTGAGTCATTTCAAAGTCAGCATATGATCACTCAAACAGCAAATTTGTGGAAGTGATTAATAATTTACTTGCCATTCATAATTTAGTTGACAATTTTTGTCTTTTTTACTTACTAATGAAATGCCTGTGAGTGGATCACAATTTTCCCATATTTATTATTCATTGCAACAATTTGCAGAATAATTTCTGCAAACAGTTCCTGTTTTGTAGCTCACTCTTTATGAATGTTGATTATTCAAAATTCAGTCTCTGAAACTAATTACCAGAACCATATATTAGATTTTGTTCAGTGTTTGCCTGAGCATTGTTCTTATAAACCAGTGTTCTCTAAATACCTCTCCACAAGTATGAACTTAAATTGTATTCTTCTATGAGCACTCTGTATAAATTTTATTTGCTACAATGTTCATAAACAGCAAACACCATGGAGCAATTGAATTTTAAAATCTGTACAAATACTGGGGGATATATTTTCTTCAGGACGAAGTAACTTTACTTGCAAAAGACAGCACAGTCTGCTTTTGAGCTGGATTATTCAGATGACCAAAGTACCCTGGTATCTGAAGAGTGAAAGCACAGAACACTGTGGCATCAAAAGGAAACGTCTCTTCATTAGCATATTTTTCATAAATCAGTTATTCCAAGTATTCCAAGCATTGTGTAAAGCAGTGTTGCAGCCATCTAAGTGTTACATTATTGAAAGCCAAAATTGCCAAGGTTTTACTGAGAAGGAAAAGGGAAAAAGAAAATACACACAAATGTACACTTCACCTCTCATATTGCACGGGGAAATTGACATAACTGACCCTCACATATTCGCAGCACAGATTACCACCTCCTTACTGGTAGGAGATTCCCTTAAAATGTCAAGAACTTAAAGCATTTTTGCTTTGTTTTTCTGGCTTTATTTGATTTCAGATATTTGAAACCTACAATTTGTTTACTCATTTTTTCAGATCTTTCAGTAACCTTTATACTCTGCATTTTTTGACACTCAGATTTAGCAATTGGGACTTTAAAGAAAAGACCAACTATTCTGACATACATAATAAATCTGACAGTCCCAGCGTTGCTGAAAGGCACTAGCATTGCAGAAGGCTTTTACAAAATTGAGAGAGGTGAAATGTTTGTCCAGCTTCACACAGCTACCCAGCAACTCTCATCAGGCCACTCTTCAACAAAATAACATTAAGAATTAGAGATAAGATTTAAATAAGACACAAACTCACAAAGGCCCTTCAGCAGAGGATGAATTTTGTGCTCATCATTAGTGGTTAGTAATTGCATTTAAACTCAGAGAAACTGTTAATATCAGCAACGATTTCACTGAGGTTACAGTGCTTGCTAGAACGAACTGATCCACTGGACTGTAATGAAATTGTCTACAATTTGACTTTTCACGAAAACGGCACAACTGCAAAACAATTTGTAAACATTTTGCTCTATTTCCACTAGTGAGTACTGAAACAACCCAGACTTAGCTTTACTTCAAGGATCTCACATTACATGGAATTGCTACTCACATTATGTTACCAGCGCACATGTATCTTTGTGCCGGTTTGGTTTACAGAAATGGCACAGTGGGAAGAAAGCTTTAGAGTGAAAAAGAATTTTGAGAACAAGAATGATTCTTAACAGTAAAAAAAAGATGGCAAGCAGGATAAACTTTAATCAGAAAAATTACAGCGGTGGCTAAGGTGTTGTTGGTTTTGTTTTTTTTGTGACTTGTCAATTTTTTTTTTCTCTACTTCTGAAAATTTTAGGCCTAATATAAGCACTAAGAAAAGGGACAATAGCAACATAAAATGTTTTTTGTCAGCTAAGCATTTTTAAAAATACTTCATTAGTGTTACCAAATGCTGTAATCTATTCACAAATTGTACATACTCTCTAGCTCTTGCCTCTCTCCAGTTTACTGCCCCCAGTAATATGGATAATCATTCTAGAATCACTGCTTCTCACAAGTCTCGTAAAAGTTGACGTTTCTTTCTAGCTGGAAATGTGTTCACTGGTTACATTTCAGATTACCTCATTAGATGTAAATTGCAGATGTTTCTCCTTCCAGGTCAGAAGCTGAGATTTTCACTCGTTTGACACAGTGTTCTGGTGTGGATGAATACACAGACAACACCAGACACAGCACTCCCATAGAGAGTTGTAATAGATTTCATGTCACAGGGCCAGCCAGAGTTGAGAAATTGTATGCTGCCAGCTGTGTTATAAACTATCCCAAATATTACTTCTTGCACATTCTGAAAACTCAGTATTTTTACTGCATCATCAAGGAAGCTGATTTGTCTCGTGTGAGTAATTTTAGCTCTACCTTTATGTTACTTCCCAAATCGTAGCAAGGTACCAAAGCTAGAATTGACCATAGTAAAGTGCCACTAGATTCTGTCTTCATCAGTTTTAGTGTTCCTGCCACATATTTTAAGACAGCATGAATGCTATTAGGCCCTATAACAAATTTCTGAGCAGTATTTGAAGAGGCATATTACATCATGTGAAGCCAAGAAAATTTTTTTCTAAGTAATGTGTAACTGAACTTTAAAATTAAAAAAAAACAAACAAACAAACAAAAAAAAACTTCCAGAAATCTAGTTGTTTGATAAAAAAAAAAAAAAAATCAGGATGCCATCTCTTTGAGAGATAAGTTACCAGTACCTGATGGCCCACTTGCTTAGATTTCTTCAAGTGCATTTGCTGATGCTTCATGTCAACAGGCAATGGAGATATTTTAACTAAATACAGACCCTGCAATTCTTCTCTTTCTTCCCACTTACAGTTCCCCTTGGAAATGTAGGTATAGCTATGAATACTGACACACCTTTGAAAGAAATTCTATACATCCAGTGAAATGAACATGCCTGAAATATGTTTTTCTCAGTGTTGCCAGAATAGGTTCATCAGGTCAATCTAAGCTTGTCAGTAGTCCTTCAGAAATCTTTTGCAAACCTGCAATAATGCTACCTTAGAGAAGTAGATAAGTGACACAGATTATAGAATTTTACTGCGCTTACATCTAATTGCTGGCAAAAAGATGCTCAGGATTCAGACACATGCTCCAGTGGAAAAAGGAGGAATTACATGCTATTTATTATTAAGAATCTCAAAGGCAATTTGCAATCACAAGACAGAACTATTTTCTCCTAGATTCTCAAAATACAGACAGAAGTTAGCAACTAGTTATACATGTTCAATTTTGCAGTCTTCTTTCCCCAGCATTAAAGTAAGCTTCAGTGAATTTAACAAAACTTAATATCTAACTAGCTGGCACTGCTGCAGGTTTATAATTGCATGTCACGTTGCAACACTGTATTGCCTACACAATTTTTTTTTCCTATCACAGCCTTATTCACAGAATAAGTAGAAACACTGCTGATGAAGGATTATTCCTACATAAATATTTCTTATTAAAATATCACACAAAGTAAAATATCTTATTCATATATAGACATTTGCTGAAAGAAATTCAGTATTTAGAACCTTCTTACTGGCAGCTGCTCAGCAGGACAGTAGCCCTTCATCAGATCCAATTCTTGAGATTCTTGAGGCAGCCTCATGAAGGTTGCTGCTGAGGAAAAAGCCATTAAGGTTCTCCCTCCTTTTCATCTCCAGTTTTTGGGTGAATCCAAATGTGCGTCAAGGGTTCCTTTTTTTTTTTTTTTCCCCAACATATATATTTATTAAGAGTATGACTATACTCGTAAAAAAAGCTCAATAAGAAAGAACAAATCAGGAAAGTTTTATACATTGGGTGTAAAAGTAATGCTTTCTATTTATTTATGTGGAAACTACAACAGATACAAAGGGCACAGTAACGCTATTCAATAGAACAAATTCTCAGCTACAAAACAGTATTTTTCAACATAGTCACTACCATTAGGTATGTATTTCTGCCAGTGATGAACAAGGGCCTGCATGCTGTGCTAGTAAAATCTGCACCAGCAGAGGTGATCCACTGTTTCACAGCTCCTGTGATGGCAACCTTTACCAGAAAAAACGTTGTTCATACACACCATCTTTCACCTGCCCAAACAGTTGGAAGTCAAAATCTCTATTGTCAACAACCACATCTGATGCCATGGGCAATAAAATAATAGAATGGCCTGGGCTGAAAAGGACCACAATGATCATCTAGTTTCAGCCCCCCTGGCTCCATGCAGGGTTGTCAACCACCAGACCAAGCTGCCCAAAGCCACATCCAGCCTGGCCTTGAATACCTCCAGAGATGGGGCATCCACAACTTCCTTGGGCAACCTGTCCCATTGTGTCACCACCCTGTGTGGAAAACTTCCTCCTGATATCTTACCTAAGCCTCCACATCTTACTTTAAAACTATTCCCCCTTGTCCTATAACAATCCACACTCATAAACAGTCATTCAGAGCAGCCCTAATAAAACTCAGGGGGCACATAAAGCTGGAAAATAGTAGAAATTTTGATTCAATGGGAGATAATGTTAGTAAAATAATTGCTTAAAGGTGCAGTTTGGTAATATTTTCTGATGCATTTTCTATACTGCTGTCTCCATTTAGCTGTTTTAATTCTGTCATTTAAGAAAAAAAGAGAAAACTGACTAAAACAAAACTGCCTAACACTTCAGGTTTTTTTCCATTCATTGATCTCTACTGACACTTAATCTTTAGAGTATGTGTTCTATTTACTCACTGTACCTTCTTGCCCCTGCCAGTGGCTAGAGATGAATGAATCTGGCCTAGAAGATTGTAAAGGCCATACGAAGTACAAATGAACAAAGTAAATCAGCTGCTTAGGCTCCCCCATTATTATTTTTTTTTTTTCCTAATAAAAAACATAATTGAAAAGCCTTTCCATCCATCCTCTGTGTCCAGCAATTAATAATGAAAAGTTTTAAGGAGATTTGGCTCAATTTACCAGAACTTTCTGTTTGTGACTATGGTTCATGACTCCCTGTGGTACTGTGGCATATAATGAAATAAATGTAGAAAGCAGCCCCATTCTTGACACATGGAACATTTTCAAAGATGAATTAGATGTACGCTACCTGGCTTCCTAAAGAAGAAAGCACACACAGAAACAGTTTCCTCACTTATATCTCACAGGTCAGATTTCTCTTCACTTGGATCACAACTGACCACAAAGCCATATGGTCCCATGAAAGTGCATAAAGAATTCTTCATTCACTTCTTGACACTCTTAATTTAGATTAATGTCATACTGTAGGTATATTGTTTTATGTCCCTAAATGCTCATGTCCTTAGTTCACTGTTTGGCTGGAAAAAACAACAAAACACCAGCATTCCGCCTGTGGACTGCTTAAGTGCCTGATCTCCAGCCTCTCCCACCCCGTATATAAAAGCTAAGCAAGATAGCTCAGTTGTGCTGTCATAAATACATATCCTATCTAAGTGGATTTGGATTAGACAAAATATTAATCCTGATAACATTTGTAACTAGCCATACAGGTAGACAGGATTTAGAACATTAATTAGGAGCCATAATGCAATGCTTAACTCTTAATTCCACAATCAATGGACTTCAGTAAAAGGCTGACTTAAGAAGTTCCTGACTTTCCTTTCTGCCACCATAACTGCTTATGAAATTCTGCTCCAAATCACGTCACTGATCTAAGTTGGGTTAAAAATAACTCTTCAAAAAATATTTTCACCAGCAGAGTAGGCTTATGCCATAATGATACAGCTCAACCAAAACAGCTGGGCAGGACCAGTGATCAGGAGTGGCTAAACCATCCTCGGCACAAAAGCCACTGCATGCTGCCTTTTGCACCAGAGCATGCATGTTTACCTTACCACCTAGTACATATGATTCAGAAATGGCTTTCATTTCCAAACTTGCAAAAGTAGGCTTCACGGTTATTTTCCAGAACAGATCTAATCACAATCCCCACCATTTGTCCCAGAAGTGTATGCAGGTAGTCATCTCTTAAACCTTCTAATATAATGGCATTAAAGACAGTTGAAACTCTAGCCTTAAAAGAATGGGACAAAAGAAGTCAATTTATTCAGGAATTCCTAGCTTCTATCAGAAAACCAATCTTTCAGTAGAAGTATTTTTTTAAGACTATAAGGTGAAAGTACCATCAGAGAAGAATTCTGTAGTGTTACTAGCTCAATCCAATAAGTGTCACTTTGAACCTGCAATGCAGACAAAATTTTAAAATAAACAAAAGGCCTGAACTGCAACTGAGTGTGCTCATGTAGCTCTCATACACGTGCATTTTGCAAGTGACAGAAGAAAAAACATCAGTGGAAATTTTAAGTTAAGCTCTAGAGCAAAGATTGTGAGATAGATCTAAATATTACTTAAAAAAGCTTCTTCTTTAAGAGAGCGAGTGGGGAAATGAAATAATTCAACATATGTCTTGCTAACTCCTATTCATCTGTGAAATATTAAGCATCAGCATCTTTTTCAGCAGTAAAAAAAATCTTAGCACTTCAGCACACAGGAAAGATGATGTTCTGAAGATGAAAACCAGCTCTACAGAGAATGACCTTGATAGTCGTAAAATCATTTTCCTTTGTTTTAGAAATGTAAATGAAGCAAAGGTCTTATGCTAAAGAGCAGGAAATAATTTTACTCCTAGATCTGTCACTGATTCCTGCATGAAAACAGGCAAACTGCTTCAGTCAAAACTTCCACAAGCAGCCACTGCATATGCTGAGCATTGAGGACATTCTGGACAAATATTCAAGATGAAGTATTTGAAAATAAACTTACAATCATTTCACATTAGGCACCCAAAGTACTCTGTGCTTTGAGGATATTCTGCAGTGCTATAGCAGAATAATTAATGTCCCAGCTATGTTGTAAAACTGAGATAATAATACCCATTTCACAATAGCATTATAAAATGGATACATCGAAGTTTGTGAACTCTGAGATATTGCAGTTCCAGTGGAGCCCATCTTTCTTATGAGGAAATCAATAGCACTGCATTCAGAGAAAGATCTCCATGTTGCAGCACAAACGGAATGAATCACAACTTTAAATGACATATTGGAAAACTGCCCATTAAATGAGTACTATCCATCTTATGACCTGAATAATTCCCAGGCAGGGAATGAGCTGTAGAAGAATAGTGAGCGTTCACATAATTAAAGGCTGTGTCATAATGCAAACTCACATTTCTGCCCAAATACTTTGTCTGGCTAAGCTCTTAGCAACAGAATGAAGACTCCCATAATGAGAAGCTCCAGGAAGCTTAAATATAGTTTTGTTGTCACATCTAGCATGTTCATATTCACACAGTCCCCATGAAACTAATGGAACAACTGGCAAACTAATACAGGAACAATACAGCATTCCAGGGCTAGAAGATCAGATCTGACAAAAGGCTTTGTTTTATATACAAGATCTTTAAGACAGAAATGTTCTTTAAAAGGAGCGAGTTTCTTGGTTAATTTTATGTAAGACAAGAATTAAGAGTGTGACAAAACCATATTTGCATAGGATCTGTTCATAATTGAGTCTAGTTGTAATCACCCAGATTATGATCTCAAAGTTGGTGCCATTTAATTAGCATTTAAGTACACGGACCATAGCTACATTTAATTACAATCCCAGATTCCCGACTATTTTCTGACAGATGATTGCTACTATTTGGCATTCAAACAGCTTCCAAAATCTAGGAAGTAGAAAACCTAACATGAATAACAATCAGCAGTACAGCATGCTGTCACAAAACAAACCCATAATAAATGCTAGAGTGCAAAATTAAATTAAAAAAAAACAGTCAACAAATCATTTTAAAAGTAATGAATTTGGGGGAAAAAAAAAAAAAAAAAAAACTGGAAACAAAGGTTTTCCCTCACCAGTGGTTTTCTTTTCTCTTACATTCTGATCTTACAATTGAGTCTATAAAACAAGGTTGTGTGGTGGCAGCCATGAAACCCTGATACCACAGATAAAGCTGAGGAACCTGAACCTTTAAACAGAGGTTTCTCAGGACAACTCTAAGCACAGCACCCATACTAGCATCATATATTATTGACTCCTATGCATTATTCTGCTCATTGTCAGTTTTTGTGATTATATAGTGTGAATATGTAGTGTTACTGGCTCCACTGGCAAAACTGAAAATATTACGGTTTTAGCTGATATCAAAAGAAAAAGACAGTGACATTTGTGATTAAAAGTAATGTTGAGTTATTCTACCAGCCAATTTCGTACACATAGATTATTTTCCCAAGTTTTATTTCTCCACAGTTCCTCCAAATGCTTTTCTCCACACACGAACCAGTGGAAAAAGTTAAATTACTATGAATAATAATGCACAGTCCAACCTGCTCAATTTCTTCACATCTAAAATCATACTATATGTTAAATTTCATAAATAGCTTTGAGAGATATTTTCTTAAGTGAAATAATAGTAATTTGAACCACACTGTGATAAAGATTACTAAAATTAAAGCCCAAAATTCCCAGAGATTATGCTGATATATTAGATAATGCTCCTGTATTCTGTAGGAATTTCACAGAAATATCCTCAAAAGCAACACCCTTAATTGTCCCATTGCCCCAAGAGACCTTGCTCATCTGTGCTACTACACGTTCAGAATGTATACTGAAATTTATGAGCTACTAGCAAACAGAATGCATAGACACTGAGTTGTTTTCATTCTCTTAGCAGAAAAAGTGCTTCTGGCCTCTCTCCTCTATCATGCTGATGATTTCCACAAAACATATGTGGGATCCTTTGGAAATCCATCATTTGACTGAATTTGCCAGCCAAAAATCATGGTTAAATATTTTTTAATCAAGCAGCTAAAAGTTAAAAGAAGTCAACGCAACTGCATAAGACTCATTTCTTTGAAAGGATACGTTAAAGCTGAAGGCTGCTGTTGAGCATAATCATTGGGAATTAATTTGATTAAAAACTCTGGGATCATCTCTCTAAGCAACAACTGTAATCATGGCAGAGTGAGACAGAGGTACAGGCTGCCAAGTGGGAAGCAATGGTTTGGTATAGAAGGATGCTATATTTTGAAAGTTGTTAAAACGTATCATAAACAATCATAAGGCACAGAAATAAACTCATTGGCAAGGGCTCTTCTATTAACCAGCATTGGCTAGTTTTAAAAGGAACAGCTGATAACCTGGGGTAGTTTAAAAAACAAATTTAAAAAGGTAAGTGAAAAAATGCACATGGGTATGAAAAGATGTATACTGAAAGCATATGTAGCAGACAGATTTCAGCTTTTAATGGAATTGAAGTTACTCCTGCATCTATGAAATAACATGAAAAATAGTTATAGTGATAGAAGTTGGGAAGGTTAGATAAAAATAAACAACAGTTTAGCTCACGGATTTAAACAACAAAAAGCAAAGTTGTTAAAATGCAACACTAATGCTACAATCACAGCACAGCTCAGTAATACAAAAACGTTCATTTAGCTTATGTACATAAAGGCTTTTTATTTTCACCTATCTAAACAGCTTCTTTTACAGACAGGATTATGCTCCTGCGCATTACAAGTGAATACATGATTAGACTGAGCTGTTTCACTTAGAGAATTTGCCTAATCAGTGCTGCTTTCAGAATTTTCCATATTAATTTAGTCATCCACTGACTATTTTGTTATTTTATAACATGAAAATCTGTGAGAACTGCAGTTCAATTGCAATCCCTGCTTCACTGCATTGATTCTTTGGACAGTCCATAGCTATGGTATACAGCAGCACTATAATATCTGTAAAAGAAAATTCTGCAGGATTCGGCCTAACATGTTGGAAAAGGAAATAAAAAATAAAAAGAGCTCAAGGATGAATATGTACAAAGTGATCCAGTGACCCTAAAAGATATGACTGTTATCACTTACAGACATGCTCATTTATCTCACTGTTGGAGATCTGATAGTTTTTTCCTCATACAACACCATTTTTTTCTATATATTAAATAACATTTGAAAACAATCTAGAGATGCAGCTTTACTTGCATATCTTGCTTGAAAGGAATAAAATTCAAACTGAAGTGTATCAACTACTTCTGGTGACACAAGGTATCCATTCCCTTCCCTAACTTATTTATTACTCAAATTTGCAAATCCTATAGCTTTTTGCCAAAACTGATTGTATTGTCCTGAGTGCTTATGATTCTGTTGAAAAATCACATTATATTTTAGATCGTAATTTCAGATCCCTCTACCAAATGGGGTTTTAGCATCTTCTTGGCATAAATTAGATCTGCGCTTTTAGGCTTTACAGAACTTAACTGTTATTCTTAAAAAACCTCCAAATCTCAAACCTATAAAAATGACTGCACAGAGAAACAGTAAGAGGGAGCGGCAGAGGGAACTGACAGAGCTTTTCCCAAGTGACCACTACAGTTTAAGATCCATGGCATGGTTCAATGAAAATTTCAGTATGAGTTTAAGTCTGCTCAACTTCTCATTTTGTTTAATAGATGGCAAGGTCCAGTTACAACATAAGTCAAGAACTAGAGAAATCATGAATGTAAGTGCTTGAGACATATGGGTCTTGCTGGTGAGGAGGCTAAGTGAGTAAAATCCAGAGAGAGATTGTACTGCAAGTGGGAGATCAGGGAGAAAAAAAATAGAATTATGACCTAAAGAACAAGGCTGATGAGAAAGTCACAAGATATGGATGAGATACAGATATACTTCGTATGAGTAAAAACAGAAGTGTCATAGAGTGTCATATTGATGAGAGAGCTGAATATAATAGAATCTCTTGAGTTGGTACAAACCCTTAACAGTCATCTAGTCCAACTCCCCTGCAGTTGAACAGGGATGCCTACAGCTAGATCAGGATGCTCAGGGCCTCATCCAGCCTGACCTCGAATGCCTCCAGGGATGCGCTTCCACCATCTCTCTGTGCAACCTATTCCAGAATCTCACTATCTTTACTGTAAAACAAAATTCATCCTTGTGTCCAATCTAAATCTTCCCTTCCTTAGTTTGTAACCATTTCCCTTTATCCTGTCACAACAGACCCTACTAAAGAGTCTGTCCTCTTCTTTCTTACAACTTCCCTTTAGATGAAAAGCCACTCTCAGGGGATCCCAGAGCTTTTTCTTCTCCAGATTGAAAAGTCCCAGCTCTCTCTGCCTCTCCTTATAGGGCAGGCATTCCATTCCTTGGGTCATTTTTGTGGCCCTCCTTTAGAGGTGCTCTAATAGGCCCATGTCTCCTGTTCTGTGGATTCAACACCCAGACTCAGTGCTCCAGGTGAGGTCTCACCAGTCCTAGAGCAATGAGTGGGATCCACACATACACCAGATGGAGAGACAGCTACTTGTCAGGGCTGAGGCCAGTCTTCAATCCTAGCAGACCATTTATGGCCACATAGACTGAATGTAGTTGAATCTTGAAAGGAGCCACTAACACAAATGTCTAGCTGAATTTTGCAAACATAGGGCAATCTACATGCATGATCATAGCATCATCACTTAAAATATATTAGCTATTACTACAGGCAGCATGTAGTGAGCAAACTGATAAGATTATTGAATGCTCTGAGTTGCCAATGATCTCAACACCCATTCTTGCCTTTTGCTTTTTAGCCTTGCCTTCATTTCAGAGCCAGTTTTTATCCTAAGATCCACAAGGTTCTCTACATATGTAGATATTTTGCTTGAAATAAGCAATACTTTATATTTGAAAGCATGTGACTACAGACAGCTTATTTTAAATGCCAGAGCAGAAAAAACGTCTGTATGCAATGCTTGTGTCAAGGCATCAGCAAAGAAGTAGACATAGAGAAGAGAGTAATGGTGTTTTATTCCTCATCTGTAGCAGAGAATGTGTCAATTGCCAGAAAAGGTGAAAAGGGACGTGGGAAAATACAGAAAGGCAGTAGAGACAGAAGTTTAATGGCAAATGTAATGGAAAAAAAAAAAAAAAGAGCATGAAATACATTTCATACAGGTGAAAGATGTCAGTTTATTGCTTTTTATTTATAGACTTGCACAGTTGTGTACAGTGCTTCGTCATATAAAAATTGAATCGAATCAGAATAGGTACAGGAACAATATTAGGATGCACAAAAATAGCGAAAAAAGGGAAACTTTTATCCTCTGGTCACTTCAATAAGCATAGAAAGAATCCTTCTGAAGAAATATTAATTACTCTGCTAATGAGGCCTGGAAGTGGGGGGTGGGGGAGATGAGGCTCATTGTACAACATAAGGTGCCCTGACAAGAACTAGCAATAAACAGATAAAATTTTGGTTAAAAAAAAAAAAAAAAAAAAAAAAAAAAAAATAAGTGAGGCTTAAGCACACGTAAAGAAGCTGAGCTCACACAATTTTCCACATTCTGACCCAAAAATACAAGCACATGATGTTAATAAATATCAATTTCTTAAGAGAAATAAAGCAAGTTCCGTGCACATAAATCAACCAGATTAACTTCTGCAAAGTTAATAATAGCACTATTACTTGCTTACTTTTTTTTTTCTGTAAAATGCACACAAGACTTGCATGCAGATAAGAGACCTATTTGTTGTACTGTGTTGCACTGTTTCCACATACGTGGGATAACTCCTTATAGCAATGCTTTGAAGTTAATGAACCTCCACAGCTCATTAGAGATAAAAAATACCATGTTTCCACCTTTTATATGAAATAATTTTCACTTGTGTAAACAACTTGCAAATTTTATTTCTGGTACTAGTACTGCAGGAACGGGAACAGTGATTTCTTCTCACAAGTTTGAGATGAAGATATTAGAATAAACTCTGACTCATCAAAACCTCTCCCAGTATTTTTAAATTAGTTTTCTTGATTTCTAAAAACGAAGACTTCTTGTCTCATAATACAGAGAAAAGCTTTATTTATTTATTTATTTTTATTCTCCAGCATTATGAAATAGCAACAATTTATTGCTTAGCACTTGCTAGGATCAGAGATGCTGTTTACAACTGTAAATGATTTTGAATTTTGATAGTCTTTGATTCAGTTTCACAAAATAGGAAAATGTTTTTTTAGGTAGGATACCTGGGAAAATATGAACTTCCTGGAAAACAGACAACTTAAGGATATTTCTAACGTGAACCATGTCAGCAAAGAATAAGAAGAAAATGCATTCTCCTAAATTATAAGGATTTATTTTTACCTTTTTTTTTTTTTTTTAATACCTTTTTTCTTACACTTTTTTTCTTTTTGCCTTTTAATGAAAGTGCTATGACAGAATTCATGTTCTGGTTGAACATGGAACAAGCAGCAAGATAAGTTGTATACTCAATGCAATCTCACACAGTGGTGATGAAGTGTAAAATGACAAACTAAAACAGGCACTTTGTGAACCAAAGTTTCTTCTATACTCAGTATGCACAGGCAATACAGAGAAAATGGAATACATTTTAAAAAATGAAACTATAGACTAGACTGACCAGAAGTTTAAATAAGAATGTAAAATATTATGATAAGTCTCTGTTTAAAATATAACCAGCCTTTATCAATGCAGTGTGAAACAAACAAAAACACAGTGAGAAATTGGGGAACAGAGTCTGGAATAGAATTTCTTGCAGCACCCAGTGGGCACGAGGAACCCAGTTCCCAGCCTTTCACTGGTGACAAGATGTTCTGCTGACTTCAAAACAAGCAAAGAATAACTCAGAGAATTGTGAGCTGTAGGACTGGACTTTGGTCAATATTTCATTGAAACAAAATAGAGCTTCATTTAAGTAAGGGCAGCATGAACTTTGTGATAAACTGCTATTTAACAGGGAGATCAAAAGTCTGCAGCTGACTAAAGAAGAAACCACTTAATCTCAGGTTTCTTACTGACTACTTATAGTGATCATGTAATGCTATTACACAACAGAAAGTACAGCAATAACAGCTCTGTGGCAAATTCCTTGGCTACAGCAAATGCGGACAAGCCCAAGTGCAGCAACCGTAGGTACAGAAACAAAAGAAAAAGTCTGCTTACCTTCAGAAGATCTCAGGTAGACAGGGATCTCTAGCAAAATAGCCTTGCTTCCACTGTCAACCCTTAAATGAGGTCTGAGAAGAGGTGGATCCTGGCTCCACCCCTTCTAGTCACTCAGGTTCACTGCATGCACCTGAGCTCCCCTGGGTTGGCCCTGATTTCCCACCAGGTGCTCAATCGCTGTTTCAAGCCATGACTCAGCATTTCTGCTACAGATCATTGTCACCCTTGTGTTTTCATACATGCAGGCATACAGAAAATGTTCTAAAGAATATCTGATTCCTGTATTTATTTGTTCTTAATGCTGAGGCTGCCATCTATCAGTGGCATTTTGCAAAGGGTTTAAGGTTTAAAATCAGGTAAAGTCCATTCAGCTTTGCAAGGATAAACATTTGCATAATAGAGGTGCAATTGAAGATTTTCTAGCAGTAAAACTTCTCCTGAAATACCTGACATTTCCAAATGAAAGTACCATAAGGACAATCAATGCTTAAGATTCAGTTGTAAATTTATGGTAACAGATAAAGCAAATAAGAACCACAAAGCATTTTGTTCTAAACATGGAAAGGTTTAAGCATATTCAGTGATTTATTGTTCTTAATCAACAGCTTACTAGTCTTCAGTTTGAAGTACAGTGAGAATTACAATGGCCATAACTGATTTTGGTTTGTTTAAAAATCTAGGTAGTGAATCTTACTGAACAGCTCTGGCCTGATTAAATGTTTGGCAGAAGCTGAACACATCAAAATGCCTGTCATCATATGCAAGGACATGCAATGACATGTGATCCTACATTTGTCCTTTTGGATGGAGGCAAAGGAATAGCACAGATGTGTGTGAAAGATAGCTGACGTGAAACAAATCATACAGCAGACATCATCATCTGCAGAGATAAGTGCTTTAGCAAGCTGAATGCCTGGGGGTAGTAAAAGAGGACTGAGGGAAATCAACGTACCTTGAACATGCTCTTCATCATTCTAATAAGTTCTTTAGTTACACATACCACTCCTACTGCTAAGTAGGTGGCTATATCGTGAGTCATTCTGCAGAACATTATCACAAAATGTGATTACTTACAAAATGGCTTCTGCTTAATCTCTTCTTATCTGTGCAAGTACCCAACATTTTGCAATTTCTAAGCAAATTCAGAAGTATCCAAGGGAAAACAATGTGATTTATCTTAATGGTAAAAAGGCTGCCACTAGTCAGAAGGAAGTACTATCAGAAATTCAGAATTTAGTATTTTTAAAATGATCTAATTAACAACTGAAGCTATGCTAACCATATAAAAACAACAAGCTTTTTGGTTCCTTTCTCTTGTAGGAAAGTAATACTCAATTGTTAGAGGTAAATATTCCAAAGAATGTCAGCAGTCTTACCATCCTATTTACTTTTCATTGTTCTGAGAATCAGTTTGGATTCTGCCACCCTTTTTTGTCTTATCCCCTTCTCTTCCCACCCTAAACCCTCCCCAGAATGGACATTACATAACTTATTAATCACTTATTAATCACAAACTTATTAAGCATTTTTGTACACATTTTTAAATAATATATATATATATTTTAAAACTTCTTCACCAGTGCAGAAAAAAAATCTGAAAACTTCATTTTCTATAGAGGCGACAAGATTTCTCACTTGCAATAACATGAGTTCATTGGTAGATGAACTAAAGCCACATGTATACTGTTTCTCCGGACTCTGCAAGAGACAGGCATCAACTCCTAGTGCAGCGGGTATGGAGCAGCTCATATCCACAGTGTTCAGGCCTAGCTAGCAGCAACAGATGTGCTGCACTCTTCCTGCACATATAAATGGATAAAAATCTTCTGCATCTCTTATGGCATTTTAAGGTTCGTTGATTCTACTACTTTATTTTTTTGTTGTTAGCCTATTTCCTCAGTTTTATTTCTAATTTATTTATAATAATCTTTGTTTTGTTACCTTTTAAGTTCTCTCATACATTCATTCGCTCTCCTCTTTATCACAAACCTTGCTATATATAATGTTCTATGTTTGAATGCTTACGTTCCACTGTATGACCCTAGCCGCCTCTTTTAGCTTGTCTCTGCATTCACTCAGTGCTTGCCAACTGATATAAACTGGTTTTAGTCATGGTTTTCCAGTTCCTTTTTGCCCCCACCCTCCCAAAAAAACATACCTTTTCAATAAATACAATTAATGTCAGGTGGAAAAGGTCTTGCCTGACTTTCCTTTTTTTTTTTTTTTTTTTTTGGAAGATTTTGGATTAAGTAACTGAGAAAAGAAGATGAGAATCTCAAAGACATGAGCAGAAGTGGCTTTAACAATCACCAGTAAAACTGAGCACTGTGTTTCTCTTTTTTAATCTACTATTTAGCAGTGCATCAGTAATGTCGACCCCAATTTTCTTATTAAGCACTAATTTAAGGTTTGAAATTAAGCAAAGATCTATTCAGAACAATTCAGTAGCACTTTTCTACAAGAACAGACACATGAGGTGAAAAGAAGATACTATTTACATTCATCTGGGATGAAAAGGAGATAAACTTCAAAAAAGAAAACACATCACCTACAATATCTAATATTCTGTAATTATTTTCTCCAACTAAAAATATTAGGGATTTCTGACTGTGGCAACAGCATGGCTCCAGAAGGAAGGATGGCTGCAACACACAGAGTACCCTCTGCAGCCAGCCACACCTGGGCAAAGGCACACAAAGTTGAGGTGGGGATTCTGAACTCCCAAGCCCACAAAACTCTTGCTGGTGTATTCTTTTACCAATTGTACAAATTATTATATTGCCTTCATAATCTGCTCTATCGTTTGTAGCTGTTACACTGTTGAGATGAAAACAAACTGAAGTAACTATTTTTGAAGTTATTTTCATTATCCAAAATAATACCTATAGCTTAAGCTTAATATTTTATGTTCATATACAGAATAGAGATTGCTGTTTAGTCGATCTTTGTGCCTGAACTAACACACTGGGATACTTCATACATATTGCATATATATGGAGAATGCATCTGTTTTAACTTGCAGCTCAGATAATGAAGCTCAGCTCATTCGTAAATGATCGGCTGGCTGACAAAAATACAAAAAGAAACAATTCCTTGGCAAGAGCAATTTCCTAAAGAGGAAGATTGCTGGATACTCAGCTCCTGACAGATGCTCCAAAAGCAGTGAATGTACTGAGCATTTATTCCCATTTGTAATTGTACAGAAGACGGTGACCTTTCTGTTGACAAGCATGTCCCACAGCTGTTTCACAATGATCTCGTATTACATTAATGAGTTAATGTGTGTGGACTCTATCTCAGAGCAGAGGAACCAAGTATACAGGGAGGATAGCTCAAGAAAGCATTTAAACTAGCGTGCCATTGTTTGTAGAAATAAGATCAAGCACTTGAATTTTGACCACTTTATAGAGATTTGTTCTTTCTTGTAGCTCAGACAAGTTTTAGCACTTGGGTAACAGCCTTTAGTGCATAATAGCTGAGGACTACCAGATTTTAACAAAGCCCTCTTTTCAGCAGTAGATACACAGCCTTTCTCTCTCCACATCAGGGCAAGAAGCTCAAATTTAGTGATTGTTGAGAAGCTTGTACAAGATTGCAGTCCTTTCTAAAAACATTCCTCTGTGGAATTAGAAGTGATCAAGCAGTTTGAGAAAGGGCAGTGTAAGTCTAGGCTGAATACAAATCAAATATATAAACCAAGCTGCACATCACTTACACTTACTGCTGATAAGTACTGACAGCAGTACGTATGGCCTTTTCCATTTCCTTGGTCATCTTCAAAATAATTACTGTTCTGCACTAGTATGACAATGCTCTAGCAGGTCTCAGTAGGCTGAAGGGTTATATATTAGGGCCATTACCGATAAGAAGGATTTAAGAGAGTGTCTGTTCGACTGTCGCAAATTTGTTTTCAATATTAAATTCCAATAAATTAATACTAAATTCCAGTCCAAATTTAATTTCCAAAGTAATTCTATGCTTTCAAAATGATTAAGCTATTATTCCTTTCCATCTCTAAACTATGAAAACAAGAGAAAGAATTCATCACTTTTAACCCCAGTTAAGATTTTAAATTATCTCTTTTAGATGATTTAAGAAAGCCACGTAGTTTATCTCCTATCTGTTTAAAATACTACTACATATATAAATACATGCTATGTATATAAATACATATAAATAATACTATATAGCTACTAAGCTACACTTGGATTGCCTTTATGCAAGAAAACCTTCTGATAAAAATTTTTACAAGCATGAGAATAATTATGTTCTTTGACTATATTTCTTCACATCTCAAACATTATGAATACAAGGATGATTTCTACTTGCATTCTACAATTTTGAAAGTGTACTAATTGCAAGACATTCTGCAATAAATGCAAATTGCCTGGATGGTCACCATCCAATTTCTAATGGACTGACGCTCATATAAAAATCCAACAGCATCAGCAACAAGCTGGCAGTTACTGGTAGAATGAGAGGTGTTGAGAAATGATTTGGCTCACAGCTGAACTTCCTATTTAACCACGGGGAAGATCAAATTAAGTCAAGGTCAAGTATGGGACAGAGCAGCTGTGCCACACAGCAGATAAGGACTCCTAGTATATATATAATAGATCTGTTTTGATTTTCTAATCGTGAAATCTAGAGCTGCTGCAGGAAGAAAAGGGGCCTCCTTGACTCTTAGCCTTACTTTTGCCTCTCCACGTTCAATTCCATCCCAGGCTGTGCAAAGCCCTCGTGGTGCAGCAGCAGCCCCCTTGCATGTGCAAACTCAAATCAGCAGCCTGTTTCACAAGAAATACTTCACAGCTTTCCAGTATGGCAGAATAACCAAATAATCTTTCCCCTGTTGAATAAGAAAGAAGTTAATATCTCCCTAACAGAAAAAAAAGAAAAAAAAGGACTGGAGTAGGTAGTAAGAATCTTGTCTACAGAAAATCGACTCTTCGATGAAACCCATCTGGAACTCTTACTAATCACTACAAACACATGCTTTCAAAACTGAATGGTTTTGGACTCCGTAGTGCTTTGGCTTCATAATCTATAATTTTCCTATTTCACTAAATGAAAATAAATCAATTTATTGCAGTTAATGCAGAGGTACCAAAAAAAAAAAAAAAGGTGGCTATAATTTTTTGGTATCCATCTGTCCTTCTCTTACTCCATCTGTTTACTTCAATCACTGCCGTGGAATCCTGCTTCATGAAATGGAGCCTAACACATGCATGCAGGGCAGTATAAGTTACCTAGTTACTCAGCTGAAGGATGTTTTCAGGATAAATCATTGTCCTTGTACTCTGTAGAAGGCAACAGGCATCGATTTTGTTGTTAATATGTCTGAGCAATCCCTCTTTCAACAAAATATATAACTGCCAGTACATTTCCTGTAATTTCAGATTTTGCACTTCAGAATAATACCATAAAGACTCATCACTTTAATCAGTTATTGATTACATCGTGGGGACATTCTACAGATTCCACTCAATGCTACTTTTAAAATGGTAAGTACCTATATAACCATATGATGTTATAAGCTGTTTCAGATTTTTATAGCTAGTACAACAGTACGAATGCACAATACTAAATTATTTGATTAGGTAATATAGCTTTTATTAAACTTTATTAAACTTATTCTTCAATTAAGTTTAACCATTCTTTGGCCTGATGGTAATTAAAGATTTTTGTCTCTTTAAACTAAATATAAGTGTTTAAAAGTAAAAGAAAACAAAAGAAAGTCCCACTATTGCAATCCAAGATGGAAGATATAAAATAAAGGCTAATTTGCGGGGGAATTTTGCACAGAGTATTTCACCAACACAAAAGTCACTGGTAAAACCATCTTTTCTACTGAATACTATAAACACAAGACACTTCCATTCTTATTATATCATTACGGCAGCATGATGACATCGTTCAAACGTCAGATCAAGAAAGGCTTTTTCTTTTTTTTTTTAATAAATAATCTCACACTTCAAACATAAGGCTCTCTATTAATCATGCCTTTCTTTTCTGGGATATCTCAGTGTCCTAAATACTTTGTTTAGCGTATTTCTATTTTGATTATCATTGCCATCATCATCAAAGGGTGCAGTCATGGTTTATTTTCAACTACAAAAGACATTTGACTAGCACCGAATTTATGCAGAATGCAAAAACATTACCACAGAATACATTTCACAGGAACATGCATGTAGGCACAACTTTGTGCCCAGGGTGATACTAACTCAACTTGTCATTTTTTTTAGAATCCCATATGTGATTTTACCAAAACATCTGTAGTATAACTGCCTATAAGAATATTATTGAGTCAAAAGCATGAAACTGCCTAAATCTGCTGAGACATAGAAGGAGCCTTTTTAAATATAAGGTAATTTAAAAATATGAAGTGAGAACTTAAGTTAGAAGTTAAATGTTTTTCCAAGATGACAAATGGCAAGAAGTGCTGGTAGTGGCATTTTAGAAAATAAAATTTTCATGTTAGAGATCCATTAAAGTGATGCAAGTGACTAAAAATGAGGATCCCAATTCTTATTATCTTCATGTATACATTTAAATAATTATAGTCCATTTCTCCATTCTGTAGAGTGAGTTTAAAGTATTTACAAATGAAAGCAAAAAAAAATAAATGTCTGGTATTAACCATACAGAAAGGAAAAAAAAAAATCTATTAACCATACAGAAAAAAAGAGTAAAAGAAAAAAAAGTCTATGTACTTCCTGCGATCTTTTAAAAAGCATTAATAATAAACTATTTGCATAAAACTAAAGTGAGAAAACTCTTATATCTGAGAAAACATGCATCTTTTTGATACCTGCAAGCTAGTTTTTTTGATCTGCTGAATAAATAGAAATTAGTTATGGAGAGCCTAAAATACAACAATGCCCTAAAAATGAGAGACTGTCTTTTTAAAATATATTCAAAATATTGTGAGTAAATCTGCAACATGCAGATATACAACCACTAGATGCATTTGAACAGCAATTCTTTCTGCTTCTAGTCTTCTATAAAAAAGTGATGGTTAAAATTCCTCTAGCTTCATTGAAAGCAGGATCAGGACCTGACACTTTCACCAGTTATATTTTCTGGCCCATAGAGCATCCCTATTAACTGTCAATGTCAAAACCTGTACAGCTCTAGTGAAAAATGTATTCAGTCTTCTAAATGAATGCCTGAGCACTGACTTTTAAGTGACGACAGAGATCAGTAAGTCAGCTTTCATTCACGCTGCTTTCTTACTAAAATACCAATGACTTGGAGAGTGCTTAGAAACATAACCTGTTCCTTCCTAGGAATTTAGTCTAAGCTTTCTTTTAAAATAACTTTACTTCTTTAGTTTAAATGTAGCTTCAGAAACAAGTATGTTCCAAAGCTAAATTCCGAAGCCTGAAGCTGACACAATACAGTGATCTGGAGTGAGGTTGAAATTTCAAGTTAATGCACTGAGTCAGTCTTGTCAAGGTAGATGTTATAGCTTCTCAGTTACAAAAAGTACCTTTGCTTCTGTTACCTGACTGACAGACTTTGGAAAGCACTGTTTTCCCAGCCTCACTGCAGAAGTGCATATCAAGTTGTTTCTTAGAGCAAATAGCAACCTGATTATATGTTGGAGAAAGGAGGCTGCCAAAGAAGAAATAGAAGGTAGTTCAACCACTCAGAGCTGGTGAGCACTATTACTGAGACAGAAATGGAACCAAGTGTAGAAACGTTATCTTGCTGGGGAAGAAGGGGAGGAGGCAGCTGGATAGAGCCACTGAGTTCATAGGACTTTAAAAGTTGTGCCCTATAATTCAGAGAACTAAATGCAGCCGTGGGCTTATCTTCATTATTTTCAGACATCTGGTCTAAGAGAAGGGAGATTAAGAAGCCAGAAATTACTATTCTTCACAGGCAGAGTCACCCAGGAATGCAATCTGTGTGACTGCAGCTACTTGCATACGTTGATCCACCAGGATCCAGCACTGAGCTACGATTCGCAGTTTTAGCACCACTACAACAACCCAGAGGTCAATAAATCTGTCCCATTAGAACAGTGTACTTTCTGACAATCTGCTACACTGCTTTACAAAATCATCATGGGAGGAAATATCTAGGTTCGACTTAACCGACCATCTGTCTACACAAAAAGTCAAAATGTGTAAATTTACATACAATGTTTTGCTGCCCAATTGCAGCCATTAAGCATTATTCCTTTCCCTTACCCCTTACTTTAAAAAAGAGACTATTTTCTATCACTTCAGTAGTGGCATATGCATTTTCTGTAAAGAAAATAAGCCAAAGCAATTGGGCATGCATGAGCATGCAAGAAAGCATGCTCTGGGGTGGAATACACAACTCAGTGCACAGGCTTACTATTTGCTGCTACCCTGAAGTGCAGAATATCTGCACGATTATAGGGCATACTCAGTGGCAGCAGGAGGAAGCACATGCAGTTTAGTCTGCTTCTACACTCTGCTCTCACAGATTGTTTTGAACCAGATGGACATTAGTCTAAGTAGCATGTACACAAGTATTACATATTCTTAGTCCTAACTTCCTGCTTCAGTACAGTGTTTTCATCTATCCTGAAGTAAGAACGAAATGAATTATGCACGTCTAAGTGGATGCACTGGGCATGCTAAATAAGGAATAGGTATAATCATTTATAGCAAAAGCAATTAGATCAGAAGTAATGTGCATAAACAAAGCACCAATTGTTTAATTTCCAGCTACTTGAGACTATGAGACCATTACTTGAAAATTCAATAATGTTTGGTTTATAGAGAACTAAACTGCAAGATTTTAGCTTTCCATGGTTAACTGATCACATTTTCTTTCACTCTTGTTTTTAGATTTTATTGTTAATGAAGAAAATCTGAAAGCTGAAAATGCAGTGTGAAATAAATTGAACTTAATAATGAAAAACAGGGCCTGTTGCACTTTTTGGTCATTTTTTCTTATTTAATTAACTGAAAACTTACAGTTCTGAATTTTAATTCACTGACAAATAACTTTATTAAAAGAAAATTATGATTGCCTGTGGTGTGTCACATCCTTCCAGAAGACTGAGTTTAAAAACCTACAGACTTTGGAGGGAGAGGCTGGCAAGAAATATATGCACAAAACGACTTTGGTCTCAAAGCAAAATTCCCTGTAAAAATTCAACTTGAATATGAATCTTAGAGGTGAGAAAGGAATGGGGATTATGTAAAGGCAATTGTGGGAACAATGACTGGTGGAGCCTGGAACAGCAGAAGAAGAGAACACTTAAGGCAGGAAATAGAAAACAGCTATCATCAGTAATTTAAAGAAAAAAATAAAAATGCAGTGTTCATATAGCACTTTCAAAGAGATGAAAGTAAACTGGAAGGATGAAATAGGGATTATCAATCAGTGTAGGTTTATGCCTCTTTCCACCTCTCTCAATATAAGCATCAAGTTAAGCATTGTCAGTAGAATACTTTTATCCTTCTCAAAGTTATGAGCAACAATCCTGATGCCATGAACATGACATAAGTTGCTCGGCTATGCTTGGTTCTCCCTGCTGCTGAATAAAATATTGTAACCAGTGTAGTGGAAGATTTCACATTTTGATGATGCAACTTGAGATGTACAACAGTTCCCTTTTAAATTTGGTTCAGGGCAATTCCTGCAACCTCAAAAATGGGTGATGGCAAGAATAAACTCACTGACAGTTGCGGCAGTAGAGTATTCATGATAGCAGTGGTTAATGATGCATGTATATGCTGGATTTAGGCCTCTGTAGAGAATCCCAGGCTTGGCATGAAGTATTTCTTCAGTTTGATAGGCAGCAACACTAAACTGCACTGATGCTTTGCTTTCTGTAACGATGACATCTACATTGCGAAGCAGGGAGGTGAAATTTCCCTTTACTCAAACATCACATCTCATGTAAAGAAACAGCATTTGCTTGTTTTATTTATTCAAGTGTAGAGGACACTGATTTACATGCAAAAGAAACACTGAATGCAGTTCTATTTTATGCTCCAACAGAACACCATATGAAATGGGTGAAAAGGATCTGAATGTAGGCCCCAGTCCCCAGTCCACCAGTTAAGGTTACATAACTCCGTGATGTGATGTGTTACTGAAGACACTCCAAAACATACCATTATAGTGGTCAACCTATTGCTCGCTTTATTGTACCAAAGCATTTATAGAGAAGCTCATCCTCCTCCTTGTTGCAGACTGTCTGAAGGGAAAAGAGCAAATAAACATAGGCCAAAACAACGTTTCTCCTCACTCAGCAGAAAATGCTGAGAAAACACTGTGCTGTTCTTCTGACCCAAGTTCTTTGCAGGACAGAAAACAAACATTCAAATGATGTGCACAGGTTAGCATCTATCACATCCTTGTAGCAGTCAGCTCTTCAGAGACAATTCAGCCATTTTAAGGGAGGAAAAACACAAAAACCACATACAAAACCCACACAACCACTTTCACAATGTAAAACAAAAAATGTGACTGAAAAACTATGGGGGAGGTGTGTTGAACAAAACACACTCTTTTCAATCAGTGACATTAATGAACTTCACTCTGAAAAGTATTTGATGCACCACAACAACTTTTTAAAAAGGAAATAGATTAAAAGACTTAATTCAAGACAGTAAGGAAGATTTCTAAAAATTTCTAGGAGTACCCAAATGCTCATGTTGGACCAAGAATCTCATAGTCAGGAGCTTTTCTAGCCAGGCCATCAAAGCCAGCTACTGTCTATTTCCTGCATTTTACATTTACCTGTTCACTCTGTCCCTTCCTACTGGTTTGGGCTGAGTCTCTTTTCTATGCTGTCGCTTGCATGCTGCTGTTTTGGATCAGTGTCCTTCGTGTTGTAGCTATTGCTATTGCAGTGCTTACACAGTATCAAGGCCTTCTCTCTTGCATGCTATCTCTCCCAGCAACTAGGCTTTGGGTGCACAAAGAGCTGGGAGGGGACACAGCCAGGACACTGACCCAAAATGGCCAAGGGGATATCCCATACCTTATGACATCAGGATCAGCAATGAAAATCTCAGGGAAAGGATGAAAGGTAAAACCTTTGGAGTTGCAGTGCTTGCCTTCCCAAACAAACAGAAAACATTATGGTAGGCTTTCCTAGAAATGGCTAAATGTCTGTCTTCTGGGGTTAACCCACAGCCAATACTTAAAATACCCTGTTATTTTGATTAGTAGCAAAAATAGCAATTTATATCTTTATTTTCCTCTTTCACCTTTTTTTTTTTTTTTTCCCCAGTTATTACTAGAAATCTGAATGCATTAACTAAGAGCTGCTAGCTACTATGGAAAGAATACAAATGTCAGGCTTACAAGATCACAAAATGTCTGTAACTGTCAGCGTAGAGAAAAAGTACCCTGAATACAAGTGGTCTAAACAGCATTATCTGCCTAATTTTATTAATATTTCATTCACACTTCTGCTTCTACTTCACTCCTACAGACCCCCTCAACTTATTAATTTTTTGTTTACAAGGTAATTGAAAACGTAGCCAGAAATATTAGTCATTTATTTTGTCTGTGACTAACAAAATAAAAAGGCATTCACAAGAGCAGATGACTCTTCAAATCCCATGCTAAGAGACATAAGCTAATCCACTACATTGATAAAGATTGATTTAGATTCATATATACAATAAAAATCCTCTAAAATGATTCTTCATTTCCAGCCAAAAGTCGAATCACAAATTACATTACATAGCTCGACACAGAAGTACAACGGTTAAAATTGCATATGCCTGGCAAGATCAAACTCCTACTGTCTTCCATTTGAGAGTACAAATCTACGTGAAATAAAATATCATGCAAAAACATTTACCTATTCCCTAACTGTACTTTGCTGTTTAAGAGACTGTTCTAGAACATCAGGATAATATGCACAAAAATAAATATGTTCTGTACTTGCACTTATTCCATTAATAATAACTGCTATGGCAGTGAATAATAAACATTCAGGTAGGTTGAAAACCAGTGTTTTGATAGAAATGCATTAAAGATGTAAGTGTACGTCTTACTAGCTGTCAAAAGTTAAGCTCAGGGAAAGATCAGTAATTTGTTATTGTTTGCAAAATAAATAAAAAATAAGTAACAGGCATCTCTGCTACTGAAATTTTCATTAAGCCCATGTAAGATCTTTGGAATGTGTCTCCAAATCAGCCAGCTATTTGCAATAATGACATAATTTTGCAGAGAAGAATTATTTGACAAGTTATTAAAATATTGACATGAAAAGAAGTCGAGAAGGAGGTAGCAAATATTTTGTATTTTGTGAATTTATTGTCCCTGCAGGAACAAAAAGGAATTTCAAGCTTTGAATACTAAAATACGCTACTAAAAATTATCTCCCCTATGTTCCAGGTAAAATAGTATCACACTGAGTCAAAGGAGATAAACGACTAAGTAAGACACCCCGCACAATATCAGAGTGAGGTTGTCAAAGGGAGTGTGGGGAGTAAGAGGAAATTGCATTTTGAAACTATTTTACTGTCACAGGAAAAAAATAGAACTTTCCATCTGATACTACTGCCTCTCAAACACTAATCCCATTAATCAACCAAAAACAGCACTTGATCCTCCTTCAAAATTCATCTAGGAAATAAATGTGTGCACTATGTATAAAGAACACAAAGCCTGTGTTCAGCTTTTTTTCTGGCACTCATACAGATTTGAAAGACAAGTTACATGGACATTCTTACACAGATAACATTATGGACCAAGTGACCATTCTCTCACGCTCCTCTTATCTTTTTCTGGGAAACTCAAGGGATTGCCATCAGAGATCACAGAATCATAAAATGGTTTGGGCTGGAAGGGACCTCTAAGATCATGTTTATAAACCAATAAATCCTTCCAAATCTTGTTGCTTAACTTTTAGTTACCTTGTTATTACCTGACATGGCAATTAATACTAAATTCTAAATATTTTCAGCCACTGAATAGCCATTATCCTAACCTGTAGTCTTTAGTTAGATAGCCATAATTCTTTTTCCACAAAGTACTTCAAAAAGCAGCAGCCAGTAACTGAAATGTTAGCCTTTTACTTCCATATCATGCTGATAAGTACAATGAATAAAATAAAATGAATTTTGCCACCTATTTTAATGGCTTTTTTTTTTTTTTAATCTATTTAATATATTCTTCCTAACAAGACAAGTGTTGATAAGCTTCTAGACTTAAAATCTCCACTTGAAAGCTCCAGTTTCTTCATCAGACACTTCTCTAAGAAATGCTTTGGACTTGTACACACCCAAGTGACATAGGGTGCTGCAGGATATGGCCAGCATAGCATTCTACATATCATCCAGAAATAGAAGAGGTTATTTTGGGATCTTGCCCTTAATCATATTTAAGCATAGATTCCAGAGGCGGTGGAATAATCACAGCACCCTGAATCCTGTCTCATATCTTCAAACACACACTTTCCTGCTTTCTCCATTTGGAAACTCTACTGAAGAACACTGATTACACCGATCTTAGTTTCAGAAATAGCAAGCTAATGCATACTCTTATAAGAGCTAGAAGACACAAAATAAAGCATAATAAAGGTCTTTTGTGGCATATGAATTTACCCTCTGTTCCAACACTAGTCGGAACAAAGGCCTAGGACTGAGCTAAACAAGCCTGTGTACTCAGAGCCCAGTGAATTTGATGATTTTTCACAAAGAAAAACATTGTGCTCCTGAGCAAAAAGTTTGCAGCTCCAGCTCTAAGCAGTACAAATGAACTTAGGCTTCAGCAGGAATGACAATATTTACACCATCTACATTTCCATCTTGAATACAATTCTATGATCAATTCTACTATGAATTGAAATGTACTACATTCTTTCTATAGGGGAAAAAAATAGTTTATTTATAGAAACTAAAACTGTATGACAAATGTTTTTTACCAAAAACCTCTTTCCTCTAATATAATAAAAGATGAATGAATTTAAGGACTTTATCCAACCAGGACGTTATGAACTAAGAATATTTTAATGCAGTTTTAGTAATGTTCTAACACATCTGATATAGTTAACACCTATTTAGTTCGTAATAGAATATTTGGTCTATTTGTTTTTGAAATTGTAGGTAAGTGAGTACATGATTTTTTTAAGAAAGAAAACTTCAAGTCTTTTATCCAGAATGTCTTTTCCAAATGGAACAACAGCAGTATAACATTACTCACTATCAGTTGATTGTGACAGTCGATTAGACAACATCAAGTATGGAAGCAAAGCTTACCAGTGATAAATGCAGAGCAAAATTCAGCACCATAAAAAGATATGTAATTCATGATAGAATGCTATTGCATGCTTGTGGATTATCTTGACAATCAACTCACAAGAGAAGGGAAGTTTGGGACCTAGAACTTTATACAGGAGGCATGCTCATTAATCCTGTCAGTGAATAATAGGACTGGTGTATATGCTGCTCATGTGTGGTTTTAAAAAAGTTCTGCACTTAGACCAAATTTAAGAAAGCAGATGAAATTAGAAATTAAAAAACAACATAGTCTAGCAATATGTCATCCATGATTATTCCTTTCTATTCATAAATAAGCTTTTCAGTGGTACTGTACATTTTGTTGGAATTACTGACACTGAACAGTAGTAATTTTGACTAGTTTTGATGGGCAGATTTTTTGGTTTTTGGCTACCAGCACAGAAACATGACAGGCAAGAAAGAGCAACATTTCCCACAACAGTGGCTGAACATTTCTGAGGGTGCTTCTGGGACACTGGCCTCTGTGAGGATAGTTGCTATGGAGAGGAGGCATGAGAAGTCTACCCTTTGTTCCCCAGAATCAGCCAGTCATTGAAAGGAAGCATACACTGCACATATGATGGGGCGTTGTTAAAGGTGCCAAATTTCTGCTGGAAAGGGAATTTTTAATTTTGTTCTATGTGTTCTGTTGTAATTTATTCACAATTGGCAGTCCAGATATAAACTAAGCCCAGAATGGGCTTTCATACAAAAAAGTAATCACCATTCCATAGAAGATGACTGGAACTAGAATGTAAGGGGGAGAATTAATTAATGTGCACTTCAACAAGGATTGACTACAGGCTGCCTAATTTCTTCATTATGACACGATTATGATTTTACTTTGTATTTTCTAGTAACTTCAAACTTGCAGTGCTGCTTAATATCTCCATAAAGCCTATATTATTTTTTTATACACATTTATTTTCCAGAAGGGTATTTGAGCCTTATGGCTACACAGACTCCTTGACCCAAACAGTTGGGTTAGTATTGCACTGGTCAGTAATGGAAAAGTGACTCCAAATAAAAGTATTGGTTAAAAATGGCTTGATACCATTGTGATCAATCAATTTATGAGTCCTACCTTGGGACAAGTAGCTTCTGGCAAATGCATGATGTGCTTTTTTTTTTTTTTTTTTTAATATTTAGATTTGTTTTCAATGTATTTTACGCAAAGATGAGGAAAAAAATTCTTGTAAATCTAAAGGAACATAAACTAACTAGCTATGGAATCCATAAGTTACTTAAGCACATTTGCCATCACTTTTGATGACAAGCCTTCATTTACTTCAGAGCTATATCAGTATTAAGTGTCAATTTTACTGCATAAATATGCAATTAAAAAAAACTAAATATCCATTGAAAATCTCTGTACATGTTGTTAGATAAATGTTCTTCCTTTTACTGCACATATAGCACACCACCTAGCCATTTGATTCACTGTCAGAGAATGCAAAAAGCATTGAAAAAGACTTTCTGAGTAGACTTATCAAACAGGGTAAAAATGTAGTGAAGTTACATGATAACTAGTCAAAACTGTCCACCTCAATGCAAAAGGACTGATTAGAATGTGAAGTAAGACTCTGTTCTAACATCCTTCAAGAAGTAGTCTACAAGAACTGCCATTCGTACTGACTTCAGTGGGATCCAGTTCTAGACACATTCCTTCTGCAGTTTTGTAGCATTCTAAGGTCCACTGTGAGATGTGTATTTACCTTTACTGTTCCTCTTTTAGCTTTTCATTTAATTAAACCCATATACAAAAGGGTAATAAAAGCATTTAAATTAGTGTTTATGACAATTCTTAACATACTAACAGCATTATTATTGCTGTCATTGGAAACGCAATTGTTTGTTTACTTGGAATTAAAAAATAGTAAAAACCACATATTTTCTGCTACTTCCAATGCATGGCAACACTTTTCTCCAGTCCTTGTAAAATTGTAAGTATAAACTTTAATTTTCACACAGAAGAAGTGACAGTTTTAACAACATGCAGGGAATAAAGTGACTTTTGTAGAATAGCACTCTTCCATCTGCAAGGATTTTTCTCACTGGGCTGAAGAGGAGACCATACAGAATTATGCATGCTCACATAAGAGATGCCCTGGATGGTTAGATAAATATTCATTCTGAAATTGATAAACATGGTGTTTTCTAGACATCACTGTTATGTACGTGAGCTGTCAGAATTTGCAGAAGGTGACCTCAAAAAAACTTCCAATAAATAGCACTGATAGATACTGGATTAGTTCCAAGTTAATTGTTGTTTTATTTTTAAGTAATTGGGACCCTATTTTTAATCACAAAACTCAAAAGTTAATATTCATTTAATCTTACTAAAGATAAGACAACTTTGGAAAACATATGAAAAAATACTTTTACTTCCCAAAGAGAATTCCTCGTCTAATAAAACCTCAAACCTCACTACCTAGCTATGACAATAATCTGAAATAATCACTATATTGTTAAAGGAGAATGGGAAAATTCAGCTGTAACAATCGTATGTATGTAGAAGAATGGAAGGAAAGGCAGCTTATGTCAGTCAAACTTGCATGAACTACAACACCAAGTAGAATTGGTAAGCAGATATTTCTGTAACCAGAACTACAGGGTCACAATGTGTTTAAACATGAGAGCGTTATTAAGGTTTAACCCAAAAGAAATGCATCTTTCACAGAATCACACAGAAACACCTTGGAAAAGACCTACAAGAGATCATCCAGTCCAACCATCCACCTATCACCAATAGTACATACTAAACCATATCCCTCAACGCAAAATGCAAACGTGCCTTGAACACCTCCGGTGTTGTTTCACTTCACTTCAAGTTGTATAAAAGAAGAGGTAAAGAACATTGAGATTGCTGAACCAGAAAAAGGCATCCTCTGAAACATCCCAGTTTTAGTGCAACTAGAGAGCTCATTGCACAGTTAAACCAAGATTTTAAAAAGCCACTATGTTAACAAAAAGTAAAACTGGAGGTCTCATTTTTACATGTCTAGAGTAGACAATAGCAATCACAGTGTCTACAATTAAGCTGTTCTGAAGCTTTCCATATTTTAGATCATTCAAAAGACAGACTTGGATTTCTAAAACTCTCCTTTATTAGTAGTTGTGGATAGGTGGGAGCAGTTCTGTGTAAAATAGGGTCTCTGCAGAGCTGGGCTGAAAACTATTGCTTATTTTTGAGCAATTAGAAAAATACTGTTCCAAGTAAAAGTCAGCTTAGAATATTTCTACCAACAATAATGTCAAAATTGAAATTAGTCCAAATGTTTAGTTTGAGGACTTAGTATGCTAAGGAATGAATTTTAAACATGAACAGAAGAGCTCATTTTCAAGTGAAAAGCTCCTATTTTGGATATGGAAATCATGTGTGGAGATTCTTAGATCAAAACCAATTCATTCTAAGAAAAATGTGTGTTGCACATATGAATAAAACAAATTCTTAATGAATTCCTTACCTAGTGAAAAATAAAAACTCCATTTCAGGTTACAGTATTTTTTCAGTGAGATACAAATGACTAAGTTGGTGATTGTTACACACTCCTTTCCGAATTGAAGGAAGAAAGGATAGTATTGCATAGGCGATAGGTTGATGGTATTATCTTTCTACATACCCATTACTAACACATACCCACATTTCCCCAGTCTTCAATACAAAATGCTCATCAAATTAATCTGATGTGATCCTTGGACAATTATTTCAGCAATACTTTGGCATTCTCCAGATTTATCCTCTGTTTTTTTTGTTTTTGTTTTTGTTTTGTTTTGTTTTGTTTTCTCCTGTAGCACAACAGATGGACAGCATCCTCAAAATCTTAGTGAAACTATTACTAACAGAAAACTCTCAGGTTCTTAGTATTTTATATTCCCAGTAAAGTATATAACTCCTAATTGTTTGACTGTGGTGAAATCACTGAACAACAGATCTTTTTGTATATGTTCAGAGAATTATTCAGCCTTATTAAGAGATTTGCCACGTACACAGACTTTTTATTTGGCAGCTTAAAAATTATCAACAAAATAGTAAGCCATGTCTAAATGTCATTGGAGAACGTCAGAGGAACCTTTGAACAGCAAAAGGACAACCTGCTTTATGTACCTGAAATCCCAGGCAGGGTTGAGAAAACATGACATGAATGTGTTTTTCATCTTCCCTTGAAAGTGCCAGCCCATTTAAAACCATCACTCATAACAGTAAATCAAAACCTCTCAGCACTGCTTGTTAAAACTGGATTTCAAGACAGAGAAGGAACAAAAATAAGTTTAAAAGAACATATAAATTGTCTGAACACTGGCACAGACAATCAGTTTTAATAGCACGTGTCCAACAGACTGCCATGGTTACTTGCCGTTCTGGGAACTTGCCAAAGTAAGAGACTCATCCACAAATTATGAGGGAGAAAAAAAAAACATCAAGAGAAAACTGGTAATAAACCTGAACTTATACACTTCTTTATATCTTCTAACCCCTTTCATCCAGCATCCATCATCATAAAATCAGTGTTCTTAACACAGCATGGATTAAATCTACAATTTAATAGATAAATACTTTTTAAAAACAGCCTGAAATTCTTTACTATTGGCAAACTGTACACATTCAAGTCCTACCATCTAATTTCCCACAAGAGCATCTGGGATTAATGAATGACATAAGCATCCCTGAATCATTGAGTATTAAAAGACAGCTTAAGTTTCGTAGATAGAAAACAGCTAAATGTGGAGGCCATAGACCAAATCAGCAAAAAAATCCTCCAGCACAATTAATGGATCTTGAAAATACTGCTGTTTTAACTTCTGGGAAATATTTCACAGGAGGAGAGTATTTATTGAAGTACCAACTACCTCTTTTTTTCGCAAATAATTTAAGTGAGCCTCATTTCTTCAGACATTGGCAACTCTGGTAGCCAAGAGCTCATTTTATCACATAATGCAGAATTTCACATTGAGCTCAGTAAACATGCTGCTGGACCCTGCTGTCCTCAATCAGTACTCTGCCCCAGCCCCAGCATTCAATCCAGTCCATCAATCTGGGAACTGATCTTTGTCAGGAGGGGTGCTTTTCCAAACTGAAATATGTTTGAGTCACCCTAAATCCAGTACTCTGCATCCTGTGTGGCCTCCATCTGGCCAATTAAAGCATTTGAACTCTACAGAGAAATTTGTGGATCTGCAAATGGCCAGGAAGATTTCATAGTCTTCATCACTCTCTCATCTGAGAATGGAAAGCATTAGCTTTTACTTCCAAGACTGGTTCTTTCCCTTTTTAACTTTTTCCTTTTTTGTGTGTACTGAGCATAGTGAGGATCAGATTAACTCCTTCTGGAAGATTTGCATTCCTTTTGTGTACTGTGTCCCACTTTACCAGCTTGAGACAAACTCCCATCCATCACTGTGAAGCATTAATTCAGTGTAATTTCTGTTGTGCCTGAAAGTGATGGCAGTTTTGGGGTACCACACTGTCCAGTGATGGATAGTGATGTTCTTTACTTGTAGCTTCCTCCAGCCTTTCATAGAATCTACCTGTTACTCAGTGCAAGGGCTACAAGCTAAGACTGAAGCTAAGACTGAAGATGCAGTCATGCTTCTTATAAAAGCAAAGTTTATGAAGGAACTTTGAAATAAATTTTGGAGTAGTCCACGACATAAAAATCAACTTGCCTCTCAAAGAAGGTAAACATGTGGGACTCCTCCTCAGCTTTTTGATGGATTTTTGACCTTTTATTCTTTGAAATTGATGACTATAGTGCAACATTTTAGAAAAAATGGCAAATGATATTTCAAACTTACATTTTCTTATATTCAACATCTCTAGTATTCTAATTCAACATTTCTAATAACCTGCGCTGTTTTACATTATAGCTGAACATTTCAATTTATTTTACACATTTGTTCTCTGACTCATGATATTTTCCAGTAGTCAGTGGCTACTAAGTCATCTAAGCAATGCATTATGAATATCTGCAACAGCAGGAAAGGCATTGCTAGCACATGTTCTTCAGGAAAATGCAGGAATATCAAGTGTCACTTTAAAATGCCATTTGTTCCTGGACAGATGTGAAAGAGCTTAATTTCATATTAGTCCATGTAAACCCAAATAATCTAACAATCTGGGATCTAAAATGCATGTTTCATGCAGCACTGCATGTTAAGCTGACAATAAATCTGATAACACTGGTTTGCTACGGATGTCTGAAATTCTGAAACTGTTCTCCCACAGAGTCATAAAAAGTTACAGTTTAGGGTGAGACTTTCAGAAGTGTTCTGTACCTGCTTTACATTTTTTACCATGCCGTGAGTGAAAGTGCAGTGGATATGAGTGGCAAAATGTCTGTGAATTGTAATAAAATCTAAGTTACACTAACAATGGATGTTTTGCATCTGCAACCCGTACTGGGTACCAATCCCTCCAGACACTGTTGTTTCCTGTGTATTGTACTTCCCCATCAAATTAGACTGTATTTAAGTTTTTGTAACAGTTGTGTTTTTTTGGTTTTTTTGTTTGTTTGTTTTACAAGTCTGGCTCTCAAATCTACATTAATTCAGCTCAGTTTTTATGTAGCAGACAGTTCAGTGGTACTGACCTTCTCACTCTGCCTGATGTCTCTGCTTAAGCCAAAGATTCATTTATAACTGTCCCATATTGCATCCTTTAGATGTCAAGCAGACTGAGTAGCAAGCAAACTTTTCCTGGAGGAAAGAAAAGTGGTAAAACAGCTCAATAAATAAAAATTACTGTGAAGTTCCAGGAAATAACAGCTCAAACTACTCATGCTGCTATTTACAGAAATTACTGTGAGATGTTAAAGACTTTTCAAAGATCACGTGGTCTTACAGAAGGATGCACACTTTACAGAGTTTCGGGTCTGGCACTGAAGTTACAGCGGTGCTTGGAATTTCACGATTAATATTGCAAATCATCATTGCTCTAAAATACTTCTCAAAAAAACCCCAAGAACTTAGATTAGATTCTATAAACAGCCTAGTAAAATCATAAATATTTCTAAGCTACCTCTTCAGCTCTCTTATTCTTCCTGTCTAGCATAAATAACACTCAATCTGAAATACCTTGACAAACGCAGCAATATTTCCTTTTCATCATTACTGCCCAGTGTTAAAGCTGAATATAAAACATTTTGTTAGCTTAACAATCACTTTAGGTTTCCCAATGCAAAAACCAATGCATTTAAAATAAACCTTTGCTGAAATCTTTATTCTGTCTTTCAGTTGTAGAAGTCTAGTATGAGAACATGCATGAAATCTAGAGGTTCAGTACAAATATGGATGCATTTTTTATATCCACAGCAGGGAGACATCTATTTCCTCACCTGTCAGAATTATTTATTCAATAAAAAAAGAAAAAGAATATAAATTTTAAAATGCTGATTTGTTGTGCAATGTAAGAAATAGCAAAGATCTTTGGAAATTATAGAATAGAATCCAAAACAGATATTACTTCACACATTTTGTAACAACTATGTGAATCTCTGGGGAAATATATATCACAAAGACTATCTCTCTATCTACATAGCACAAACATTTTACATTTTGGCTGGTTAAAACAAGTAAGTCTGTCCTCAGTGTCCTCTGGTTTTATGCTCTCTCACAAATATATTTTGTTTGTCTTCACCTTAAATAGGAGTTCACATAATAGTATAACCATGTAGATTATATACAGATATAGAATAACCTGCTTTTGGTTAATTAATTAATGCAGTTTTCTAGAAGGAATTTTAAAAGATGAGGTCTAAGTAGGAGGTTTTTGAAATCATAAAGAACCAGGGGTAAAGAAGTAAAAGAAAGACATAATTAGAAAAGAAACAGGTTGTTCTCTTTATTGTGCTTTTTTTTTTTTTTTTTTTATAAGCCATAGTGAATAGTACAAGCAGTACCAGCAACTGATAAGAGGCCTTCTGTAGGGTCGAGACTGCTCAATGTGCAAATCATTGCTTCCCATGTGACTCCCTGCTTGGAGCATTGTTTCCCATGAGTAGAAACACACATTCCTAAATTATGACAGGAAGAGTCAAAGTGGTATAAAAACTTAGCACAGAATCTGAATTTTTCACTGTTTTTTTTTTTTTTGTTTGTTTTTTGTTTTTGTTTTTTTTTTTTTTAAGTATGAAAGTAACAGAAGAGAAAAAAAAAATGGACTGATGTTTCTGTCAACACTGTAGAAAAAGCAGTACTGTAGCAGCAGGTACTGATGCTACAGATATTTCCAGATTCTTACTCTTGCACATTTTTATCATAATACTGGAAAATAGCAAACAGTGTCAGGAGAAGTCACAATAACCACACGCTCTATAAGGGATGTTTCTTCTCATGCCGTAAAATCAGAGATTCCAGCAGAACTCATAACTGATTATGATTACTAATGCTCACTTTCATGTATACACCTTCTGAATTGGATTTTTTTAAAATAGACTTTCCCCAAAATTAACAGCATTTGGCAGCATCTGAAAGAATGACATCGCAGTGAAATCCATAACAAAGACTGTAAGCAGATGTCATGACAAGAGGAGAACAGCATCTTGCAAAGAAAAGTGACCAGACAGTGATACATTGTGAGGATGAGACAAGCACTGGTGAGAACAAAGAACAGTGAAAGCATACAATTATGCTATTTTCTCATCCAAATTTCCAAACAGCTTCATTCAAAGCCCCTCCTTATAAGCTGATAACTAGGAACACTTAATTATACGACTGTAAGATGAAGGAAACTATGACAAAAGAAATCACAAGGCCGGGCTTAGATAAGATAGTCCACTAACATGGAATGTATTTACTTGCTGCTCTAAACATACTTGTTTTACCTCATTATCCTGAACCAATACAGTTTCACAATCTCTGTAATCACTTTTATCAGGTATTTAATCGTATTTAATATCTTGTGTTCAAAGTAATAAGAGCAGCTACTCAGTAGGGCTTGCCATGCACTAAGGGCATCTGGGTCACATCTGGTTGACATCACTAATTTTTGTGTCTAGGCCAACTACACAAATTTACACATATACAGTACATATAAATGCACATTCCCTACACTATTTGAAAGGCCAGGATAAATCTTTAACTTTCCTCTCTTTTTACACATATGTGTACCAATCAATATAAGTACTATGCTTCTATTAGGAATATATTAAAAAAAAAGAAAGTAAATTTGCTCTGTTTTAATTCTAGGAGATAGACTGTAGTAATGTCCCATGCACAATGTAGCTGCAAACATCTGCATAAGACAAGGCTCTTCCTACCTCATATTCACTACGTACATTAGATTCTCTCTCCACCCTCATAACTAATGATATAATTGCCATATAACTCCTGAGTCAACTTATCCCCAAACCTATTCCAAATTATGAAACTGCAGTACGCAGAGTCTCTTAATATCCTTGGTATATATTGTTCAGAGTGGAAAACACAGAAATTGAAGAACAAGCAGTGCTTCTGCATTACATTTCTCATTTGCCACTTCTTTATAGTGCTGTGCATTGTTATTCTAGATAAGTATTTAATTACTCATAATAAACTGTTTTATAATTTACATGTATGGGAACCACGGTGTGCTAGAATATGTAACATAAATAGCAGTGTTATACTTTTGTACCATAGACATAAATCATCTTGTTAATTAAATTCTCACATTCGGGCATCAGCCTTTAATCTCATGCTTCAGTGACCAGGAAACAGTTGCATTTGTTTTTGGGCTTCCTAATTGTGATATATTTCTCTGATACATAATAGTCAATCAAACCAACCTGATTCTTAAGATTTTCTGATATGAAGTGGTGGCTGAGGAAGTCAAAGGCATCCTGACTGTGAGCTACACTTCTCATTGTGTCCTTTAGATGAGGTTTACAGGAAAAGTAGGAAGACAGTGATCATTGTGTCTCATGACTGCATGTGTAGAATTGTTGGTACGTATAACACCTGAGGGAATTATGAAAAATAAAATATTACCCAACCTGAATATCTCCATTTCACACATTAATTTAATGAAATATTTATTCAAGAAGCATCAAAAATGTTCTGAAACCAACAGAAGAATTTTGGTTTAAAAAGTAATTTTGCCATAGTGTAAAATCCCATAAAAGCAAAGCCACCTGTAAGCCTACACATAAATCAGTTCACTGTGATGATTTCAGAACATATCCAGAACAAAAACATCCTAGCAGATTAATTTTTGAGCTGTTGTCAAGGCTCATTGCTGTCAAGATCCACTGTAAAGTGGACCCTCTGCAAAAAAATAAAACATTATCTGTAATAACAGATGTTGCCAGGTCTGGGTTATAATCATCCTATTTTCCCTTTAATTTACAATGCAGTTAAGAATTCCTACTTTTAAAACAATCAAACAACAACAACAAACAACTTATTCTACTTCTGCAACTGTTAAATATTCTGTTATTGGTACCATATTACGAAGTTGTTCAAGTTTATCAAGGTTGTGTCAGAGATGCAGCTGTTAAATCACACAGAAGAAGAGGAAAAAAAAAAAACAACCAGCCTCTTCTAAAAAGAAGGAAAATTACTTACACAAGGGAGATAGAGCAGCAGAATCACACTTGTACTCATAGAATGTATAACCTAATCCAAATATTTATTCAGTACCCTCTGTATAATTCAGAAAGCTTACAGTAATTCATCCTTTCTCCAAATGTTTTCTGTATTATATCTCCAGTATTTTTTCAATATTAATACTAATCAGGAAATGATTAACTAAATGCTCAGTCCACCATTTTCTTTCACAAAGAAGTACCAGCTTTTGTTTCAGATTTTAAATCGCCTACTTGACTTTCTTCAGACTCTTTAGCATATCCTTAGAATATTCACATATCCGAGTTTTGTTGCCACAAATAGAAGACATCTCAAAACAATGTATGAATATTCACTGCAATAGAATGGTAAATTTATATACACAAATCTGTTCTAGAAATAATAAAGCACTATGATTTTGCTTGTATGATCAGGCTCAGCTTAGTAGCATAGCCCAGAATTTGAAAATGTGTGGTTCTTCTTTGAGATAAAAGCACAAAAGAAATTTTGTCAAATAAACACAAACACTGTTGAGAAATCAAGATCTAATTATTGATATTGAACAAACAGAAAGACTACATTAATGATAAATTATTCATTAATCATTAATGATAAATTATTCATTTCACACGTTGTAGGCATAACTAGGATGATGTATATTGATGAATTCCCCATTTAGCTGCTTTGTAGGAAAACTATGTCAACATTATTTATACGTAATTCCAGTGCTACAGTTCATGCCTCTTAGAACTTTACAAGTACAGCCACTGCTACTAAAATGTGTGTGTATGTCATGGTTCAAAATTTTTTTTTTTGTCTCCTCTTGTTAGCTTCAATTCATTAGGGGTGGAATATCATGGTTCAAATCGTACCACATTGGAAATAGGTAGAACATAGGTGTCTCCATCAGTGTCATTAGGTACCTATATATGGTTGCAATTCCACAACACATAATTATGAGCTGGATTATTGGCCAGTAGGTTGTGAATAACACCATTGCTTTTAATCCTTTACCCAGCACCCCCACAATAACAAGTAGGTTCATCAGTGGTGCCTGCTAAAAAGGGATTAATGAATTGAAGCTAACAAGAGGAAAGAAAAAAAAAAAAAAATAGAACCATGACAGTGTATTACCAGTTCTCACTGAGAAATTAGGAAGAGAACAGGGAGCAAAAAGAACAAAAAACAAGGAATTTGCTAAATTTCAACTTTAACATGGTATACATACACCTCCCTTATGCAAGGGACATGGGATGAAAAGGTGTCTCACGTTAGATGAAAAATCCTTGCAGTGAGAGAGCCTTAGCCTGTACAAACATTGGTTTAGTTTTGATCTAAAAACATTCATTAGTTTCATACCTACCAGCCTGCAGGATCACAGAAAAAACAAACACACAGATCCATTTCAAACAACAGTACACAGCAGTATTAATTTTTTTTCAACAATGTAAGGGTTGTCATCAATTTTCGGAGGCATTTGGCAAATGCATGCAACATGCGTATGTATTAATGTATAATCATTACACATGCAGGACAACAAACAGACTTTCTACATGTCAGGCAAACCTTGTAAATGAGCTGTGCCACTCTGCACATGCCCATATGGTCTCTTTCCATATGAGAAATTTGCTGTGCTAGCTAGTGAAAATAAATTCATGGTTTGAAAATGTTGCACTATTTCTTCTGAATAGTTTGAGCATTCTACAGTCTCACTGCTGTATAATGCTTTACTTTTAAGCTCCTTTTTCACCTTTCAAACATAAAACCTTCCCATGCAAATATTTCTTGAAACACGGATTAGTTCTCTCACATTTAATGAAAGTCTATTTAAATTATTTTTCAGCTTTATTATCACCAGGTATTGTGAAATCTTCCAATGAACAGAATGTGTCTCTGTTCTGTTCAAACAAACCCACTCACATGTTAACATTTTAAGGACTTACTGAGCAGATAAACAATACACATATTTAATGTCCAGACTTTGCTCCACAGAAGCAAATGGAAACAGGAACCTTTGAGATATTCCCTGTTGGATTGCAAATTAGACATGTACTATAGTTCCTTCTGATTGTACTTTGCATAATATTATCTGTAAGACTTCGTGTTTACTTTTCATGATTATCACAGTCAGGCTTTACCCAAATCTAGGATCAGCCTGTCTCACAGGACATCAGTTTCTCTGGCTGAAGAAAAGGCTGAATAACTCAAAGGACCCCAACTCTCATCTTCATTCTTAAACTTCATCACAAATCTGAAACAATTTCACACATGAATACCTTTATAACTTCAATAATTTGACTAAATCCTGCAAGATGTGAATGGCCACGCTGGTGACCAAGCGACCTCAGCTCAACACCTCACTGCACCAAAGCCACACTGGAGCCCCAAAATGGCTGCCGCTGCCAGAAGCCCTCAGAGCGCACATTCCTCCTCGCTGGCCAATGGGTGCACACAGACCTGCAGAGAGGCAATTGCTGCACTCTGATTGGCCATCCATCCAACTGGCAGGTGGCGCATAGCTCCCGCTGCACTGGGTGGCAAGGCCCCAGCCTCCAGGGGGCGCTCTGCTGGGGAGGAGCTGGTGCTGGTGGAGGTCAGGGCAGCACTGCCAGACAAAAGTATCTTTGTTGTTTTATTCATCTTTGTGTGCCTGCTGTGCTAGCAGCCTCTCAGATCATCCCTAAATTTAGTTCCAGACTTGCTTTTTGACAGCAACGCCGCTCGTATTTTGCATTCAGTCAACACAGAAGCACGACATTGAACTATTTCTAGGTAATGCCACATCCCAGTTCAGGTTTAATTTCCATGTCTGTCCAAGAGATCTTAAATTCTAATCAATCTGCTTTGATCAGATTTTACTTTAAATTCTGAAATACATTCGTATTTGTGCTTATAAACATTTTCCACTTTTTCTGCCTACAGGATTCATATTAAAGCCTTAAATACTCGATAGCATCCCATTAAGACAAGCAAACAAAATCTATAACCATTTAGAGAATGGTTCAAAAAAAAAAATAAGCTTTTTTTTAAAAAGCTGTTCTGAACAGCTCAAACCTCTGCACAGCTATGCAACTTCTCTCTGTCTCTCAAAAATTGATTTTTAGGGCTTTGGCATGAGCTTTGCAGTGCTTAAGACAAATGGATTGTATTATTGAATCCAGCCCTCAGCAAGCTCATTTTGAAATAAATCAAAACCTGAACCTTTCTTCAGGCCCACTGAAAACCCAGACAGAAAGAGAATTAACACTTTCATGAAAACAAACTACAAATTTTATATGATGAAAGCAATGTATAAAACTACTACTTGTTATACTACTTAAATGGAAAGTGCAGATAACAGAAGAACACAAACAACCTGAAAGTACATGGATAGTCATAGCCAATTAAGTAAAATTCATAATAAGGAATTATTGCACAAAGTTGTAGCTGTCAATTGCTTCAGTTTCATTTTGACCAGAGTCTGAAAAATGAAGTCAAGATTGGTTGTATAATCTCACACACGGGAGCATTTTCTGCTTGCTCACTAAAGCTTTCATTAGAACAAAAAAAAAAAAAAAAAAAAATCAGTTTCAAAATTCAAAATGAAGTGTAACGTTCAACACTATATATATATGTGTTTATATATAGTTCTTTATATGGGGACATACATAAACTTCCACACAAAAATATGTTACACAAATTATTTGCCGTAGGTTCAGTGAGTCATATTTCTTTACCACATGTGTATGACTAATTAACAGGCATGGACTAATCCTTTACTCTCTGTTATACTGCACAGTTTGCAAGCTGGGATTGGTATGGTTGGTTCTCCCCTCCCCTGACTACTAACTTACTGCTGTGCAAAGCAGCTATCTTTTAGATGGGCACCTTGGGAACTGGCATCCCTAAGGTTTTGCTGGAGCTACGCTAGTGTATGGTGGGCACTGACTTTCTGCTCCATCTCATGACCTTATTAAAGCCATTTGCTCTGATTTTTTTTCCATGTGGCTGTCATCCTCCTAAGAGTTAGTAACTGGGGAATAGAACTCTGTATTCACACAGCTCTTCTGCTCACCTGCCGGTGTCCCATGACCATTATAACTTGTTTCCCAGCAACTGCAAGAGGCAGCTGCATCAATTTCTTCTTGTCAGAAGAATCCTACTGGGTGCTTGAATCTGAGCACTTGTACCAAAAGATGTAACTGTTATTATGGGGAGTAGAAATGTAAAGGGCATACTTGTTATTATAGACATGGCAACCAGTTTTAGATTTTTCCTTATAGCATCTGTAGCACTCTGGGTTGCTCTTACTGTGTAAAGAATATATTACTCAGTTACCTTTGCAGAAGCAGCTGAAAGAGTGTATGAGTATTCTCTGAAAATTGTAACTTCAAACCATGATTTCCTGCATTTCTAATGTTTTAAAAGACTAGGCTGGTTTTATTGTTGTTGCTTTACATATTCTTGCAAATTCATACGTATTTCAACTATTGATGGCCAACAGATCAGTCCAGGAGCCTGATCTGATGTATGAATGAGTCTGACAGGTGAGCGAAGGAGTCACCTGAGAAAGCCAGTAAGGGGAAGACAGACTTGGTTGTATTGAGTATGTTTTACATGTTAATGTAACTGTAGTGATGCAGCCCATCTACCTAGTTGTGAACAAGCATAGCCTTGAACACATAAGAACCTTCACAGCTTCAATTTCACTTTTCTCTAACCTTACCTTTTACTTGTATCTCTTAGGCTCCTGAGTTGTTTCAGCAATGTTAGATCAAGTTTCCTGTCTCTGCTATGAACATCATTCTGTTTTCATCCAAGAGGTGTCCCTTAGCTCCTCTTGACCCTATCAATTATAGATGATTTTTTTCTTGTGGCCAAATTTCATTTTTTCTTTAATCCATTTAACCAGGCTACATTTGCTCCCTGCAAGGTGAGAAGCAGAGAAGTAGCTGGGGACATTTGATTGTTCTATGAGTCTCTGGAAGAAAATAAGTTACCAGTACAAGAATGTGCATACATTAGCATACACTTAGAAAGGCTCATACAGCTGTGTGCACAGTAGAAAGTGATCAGAGCCAAAAGGTATCATGCTCCTTTTTTTGTGAATGCAAAACTTGGGCAACGCCATACACCTACCGACTTGCTACCATATCCACCAGTGTGATATTAGCAGTAGCTGGTTATGGAAGGGTGAGTTGATGCAGATTATTATGCATAGAAAAATATTGGAAAGATATCTATTTCTGCATAAATACTACACTGATACTAAAAACTGATTTTTTTTTTTTTACTATATAAACCTGAACATATGGAGGTAATCTCTATTGAGAATCAACATTATGCCAGTGACTTCCCACACAACACTAGTCCATCTTCTTCGCACAGTCTCTTTTACCCTAAGTTTCTCTGAGTTTCTGATGTCTGCACAAGTTCTTCTCAACACATCACTTATTCCCTACACCCCACACATGCCCAGAGCATCACCTGTCCCTTGGAGGCTGCACAGATCTGTACTGTCACCAAGTGCCACTTCCCAGAGACCAGATGCTTCTCTTTATCATGTGGATGATATCCCACTGTCCTGGTGCAGGGCGCAGCATTTACCCAATTAAATTAAAACTTCAGGGGTCATTTGGGATCCAACTCTGACCAAGAACATACAGATCTATTGGTGTTAAGAAACTAGTCTCTTATTCAGGTGACTTGTGTGTGACATACCGACTTGCAAAAATCATTTGGTGTTAAGATAACAATGGTTATGGTGATAGTGTCATCATTCTGGTACGTTATTATGAAATGTTGTTAGGTCCAGTTAGAAAAAGATAAAATCTTATGAAAATAATTTTACTCTTCAACTACATTTTTTAATTCTCTTTGGGAAAAAATAGTCTGGCGCACTTTTACTTTGGTCATTTTACAAAAAATCTGCTTTCCCTTTGTCTGAGATCCACAGGGTGTCAGACCTTAAGTTGTGTAACAAGCTGTATGAAATGATGAAGATGTAATGAAGAAACAAGCCCAAGATTTCAACACTGCTACCTGCATTTTTCTGTGAAATTCCCAAGCACTCTTAAGTTCCCTGTCTCAGGTCAAGGCATACATTATATTTTAATTTTATTGTGACTTTCATTGTGCTCCTGAAAGAAATCAGAGCTGTAATTTGCCATTTTTGTCTGAATGGAAGGAGTACATTTTGCTCTCACTTAACCATGTAACCTTATTGACTTCAGTGAAACAAGGCAGCATGAGACCAAGTCAAGTCTAACATCAATTATGCTACGTATATAGAACACTGCATTCACCACTTATGATTCCATGAAAACATTCTGAAGTTGGAAGACTGATCCTGTTGCATTAGAGCATAAAGATAACTTTATTGAAAGGACCAATACATTGCTTGCAACTGAATTCTGCTTTGCTGTATTTCATTTGTAAGCGTTTCCATTTGGTCCTCCAAACTATCAAGTTAATGAAATATGATAATAAACTACTGTATAATCAATGAATGTACAGACACTATAGTTATGAGGTGTACTAGAGAGCTTGGCTGCATAGCTATTACATCAAAGCAGAAAAGACAGGACGCTTACCCATATCCTGGACTCACCTATGAAATTTCAGGGGAGTGGATCTCCAGAAGAAATCCTTCCCCACTGGCAGTCAGCTCGTAAATGGGATTTAGGAGAGGTGCAGCCAGGCTCCACCCCTTCCTGCAGCATAGGTGAATTGCCTTCACCTGTGCTCCTGTGGCTGACTCATTGTTTGCCTCAGGTGATCAATCAGAGGTTCAGCCTGTGATTCAGCAGTTCCCATACAACTACCCTACTGCTATGCTTTAGGTTAGAGGATAGTTACAGCACATTATGGTTCTGCTGTTTATTTTAAATCAGGTGATGTAAAAGGAAATTTTAGGACCTTTTTGGAAACACTTTTTATGGAGAGCAAACACATAGAGGCATGCTATTTAATGAACCAATAAAGAAGCATTTCAAAGCAAATGCTAGTATATTAAACAGTGAGAGAAAATTAGGCTTGCTCTAACTCCAGTAAAAGGATAAAACTGCTTCAAGCTCTTCAGAGAATCTTTAAGGTTGAATTTTCACATCCTAACTTCCCCTTCAGCAGCTCCAGAAGTGAGACCTGCTCATAGACAGTTACCCCCCATGTCCATTTCCCATAAAAATAATTTTAAAACTGCTTCAGCCAAGCACAGAGGGCAGTGGGACAAGGGCCTGTGCTGGTGCAACAAAAGTTGCAGCATGCCACACCGCTTCCACCAGCCACAGCAGGCTGCCAATTGCTTTCGGTCCATGCAGTACCACACTTTTTGAGAAGAATTTTTTCCTAGTATCCACATCAAAACACTCCCTAACACAGAGAGCCACCCCACCAAACCTCCTTCCTTGCCTATCCCTTCTAAATATCCTATAGCCCTCCACCACAGCACTCTAGTCGTGAGTGATCCCATTGTGCTTCAGTGATGGCAACTAAGCCATAGTTTTCCTGTTGCACAATGGCTTCTTGTCCATGCTGCATGCACTCATGTGAAGCAAATGCCCCCATCCCTGCTCTGCAGGGTGTACAACAGGCACGGCCATTTTGTCCCTTCCTCACCCAGCCCTCAGTCCTGCCCTGAGAAACACACAAGGCTGCCATGGCAGCACATCAAGCATCATATCCATATCAGCACTCAGGAAACACACCAGTTGCATAAGACCAGCCCAAATTTGCACATTCTGTCTTGAGAAAGCCTCCAACCATTCAGAAACAGAGTACACACTGCGTACTGCATAGGCATAGGCATTTTGCAACACTACTTGGCAACACAAAATTACCAGAATTACAAATAATGAAGTTTCTGTCAGGCTTCAGTGATGGGAAATGTGAAGCAACCACTGACAGAAAGCATCCCTTTCCCTTCCCCACTTGGACTGTTCAGCCAGAGCTGTTTGAGTAGAGATGTGTCCAGGGAGAAGGGATGGAGATGCTTACCTTCCCATCTCTGTCAGCATAGGCCAGAGACCCTTGGAAGCCAGCCCTCAGGAGGAGCCCAAAGCCACAGTTTTCTGCTCTCTGAGCCACAGGCAGTGGCACAGGACAGCAGTGGGAATGAGAGCTCCTGCTGCTTCACCATGCACAGGCAAGCCCTGTAATTGGGGATCCACAGCTTTGGGGGATTTGTCCTTTATACTGTATACCAATGCAAAGCCACAAGGAGATTTGGATTACTTTGATCTCTTCCCTATGCTTTTTATTAAAACATGTTTGTGAAGATTATAAAGAGCTGATAAGTAAGTCTCCAATAATAACAGGAAACAAACATTCAAGGTGCTTTAGATAATGCTGGAAGAATTTAACTCCATTTTCCTCAAACAGAATCAGAGGAATAATGCAGTCATAGTCAGGGTGCAATGACTGGGAGGTTAACCTCAGCTGGTTAAGGCAGAATTGGATGTTGTTGGCAGTTGAAAGCTTTCCCTACACCCGCTCTGGGCTGCAGCCACATGGCTCTTGTTGCCCTTGAGGAGGGAGCAGAGGAAGTTCAGGTCTTACTGAGGAACACCAAGCAAATGCCAAATAAATCTCCCTTAACTCTCCAAGCTCTTCAACCTTCAGTTAACTATATACCCATAAGCCTCCTTTCTCCCCACCCTACAAACCTGTGTGCACCTGAATTGCAGGGTGGTAGTTGCTATCATAGCGGTCATCCCCTACACATTTGTGAGAAGAGCACAGAATGGCCGGGCATCTCTTTTCCCAAATTCATGGCTAAATGGCAAAAGTGACAATAAAGACTGTAGAAGGAAGGAAAGCTTATCAACTCACTTAGTACAATAGACTGCAAATGCACAATAAATTACATTTCCTGATGTTTTTCCAAACTAGCTTTAAAATCCTCAAGTGATTGGATGTAATCTATTATTGGAATAACAACATGAGCATCATTAGAGAAGTGTATTTCATGAAATTGAAAGGTTTAGAAAGCACAGCTACTGCATTTAATTTGTACTGTTTTATTTGGCAATCTGTGTGCAGATTTGTCACTTGTACAGCTGTCCCTAATAGGGTCATTTCTATAGCAAATGTATGATAGTTTGTACTTGAGGATGACACGAAGTTTGCAATAGCACTCCAAAACCACTCCACATTATAAAATCACTCAGCAGAGTGATTTGCTTGCTATGTGGGGTGATTGCATAGTCTGCTCTGAAAAGCTCAATTTCACTTCTATTGAGATGCCTTGGCTTTCAAAGTGCTTAATTTTATTTCTTCCGTGGAAGATGTGTCATCAAAGTTCTGGTGAAGGGTAGGACTTTTTTCCTTCTTTATAAAGTTCTCAAAATCACTTGTATCAAACTACTTCAAATTCAAGATTCTGAACCGAACCTTAGCAGAAATTCCAATGCTCTGCTCAGACATAGCTCAAAGCAAGAGAACATTAAATCAGTGTCCTATTGCCTCCATCCTACATGCAAGTTCATCAAATTAGTAGCCAGGAGTGACTAAAACAATTAGCTGACTTTTTGCTAGTGACACATCTCTCCTTGACCCTCTGGCATGCAGCAGCAAGATTTTCAATGCCTCTCTTCACAGGCTGAATAATCATTGAACCATAAAGATTGGAAAAGACCACTAAGATCATCCAGTGTAACCATCAACCTATCACCACCATGCTGACTAACTACGTCCCTCAGTGCCACATCAGCCCTTTTCTTGAACACCTACTGGGATGGTGATTCCACCACTTTCCTGGGCAGCCTGTTCCTGTGAGAATCTAATATGAAGAGCAATTATAGATCAAAATAAGAAATGGGACATAAAATGCTGTGAATAACTGCACACAATATGCTTGCATTAGTAACCATTTTAATACAATTATTCGTATTATTTATATCATATCCTATCTGTCAGTACTATATAAAATGAGATTCTATTAAATTCCTGAACTGAAAAGCTCACATTTTAGTGAAAACAAACAAAAGCAATCTGCAATGCAAAGCAAATAATGACAGTGAGAACTAATCAGTTAACTTTCTAAGTAAGTTTCAGTTAGTAGGGAGAGGTAACACATTTGTGAGGCAGTATTAAATAGCAGACAATGGAACAATTGTGGTTTTAGGCATGCGACTCCAGCAAGGTCTGAATGGACTTGAGGCTAAGGACAGCTCATGAACAGATTTCCTTGTTTATAGTAACTACCGTAATCACTTATTAAATTTGAAAGAAAAAGCACTTTGGGAGAAGAAGGGAATCTCAGCAACAAGGAAGATGATTAGTTCCTATAGGATAAGCTCAACAGATAATCAATTATTACTCTTCCAACTATTGAATCTATTGAATTGTTCTCTACACTCATCTTTATTGTAAGAATGAGGTCAGAGATGAAGCTGTATTCTAATAAATATACAGTTTTGTCTTCATCCGCATATTTGAATAAATTCATTCAGTCATAGGGTTATTCCGTTTTCTCTAAGGAGCATTCCTGTGGACATCTGATGGCTCAGATAAAATTTGTTTCACCCGGAAATCATATGTATATGGGTGAGGTATTCTTCAAGATAGGGAGCATGCATTGTAGTGGTTTTGCTTCTATTTCTTGGCTAATGTCTGGTTTATATGGTAAACCGTGGTCTGAAAGAAGTTTCTGATGATGATAGTGGCAACAGCAGGTTATTAGGAGGAGGGGTAGAGGTTGTGGGAAAATCATTTCACTGTTTGATCTACTGCCAGGAGAAATTATAATTTGAACAGGTTCGGCATCCAGTTAACTTTCCTGCTGTTTCATATCAATGTAAAAATCAAACGAATTACATACTTGTTAACAGACTTGCCTAAAACAGATTGGGTCAAAATATCAGATATCTATACATCCCAATCTACCCAAAATAGATCTCAGGTTTTATTTTATTGCAGTTTTTCAAGGAACTTTTTAAAGGAAGTTTTCACTGAGACACAAGTATCCATTTCCTTTGATACAGCGGGTGTGTTTTTTTTTCCCTCTAGTTTTGTTCTCTTAAAAAGAATGAATAGATTTTTGGAACAAAAGAAATCTGGGCAGTAGGTCTGCCACAATAAAGGAGAAGTGGAAAGGAAGATATTGCAAAGCATAATAAATGTGACAATGAGCTTCCTGGAAATCTCAGCATCTCTTTTAAACCCACACAGTCATAGAAGCAGAGTTCAGGAGGATTCCAATGGGAGTTGTGTCTGTATAAGGATAATGAGACCAGAGATGTCTCTGAATAAGAAACAGCTGAACTTTAAGATAATTACCTGAAACCAGAGCCTCTAAAAGTAAAATGAAGTTTTTCCTTTCGAAGGTTTAAAAGAATTCTAACTAATTAAAACTAATCCATATCTGTCAACTTAAGCAATGTTCTACTTATTTTATCTTGAACCTTTGTTATCAGTACAGCAAACATAAACCACTTTTGGTCAGTGTTGCCCAATGACTAAACTTGACATTACATAGAATCATAGAATGGCTTGGGTTGGAAGGGACCTCAAGGATCATCAAGTTCCAAATTCCCTGCCCACAGACAGGGACACCAACCTCCAGGTCTGGTACTAGAGCAGATTGCCCAGGGCCTGATCCAACCTGGTCTTGAACACCTCCAGGAACAGAGCATCCACAGCCTCCCTAGGCAAACATTTTTAAGCATGTCTTTGAAGTCTGCTTTCGGATTTCCAACTTTAATTGATCCCCCTTCAGAAAACTGGAGGAAAAATGATTCCCTGCAAGACAAATCTTAAGGTGACAAGGAGACCTTTGTTCTCATCCTAGTGCCCAGGATCCTTCTTGTTTGAGAACACTGCTTGAGAACAAACAGCGGCAAGGAGTTGTATTATACAATACATATATGTATATGTATTATTAACATAAAAAAGTCTGTATTCCTCAGTTCAGTGGGGAAAAATATTAATTACAATCTACAGCATTCTAACGTACCGTATAAAACACAAAGGGTTCTGTAGCCATAACATGGGAGGCTGAAGGAGACAATGTTCCCCTTGGCTGTGGCTTTGGGGAGGCTGGAGAATGCCAGGAAAGTTGTGCAAAGGACTTTACAGCCTTTGTGACTGCACACACTCAAGAGCAAATACAGACTGGCTCACAACAGAAATCAACTTCAGCTTGTTCTGAGTCCCTGGTTTTACAAATCTGGGTTCCACACCTCAGACAGGAAGCATGCATAGATATTTCCAAATAACCACCTGTGATCTAATATTCTTACATTAGGTTTTAACAGGTACGTGTAGTTTTGAGAACATTGACAAGAGTGGCTTTTCTAAAATATGTTTTCATTATTTTCAGTATTTAGTATGATTTTACTGAAGACAAACAAGCAAAAAAAAAAAAAATAGCTTTTAAGAGTTGTTTCCTTCTCTCCCTCCAACAGTGCTAGAGAAATTTGCAAAGGGAACTTTTTGCCAAAAACAGAGAGGCAGAAATCCTGGCTGTGTGACTGACAATATGATCAGGCCTTCGACTTTACACAGCGTGCCAGCATCGACAGCATTAGATCACTGATGCAGGTCATTTTCTGAGAGACAAATAGCATTGTCACCAGAGTGTGCATTAGACAACTGCTGGGTACATTTCTTTCGATAACTTCAGCTGTAGGCTTATCTCAAATCTTAATTTTAAAATCCAGAGCTGTCATTTGTCTGCAAGGTGTTTAGGCTTGCTTTAAAACCATTACACTTTAATGCTAACCTGCTGGTGCTAAGAAGCATTTCCAGTGAATGTTTTATTCAGAGATACTTAAGAGAGAGTTTTGTCAGATGTGCTTCCTGTCATTCTTTATTACATTAGATCTTTTGATATTTGAGCAGAAGACATAGAAATAAAAATGAAGGTCAGTGAAATGGAAGGAATATAAAATTTCTTTCGCTATTCCCGTTTTGACATTGTCCATCAAAACTGCAGCTTGAAAATGTCAGGTAACATGAGCTTCATTTTCATTTTAGTCACTTAACTGTATCATATTGTAATAACTTAATGGCTATGCAGAAGATTTATCATGAGGAGCAGGGATTACAGTCAGAAAATTCTCCTAGATTGCTGTTCTCTATACAGGGGATTCAGTGCTAATTATACAGATTATGTGATTTGGTATGTTCAAAGGAATGTCCCTATATATTAGAGCACAAAAGCAAATATTTAAAGCCTTTGAGTTCGGATGAGCATCTTAATTTCTGAGTCTGTAATAGTGAGCTGTAAATCTCAAGCAAACAGGCAGCCTTTCTCTAGCTATTCAGTGCTTACAATCCTAGGGAAGAAATAAAAAATAAGATGTATTTAAGTGTTTCCAAGCTTTAAAAAGGCTTCATTTAAAAAATTAAGGACATTTTCACATCTAAACATGTTCACATCTGAATTAATATGACGGTTGGATTTCCATTCATATCTAAAAATATTAAATTTTATTAAATTTTCCATCGCTTCAAGCAATATCCTCAATAAAGCAGACACAGATTTCTAGCTATAGCCCAAAAATATGAAAGGTGTACTGATCAACAATTATTGCAATTATATAGTGAAATGCTATATTAGATTCTAAATGTCTACTCTTATGTCTCTCAGCATCTTCATTAGAAAAACCATCCATCTTAAAGAGCCATTTCATCAGAACAGGTCATTTCTCTCCCCACCACAGATGAGATGTAGCAGTTGATACAAAGCAGCCATGCCTGCAGTGGCTGCTGTAGCTTAATTGTCGTTTAGGAGGATTTGAGAGAGATTTTATCTTGACAGCTTTCTCTCATTTCTATGCTGAAAGGGAAGCATGATAGATAGCAAAGCACAAAACAGAGAGGACTTGTAGGCAGGAGTGTCAGAACTCAGAGTTGTTAGTTTACGGATTGTGGTCTGCTTATTTTTTACAGTGCTTTTTTCCTACTGCAGAGTAAGGACTCTAAAGGCCTTATTTATTTTGAAAATAGTGGTATTCATATTAAAATGCTTGAGGACATGAAAATCTTGACCTGGGCATAACCGAGTTCCTTACTATTTTTTGTGAAGTTTAGCTCCTACCACAGTGCCAACAAAATGAGAAGACAATGTCATACTCCTAAAGCAATGTGTTACAGGACTGCCAGGCAGACACGCCGGACATGGTGATGGGACAGAGGTAGCAATGACAATTTTAAAGGCAACAATGGAAAACATAGTCAAATGTGAGTTGTTTAAGCCCTCTTTGACTTTGCAAACTGCTAATTTCAGTTTTTATGAGATACAATACCATATACAGAGATTATAAAATTCCCATCTGGAATTTAAGATACCAGAAGGAACACTGGCTCTTTTAATGGATCATATGTTAAAATAGGAAAAGCCATATGCTACATTTGCAACACTGGTGCGCTGCATCTTCTTATAATCCAAGACCTGCCACTGCTAAATCTAGTCTGCAGCATTGAACCACTTATCAGTTGAGCAGCACCACCTTTACAGCTGTGCATTGCCCAGCCCAGTTACATGCACGGGAGACAGAAAACCAGGCATCAGCAGGACTTCAGAGAGCTTTCGTAAATCAGCCTTTCCTTAGAAGGCAGACTACATTCTCACGTTCACAGCCTGTGGCCCTCTGGTTGTTGCTGACAGGGAGCTGCTGTACATCCCTGTAGGAAGCTGCAGATGTTCCTTAGTTAACTGGCCTTGCAGCAGGCAACAGAAGGTCATAGTAAAAAGCTATATTTCTTAGGACAGTATCTGACATGTCAGTCTAGGCTCTGTTCAAAAGACGCTTTCAAAAATAACTGCTATCAAAATGGGCCTGAAAACATAGTAGGAAATTATCATGGAGTCATTTCAGAAGTATTTAACACTATTCTGGGTGCACTTAAGGAGGAGAGTAAGCAACAAAGAGCTTGCAAACATCAAAAGACTCATCCCAGTAGAGAAGAAACAGAGGTGATAGCATGCCTGCAGCACAAGAAGATCAAGATGCAACTCATTTATAGATTTAAATGTCAAAACTGTAACTGGAAACTGTATCTATTTGGGCACATGATCTCAGAGCAAAGAGAACCAGCAGTGGGAAGGAAGAATCTCTCCTCAGTTAACCTCTGACAACACTGGTTGCATAAATACTATTAATTCTGGGAGGCACAGAGAGGCCACAGTGATTCTCACAAAAATAAGAGGAAAGACAGCCACAGTCTTGGGCAAAACCTCTTTCATTAGCCACTGATGGGAAGCACTGCACTCAAGCTCTGTGTCCCTCTAGCAGGCATCAGCAATTAGATACCTAAGCTAGTTTTGCTCCCTGAAGGTCTTTTCCTGTGCACTGAGATGCAAACAGCTGCACTGTTCAGGCAAACCCTCAGGCAAAGTCTTTGCTGTAACATTCAATTCAAGACTCAGCTGTTAGGTACAGAAGAAGAAAAAATACTGCAGGTGACTTTATCAGACACCTACTGCAAACCAAAAAGCTCCTCCTAGATGTGATTCCTGTAATTAAACATCCTGTTTAGACAGAATGCAGAGCAGAAAAATGGGCTGCATGCTCAATTCGAGTTTGCTGAGAGTACTTCTGCAATCACTTTGCTCTTGCTCATCAAGTCATTGAATGGCTTAATATCCACTGGCCATCAGAGAGCAGAAAGCGTACAGTCAGACTGCATACAATTACAATTAATATAAACACCTCGAGTGCCTCGAGTACCACACACTGCCCTTCAAAGCCTAGGATTTTCCCAGGCTGTAAAAACTCCTGAAAGAACAGATGTACTCTGCCACTTCTGAGAGTGAACCACTTTAGGGAAGCGTCCCAAAATGTAATGCTACCTGCACCCACCGTGGTGCTACCTTATACCTGCAGCAGCTACAGTCATTACTGATTTCTGAACTCTTAGCACAGTCGCTGTGCTAAAATTGCCAATCTGACCAGCCTATGAATTACAGACCAAGAGGAACTCCACATGCTCATCCCTAATGTGCTTACTTCCTTCTCTCTGTATCACAATGGAGCCCAGCAGGGCAGGGCAGAGCCGTAGCTCCACAGTGCACTGCTGCTGTGATGAAGCAGGTACCCTGCCTCATAGCGTATCGGAGGAGAGGGCGTACATGAGCACTGCAAAGAGGAGCAAAATACTGACAGGCCTTCGCCTGACCTCCCATTAAGTTTAATTGTATTTACACAGCCAAATTTTGTACAAAACCTGTAACAAAGGGACACTAGCTCTGCTAATCGAAAGTATTTTTCCTGGGTAGAATGATATGATTGAAATAACAAATTACAGCATGTTGTTACAGTGTTGTGGTCTTGACAAAGTTGTATAGAAACAAAAAGTCAAAGCGGTTACAAATACTTTTTTTCATTCCTTGGCATTTAATCTTAAATGTCAATAGTAAAGATAAAACAAAATGAATGCAATAGGTTGTGCAGGCACTGGAGATGACACCAAATGGAGAAGAAAGGCAGAGCTGAAATGCCCTGCTATATTGCTTTTCTGCAGGTATCAGATAAAGTTACAGCTAAACAACTTCTAAAAGTCACTGAAAAAGTAACTTCATTTCTGTGCACAGGTTTTTATAGATAGGAGATCAGTACTCACATCTCTAAACATCCATCTGCACTTCATTTTATCCGGGGTGAAGTGGGATTTATGGGGCAGAGAGCACTAGGAGAGATCTCGTCCCCAGCAGCCCGGCTGCACCCGCAGCCTCTTCATGCTTGTGGTGCTGGATAGTGTGTGCTCTGTGTGGATGCAGGGAGTGAGCATGGAGGTGTCTTTGCCACACCTGGGTCTCAGCCCTGCCCTCATGGTGCCACTGCACACAGCCAGCCCCCATCTCAGCAGCAAGCAGTGCATCCAGTGAGCAGGGCAAGCAATATGCTCCTCTCCTGCTGAAGCTGCATCATCATCTGGAAAGGTCCAGGATGATAGGGAACACGTTCAATAGTTTTACCCAGTAGTGAAGATACAGTAGACATAATTTAGTTGTTCTAGTACATATTCTTTGGACTGGCTTCCTATAGGGACTGTATAATTTATAATCCATCCTATGGAAGATTGCCCATTCCCTCTGAAGGGCAGTTATTAAACAGAAGAGGTGATAGGAGCCTAATTTATGAGTGGCAGTTGAGGCTTCAGATGTCAGCTGTAATAAAGACAGCACTCTGCCCATCTCTCTCTCCCTCTAGAATTTAAGATGCTGGAGTGAGCTGAAATTTAAGTTCTTAGGTGTCTCCAGAGGTGTACAGGGAGAGGCAGATGCTTCAGAATGCAAAATCTTGTACTGCAGTCTCTGGCTTGTGATCCAAAGCAAACTTTTTTGTCCTCCATTTTCTTGTATCTACAGAGGTGGCTGACAAATTACCTACCTCTCAGTTCAATATATCTACTTTTAGAAACTTGCAGTTTTGTTCTTGTCACAGCTGGTTTCATCATTACTCAAATTAAAAGATGATATGTCTAAAATTTCAGTTACTTGACCAAGGCAACCGAGAAACCATTTTTCACACGTGATACAATCTAATGGTTTTTTTCCATGTGTGTCAGATATGGCCATAATTTACAGGTTGGTTCTTGCTAGCCAAGATAATAATTTCGTATTGTCTGCATCAGAAAGTCCTTTCAGTAGTTCCAAAACAAAAGATAGGGCACCTAAAGAATGCTTGTATATTTCGACTGTTCTCATAACAACAAAATGAAAACCTCATCTCCTCCCAACATCTTAAATTAGATAGCCTACTCTCATATAGCTTGTCAGATCAGTCTTAGAAACGGTTTGTGTTTTTTGGAGGATTTTTGCCCATGGCAACGCAATCTTCTTACACGTGTTTTTCATACAAGTTGTTATTCTGAAATACCTAAAAATTGTTATACAAGATTCAATTTTCTGCTCTGCTTTTCTACATGGCAAGGTCTTTTTTTAGTAATTTACCAAAAAGGACAACATATCAGCACATTAAAAATTGCTTTTATTGTGCACTAACTTCAAGTCACCACCATTTTGTCTGGCTGCACTGGAATGTGCTGAGATGGAATGAATGCAGTCCTTGCAGCAAAAAGTGTTTGTAACAAAGAAATTACAGCAGGAAGATGATTGAGATAACTGGCTTCCCCCTACTCTTTTTTTTTTTTTTTTTTTTTTTAGATCTCCTTACCTCAATATACTGAGTGCTTTCTGATGGTGACTACTGTGCGTGTCTACACTGCTCCCAGGGGGTAACTTTTTCCCTTAAGTGAGTTGAATGGTTTCCCAAAAGCAAGAGCCAGAAGGTGAATCATTCTTCCACTTTGCTACCTAGCAAAGGCCCTATTTCCATCAGCTTTAGTCTGAAGGCAAGTGTCAGCAGAAGGGAGACTCAGGTGTGAATCCAGTGGAAAAAGCTACTGACACTAATCAGAAACCTCAGTGATCTATCCTTCCTTACTTTTACCACTAATTATTATATAACTTCATTTAGATGTAAGAAGTTATTTTTAAAAGTTTCCTGGGAGATCTCAAAACCCAAAGTGTTTTATAAAGGTAATAAATGACTTAATCACAACCTTGGACATAAATCATTTATGACACCAAATGCTTTCATTACCTTAGATGCACTATAGAAAAAAAATCACTGGCAAACCAAAAGCAAGCCCAAATCTAATCTGAGGAACATCCTGACTTAGATTAGAGGTACAGAAAAAAATAATGCATACTGGCTCTTAGCAACCTAGAGGTGGATACTTTAGCCAGCGTCTGGAGTGAAAGCAAACCAATTTTCATCACTCTCAAAACATTCGGGTGGAACGTGTAAATACGTTTGGCCTGATGACAGAAGGTCGACCCCACATGCAAGAAGTGCAGGGACCTGATGAGAGTGATTGATAGGCTATCTTCAAAACTGTGCCATGGGATTTCATTTTGCCACAGTATTATATAACCCCTGACAAGCGATGAGCAGCCTACCCCTCGTTACACCATCTGGAGGAAAAAACAACAGCAAAAAAGCCCTGAATACACTTTTGCTTTGGCAAAGGCATATGTGGGAGAATTGCCTACCTGAGCCAAGAGCTGTCTTCTGCTTCTAAAAAGAAACTGGCTGATTCAGAGGCTTGTGACAGCCCCTCACAATGTTTTCATTTTATGTCAAAACCAGAAAATCACATCAATCTTTCAAATAGTGGCACACTCTCAAACACTACACTATTCATGCCCTTTAAAACTGCTATATGCACGAACAAGTTTCCTGTTAAAATCCAATTGTATTTCCCATTCATGTTCTGATGTGATCTCAGGAGAGTCTAAACATAAAAGAATCATTAGGTCTTGTGAAAACAAATGAAAAAATGAAAAAAAGATGAGTTTTTTTCAAGTCTCAATAAGTACTTGAATTGATTTCCAAAACATCCCAGCCACTGCTAAAATTTAAACCTAAATATTTAATAAGCAAGCAAAGGCTTTTTATTTCATTACTCATCTTCAACTGATGAAGAACTAATTGTTTGATGTTAGAACAAAACCTTGGGGACACTGCTATAGTCCAAGGGGCATAGTGGGCAGCCCTCAGCCCTTGGTTGATCAGGTGAGGCAGAAGCACAGCCCCAGAATGGACCTACCCTGCTCTGCCCCAGCCTCATGCCTGCAATGTCTGTTAGCTGTGCTGATCCAGGTTTTTTGCACAGCTGTGAGGCAGAGAACCATCTTTCAGGTTTTTCTAACACAGTACTTCTCAGACAACGTAGCACACTCTCCCAGCTGAGCCACACAGCTGAGGAGGGGGCAAAGCAACGCTGTTGCCTTCCCTTGCCCACATAGAGAATTTTATTCCCCCTCACCAAGAGGTGCCTGGCCGACAGGGAACCAGGACCTGGCAAGGGGTTGCCCCGTGGGCAGGTGGGCTGCCTAAACTGCCTGCCCCTCCTGTAAATGTCTACATCATCATGCGAATGAATTTATGCAACCCTTTTTCTGCAGGAAAAGTGGAAAAGGGTAAAATGGGTGGAAAAGGGTAGGGAGGGAGGGAAGGTGATGAGGAATAGGAGTTAAAAATAAAATAAAATAAAATAAAATAAATCTGAAAAAAAGATCTTCTTGGAAAGCTATTTGACATTTATTTGATCCAGGCAGTGCACAGGGGTTGGGGGAAGGGAAGGGGAGAATCGGAATGGAATTACTTTCCCAGATTCATATGTGTTTTTCACAGAACGAATTAATGCCTCATTGAAAAGGTGATTTGCAGTTGGCATTTAAGGCAGCCTTGCTGCCTGGCTCTGGAATTATTCCCATTGTTGTTCACACAAAGGGAAAATAAACTCAACCACTTGGCTTCCTTTTCCCTGAAATGTATGTCTAAGATCACAGCTTAGAAAGGAAACTAAATGGCAGATGGCAACATCTTTGTGAAGTATGTGCACACTGAGCTATACAGGCTGGCAAATTAATTTGTTCAAAGAAAAGGAAGAGAAAGCGAGGACTTTTCTTAGTGTGAAAGAATGATAATAACTTGAAGCTGCCTGTAGAATGTCTTGGGTAGCTCTTAGTTGTGTTGTTACCACACAGTCAAAAGAAAACAAAGAAATTATATACATGTCTTTGCTGTGAGGCATTACTCTTCACTGCACTGGTAGCAAGAAAAGTTTATAGAGAATATTGCAAAGCTTTGTGTAGTTAGGTTGTCTGTCTTTCCCTCATCTTGAGCCACACTGTGTGGGGGACCCCAGAGTGGGCACCAGACAGGGACAAGGCAGGCACCCCCTGCTCTCCAGCAGATCTTACTGTGCGGGAGCTCCAGGATATCAATCCTTTCCTCCCTAGCAGCACAGCAACAGGTCCTGATGCATGCATCAGTCCTCCCATTTCCTGTCTCCCTCCACAGGAGAAGGTCTGAGTCAGAGGTCACCTTCCTGCCTGGCACCAGAGCAATCACAGGCTGTGTCACCTGACAGACTGCACCACAAAGTGTTCGATCACACAGCAAAGCTCTCCTTCTCCCATGGCCCAAGTGATCCCACAACAGTTGACCCGACAGCTGCTTTACTGCAGTTCATGTAATTTTAGCTTCATGCTGCTTTTGATATCAGAAAAAGCTGGGACATAAATGGAACTACAGATTACAAAGTTCTTTAAAATCTCTTTTGTTCAAAAGATCTCTCAGATTGAAATAATACTGAAACGAGATTGCCAAAAGCAAGATAAGGGTTTAGGATGTTGACAGAGACCTGCACAGAGTTTAAACGTGCTCAGAAGAATCCCTGCTGTTCCCAGCCATGCTATGAAACAAACAGCTTCCTCCAGGGAAGGTCTGAGGTCAGGTTATTGATATAGCAATCTCTTCTGATTCCACCCAGAGACTAAGCACCCCTAAAGTTTGGAAAATGATCAAAAGGAGGGTTTGATCTTCTGTTGCTGCTGTAAGAATCTCCCAGAAGAATGTCTCTCTGTGAAATAGCTCTATTTAATTCCTACAGCCCTACGGTGTCTATCAAGATTTGGACCCTAAACTTGCTTGGCAGATTTTATTACTGTGTTACCTGCTTCCTTGGGGTATACAGCTGCTCAGAGAGCTTGTGTTTATGAAGCTCTTGGAGGGCCACAGATGGAAAGCAAAGAAAAGCAATCTATATTTTACGCTGTGTGTCCATGTACCCTTTTTTCTTCTTAAGGCTTGGCCTTGAATACATGGGTAACTGAGGTATGATATGATTCCCCTTGGGCACAGTGAAAGAGCATATTTACTGTTTATTGCTTCACAAAGCTGATTTCTATCAGTAGTGCATTACATTTATATCAAAGCAGAAGCCAACACATCCCAAAGAAAAGTGGGTGGTGAAAAGAGAATTGTGCCTGCTGAGCTGCATGAGAATGAGGGCTGATGGCTGCATTCTCTGCCAGGGATGCTAACAACGCAATTCACTACAGCACAATGGCAGAAGGCCCTGAGCAGTGCTGCACACACATCTCTGCATGATCTCTGGAGCAGCACTATAATCACATGGTTTACCTGTGCCGCAGCAGAGTCTAGGTAAGCACCAAGTTGGGAGGAGGAAGGCTGCTTTCCCTGCTTTTGAGCCCTGAATACACTTGAGGCCTTATTTTATATAACACTGCTTTGCATGTGTTTTGAGAAATTCTTCCATATAGACAAATCTACATTTACACCTACATTGACTCACTAGGGATCATGAAGCTACAGGTGGAGAAGCCAACTGGAGAGTCTCCAATTATTCTAAGAAGTTGCAATTGCAACGGTTATGCTTCCATAGTCACAATAGGAAAAAGAGAAAGCAAGGCGTGCTGGCAGTATAATGAGCCCACAGAAATGGGCCCTGTTACATTTACAGAAAAACAAATGCACACACACAAACATTTGCAAAAAGTTTGCTTGGCTGTTTTCTTAGTTACTAGTCCTGCAACTACCCCTAATTAGAAAGGCTCATGGACAAAGGATGTAAGAAAGCAGAGCTAGTATTGCTGACTACCCACACTACTCTTCAGGATTTGAAATTTATGCTCCCCAGTGAAAATTTTGAAAGTATATATGAAGGACATCTCTAATAGCATAAGTGATAAATGTGAGTTGAAAGAAGAATTCAGATTTACTCTTTACCAGAATGCAGTTCTTCCAGCATCCTTATGAGATCCCCCAGATGATCAGCCGTATTCTGTCCACTCAGGAGGCAGAGTTATTAACTGAGATATTGCCACAAACAGTTCATCAGTAGCAGTTTCTGAGAAAACTTCAGTTTTTGCCTACAGTAACAGAGCTCAGGTTAAACTCTGATCTGATCACAAACAGAAAAGCTGTTGACTAGCTGCTTTCTCTGGAGACAAAGTTTCTTTCACAGAGACCGATGGACAGTGCTCACCACTTCCATTATGGGAATGAAACAGAAGAAAAAAAGACACATTCTTTTGGGGAAGAGGATGACTACGTAAGCATAGCTGATAACCTAGGACAGGTTTGCAGTTTAGCTGAGGAGACAGCAGTTCATTTAAGGTCCCCAACAGTATTTTCAAAACTGTCTCTCAGCTGACACAATTTCCTGCACTTCTGAAATATCTAAAGCAAGTGAGGACAAACTTACTCATTTTGATTCCCAAGAATGTGTATTTGCCCAGTTACTGCAGCATCAATTTCATTTGATTCATCCAAAAACCTCCAGTTACTATGAGCCCATTTTTAAATCCTTCCCACAAGAGAAATGGCCTCTTGCAGCTAAAACATAGGATAACAGACCTTTCAGCTGTAAGATTCAGAAAGCTAAATACTGACAAATTGACTGGGGTCCAGGTCTGTTAAATGATCCATGTGTGCTAGCTGAAAGAGACTGACAATACCATGCTCTCAAATGATAACAGTTTTGCAAAAACATCCTTTTTGCAGCTGAACTTTTTCTTGTTTAGTCCACAGTAAAAGGAGGCATTCATTTATTTTTTAAGTTTGAGCAAAACCTCATCCACCATTTAGTTATACACACCGATATACACCATGAAAAGAAACACACCTGCAGCCCTTGCACACTCAGTTGTGTACAGCCAGCAGACACAAGTCAGACCCATCTGAGCCAAGCTGCCCCAAGGGTGTGCAGAGCTCCTGCACCAACCAATGGCCACACCGGCTCCTCTGGGGCTCCACTTGTTCATAGCCAATCCAACAAAATGTTATTCCCGTACTTTCAATGCAAAGAGGGGGCAAATCCCACTTTTCCCAGGGATCCTTCTCTGTAAAGTAACCTGCATGGCTGGAGGTCAGCTGGAGTTGGGGGGCACAGGCCTTGTGGCTTCAAGGCCAAGCTGTAGCCACAGTTTGTCTCGACAGGTTTAAGGCTATGCTATCAGAAAACCATGCCAATAACTCAAGGAATCTCAATCCCGACAAACCTACCCAACTGCCAAAAAAAAAGTGTATAGCTAGGAAATATTTTTCATGTATTGGAGAATAAGACGTCCAGCTGAAGTAAGCCCCATATTTTCCAGGCTGGTGACAAAAGTTGTTTGTTTGTGCATATACTTTTTATGCTACAGTTGCATAGGAGACAGGTGCAATTTTGAAAGCAACAGCTTGCCTTGAATGCATCAAAATTACTTCTCAAAGGGAATTAGAAGCTTCAACTTGACTTACATATAGCTCACAGTGAGAAATACTTCACAATGCTACTTTTCATTAATTAGTGTAATGCAAAGATGAAGAAAAATGAGCTACATCTGCCTGGATGAACAGAGCAGGGCTCTGTGATATCTTAGACACAGAACATATTTCCAGGGAAATGAGAAGACTGTGCTTGTCTGGCCACAGTCACAGAGGCACCACATCCAACATGGTTGGAAATCAGACAAAATGTAATGTTTTTCCTTAAGCACAAAAAGTTGGAGTGACCTATTTGTGATCATCATCTGTTACAAAAAGTTTCAGTCTGGCTGTGGAAAAAGTGAATTCAAGGTTAGGTGCGAGACACTTTTCAATGGGATATACTTAACCTCATCATTCACAGATAAAAGATAAAACCACTACAATAAATACAGTTATTGTACACACACAACCAAGATAAGAAGAAATCCTTCAGTAAATATCAGTCAATAGGAGCTATGCTCTAAGATCAAAAATATTTATTTATATACCAATAATCAATTTGTTCCCAATTTGATCAGGTTAAAAAGCAAAGTTCCCCAAGCATCACCACAGATACCTGAGTGGGTAGGTTCAAAGCTCTTTTAGAACTTTTCCAAAAGTTTTGATTGTTTGTATTTTTCCTCCAATGCTCCCCTGATAGCACATGAGTTATGGGAAGCAGATTCATTATCCAGTTCAATGAGTTATCATCACTACAGACAAAGTGTGATTTCAGGTGTTCCAGTTTCCACATAATTGTTACTCCTCCTGTTCATGACAAAGATTAATTGGGATTGGCAGTGCTGCTAGGGTAGGCACCTGTATAATCAGGGCCACTGTCATCTATTAGTGCTACAACCCAGACCGCCACATCACAGGCATCAGTAAGAAAACAAAGGAAATGAAACAGTGACATTTAAGAAGGTTAAGACAAGAACAGCAGTATATTTAATTTCAAACACATTACTTGAAGATAATTTAACTTATCGACTCTGGTAACAAATTATGCAAAAATTGTTTCTTGAGTAATAGAGATTTTGTTATAGCTGTTCTAAAGGTCTTCCTCTTCAGGAAAAAAAAAGAAAATAAGAACTCAGAGCCTCATTTCTTTGTGCTAAACTTTCATTAGATGCAAAATATTGTAACCTATTTGCTGGTACATGAGCTAAGGAACCTTGCTGTGAGATCTCACAATAGAGCACAGCACAATAGCTAAAGAGAATAATGGTTGTGGCTATGGTAACCCAAAGTGAAATCTATTATTTGCATCAGTTTATAACCATACTGGGATGCAATTTATACATTACTGCTGTAACAGGACAATGATTGATGCAGTCACAAATGACCTATCACAACATGAAGTCACAAAATGTTTTTTAAAACTGTTTCTAAAAAGCATTCATGGGAAAAAATGCATATGACATCTGACATCTCCTGGGCAACTTAAAAAAAAAAAAAAAAGATTTTCTCTTAAAATTGCTCTGCTCTTTAAGTTCAAGTCCTTTATTTCTTTTCTCTCCCTTTAGCCAGCGCTAAGAGTATTTGATTAAAATCTCTGCTACTGCCTGCTGATTGGTACGTCCCAAATTCCAATATTATTTTGACTTGAGTAAAATCTAGCTTTTAACCATTCTAGATTAATATCAGACCAGCATAACCAGATTGCTAAAATTCAGAAACTCAGCCACCACAGAACCAGTCCTCAGGATGTGCCTGCTCCTTTCATCTCCTGATGACCTGAAGTCAGCTGTGCAATGCTACACCTGTAGATCTGGAAGAAGGCTGTGCTGTCACAAACACACAATTACCGTGGTCAAGAGGGTTGTTTAAAAACAAACAAACAATAATAATAAACCACAGATTATTAATGTGGATCCTGAAAATGAGCTGTTGTTAAAAAAATAATTCTTATGAAAACTAGACTGCAAAAAACCATACTTTTCTTAGCAAGCCAACTGAATGCTTTGTGTATATGTAAAGCCCAAACACAGACAGACAGCACTCAGTTTGAGCAATGTTGAATCTCAACAAATTACTAGTTCATCTTCCCTCCAGGCACCTCCAGTGCCAGGGATGCTCCAAGGAACATCAGCCAAGGAACAGCCCCTAATGCCAAGCTCACATTTCCTAGCCAATAATTTACCACAGTCCCTTCAGTCATGCTAAGTCTGACATCTGCGTTAATCCAAATATTTCAAAATGTTTTTTTCAAATGTTTTATCTCCTGTGATTGAGAACTGTTCTTTACAGCTTAGTCTTGGTGGAATTTTTTTACTCTTTTCCTTGTAAATTATTCGGTTGAGGGAAAAAAAAAAAACAAAACAACAACAACAAAAAAACATTATCCTTTCTTAAGAAAGAAAAATGCAAAGCAATGAAAATTCAGTTTAATCATCTTATTTAGGCTGTCTCAGCAGTTCTTGGAAAAAAAAACAGAAAATCCTGTTTTTATACACATACATACTGAATACATATTAAGTGGAAAATACAGAGTAGTCACTCGTAAACAGACTTACTTTCATGTGGAATGTCTTATAACTGGTAAAATACTCTGCAGCTTTAAAGTTTCAGTAGCATGGGCACATTTACTGGAGGTTTTAACTGGAACATGTATTTTCCCTATCAAAGATTCAGAAACTTTGAATAAAACTTGCTAATCCCCTGTTATCCTTATTGTTGCTGATGTTAAGAGCGGGTAGTAGCATTAGGACTTTAGAAATGTTTCTCAAATTTATTTTCAGAGATCAATTCTTTATCTTGGTGATGATAGACAGCATAAAACATCTGCAAATCAGCATTTATGCAAAAATAACTCTTAGTATGAAAGAATCACTTGTGCAAACACTAGCTTTCACATTCAGTTACCGCCTTGGGCAAAGTACATCATCAATATTTCTGTGAGCAAGAAATTATTCTCTGTGTACAAAGAGTATATCTTAACATGCTGCCTGATTCTCAGAAAATACTCATTTTCATTGCCTTTGATGGCAGAGAAGGAAAGCCAGCCTCTTTTTGCATATGATAGTTTGGGCCCCCAAATGGGAGGCACTGATTTTTGCAAAAAGCGTGGACCTGAAATTAATTCTTTTACTTTCCTCACTCTAGCCCAAAACTTTGGCTTCTATTGCAATATCTTTCTGCATACAGTCTAGTAGGAAAGGTCTTCCTCTGCAGTACTGATTTGGTTTCAGGTCCATTTCACTGGGCACAGCAAAAGCATTTAGAGCATGTAAGAAATCTTCAAATGAAGTCGCTGAAAAAGAGCTTGCAATCTCCTGTTATATCACCTATGCCATCTGTACAGAATTTTCTCAAGAAATTACTGTGAAAACATACAGCCAAGATCATAACAGCATCCCCAGATTCCTTTGTGGACGTGTTCCTAATGTTCAGGGTAATTATCTTCTTGATAAGACTCAACAATAATCACACTTGGGTATTTTAAGGACTTCTTAAATGGCAAAGACATTTCAGTGTCTTGGCCTATATACAGATGAAAGCCATAATTATAGGAAACTTGCAAAGATCTCTCTTTAGGGAAAATGAGTAGAATTTGCTACATTTACTAAATATTTTAGCAGCTGCATCCACTCCCATTTTCTGGGAAACTAATAGGTACATGTTGTCAGAGATGCACAGCATTATTTTGAGTCACACTGAGCTAGGGAGGTCCGCAGGTGCTGAGATGAGCAGTATCAGCCTCCTGGGGCTTCTTGCCTGGGTCTGCCCTACAGCTCAGCACTGTCCCTGACCCACTGTGCCACAGCTGTAGATATGATATGGCGTGAGTTACAGACACAGCACCATGCCAGGTTTCAAGGGCTGCAGTGCGTGTCATAGCCTTCCACCAGGACCTTGTTTCATCAGTCCAACCACATTCACATACGAAAACCAAGCTGGGCATTCTTGAAAGAAAACACCAACACCCTCTGAGAAGAAACGGCATTACTCTAAAATACGGGTCCCATCCTGCCACTGGCGCATGGTATTTGCTGGCCTGAAAATTGCCCACGAACAGCTAGCAAGATTCTCAGATGTGCTCATTTTTTAGAGGATTATTCTCAATGTGCAGTCAGCCTGTAAAAGGTCTGTGCATACAGACAGTCTCCATCAGGTCAATTACTCGCAGAAGTTGCACGGTGCTTTTTCTGTGCTGCGACTGGGTGACTTGTCTGCCTTGCACAGCGTGAGCTGTGAATAGTGCAATTAAGTGCACAATGTTGAGTCACAATATGGAAACATGACAGCAAGCATTTGCTTTTCATAATCATCTACCATAATAAAGTTTGAGACTTTGCTTACTAATAGCATGACAATTAGGCTGGGAAAGGGTCAGACTGAATTAAAACATTTTTAAGGACAAGGATCTCGCAGCTCAACATTGCTGCTACCCTGTAAGACAAAAACAAGGAGGTGATGAGTTTCCTTGGCTGTGCCAGCATCCACAAACACAACATAACCTGTCCCAACTGACAAAATCCAGAGTGATGAAAGCTTTCTGCTCCCCATGTGAAAATCTACATCCTACTAGTAGGGCCTTCAAATACAGTGCAACACAGTTCAAGAACATAATGGAAAAATAGAGTTTTATTTTGTATTCGTACTATCTGCCAAGTTTGCCTGTGCTATTTTCTGCTAATCTGTTCCCCACGTGGCAAAAAGTTCAATGACAGCAGGAACATGAACTTTAGTCTTCACCTCACAGCAGAGAAGAAATGGCAGAATGGGCCACTGCAGGAAAGCAGGGAGCTCTTTTCTTATTGGTGGGGTTTTTTCCACCTCTCTCCTCTCAATTTCCTTAAAAGTAATTAAATCTAAAACTTCACTTGTCATGAAAATTAGAGCCAGTTCACTTTTATCCAGTTAGCCTGCATTTCACTGATAAATTACTTGGGGGATGTTGTAAACCACTCTAAACTGTTATTTTTCCAGAAAAGAGAAAGGAAAAAAACAGAATTTAACAGAAAAAGAAAAAAAAAAGTCATATTTGTTTCAAGGGATGGCAGTGCAAGGACCAGGATAAGATGCTTGTTCTGGACAGCCATTATCTGTAGATCTCATAATTGATCAGAAACATTCCCTTGAATAGCATAGAATGCTTCTTAGAAATGATGTAAGGCTTTTGTTGCTTCTAGTCATTTCTGAGCACAGGAGATTGGAGATCACAGCCAGGACATTCCTGATCTAAAAAGCTATTTTTTGTAATTTTGCAGTTTTTAAAGATGCTGTTGTTACAATTTCCCTTTCCCTCAACTACCTGCAGTGCACTCATGGTAACTAATGCATTTGCTTTTATTGAAGAAGAGATGCTAAAAGATAGACAGAGAATGCAATATGTAGTTTCCTAAACTAACATATGCAGAATATTAGCTGCATTCAGGTTTCCCCATACACTTGAGTCCTCTAAATACACTGACCCATATAGATCACACTCCACATTTTCAAATCTGTTCTTGCTGATTTCTTTATTAATAGCCTTCTAATTGCTCTATTTTTGTTACGTTTCCCCAGTGGGGTTTCCAGGGCAGGCAGTTATCAGGAATTCACAACGAAGCCTGAAAATAACCTACAGGTCCAGCATGTTGTCCTTAGAACTCCATCCCAGTGCATGCAGTGGGTTGTCATGACAGGATACCTCCACTCTCCAAGCACTGAAATGGCAGCCACGTATATATTTTATCATGGCTATGTTTATTTACCGGGGTGTATGTGGAGGCTGAGGTCGTTGTATTCTGCAGCCTTATGGGACAATCAGAGACCTCACCTAAAAAATACTACTCCCAAAAGTTAACTGCTGATTAATGGGAAAAGATCACAAATCTAAAAGGCTGTGGCAAGTAGTAAAGGAAACTGCAGATAACCCGCACCTCATTAAATTGCCTGGGTTATAGAGCAAAACCTATTGGCACTGACAAAGATCTGCAGCAAGCTACAAACTCAAATTTTCCTATTTCGTGTAAGGGAGGAAGGGTCACTAAACAGCAGAAAGTGGATCTAATGAGGATCAGCAGGACAGCGCTAGCTATAATGATCTATGAGCTTTTGTGGGAGGTTATATTTAGTGTAAGTTTAGCAAGTGTTGGATGTTTCTCTGTTGTTTTATACCTCGGTGTGAAATGGTGACATGAGATAACAGTCTGCTAACCTGCCTAGCTGGGGCTGCCAGTTCAGAACCCACAGTGCCCATCACCTGTCAGGGGAACCTGCAGGCCACACTCTTAGCTGCTTTTAGGGGAAGAAAGGAGACCATAAATACCCAACAGATGGAGAGCACACATGCCTTGATAAGCATCTTGATTTAATCCAAACAATGTGCCACAGCAGCATGGAAACAGAAAGCATGTTTCTTAGACAGAGATTCTGTCTTTTCCTTTGAACCCATGTATGTTTTATACTTTCCAAAGTAAACATTTAATATTTCAAAGACTCTTCTGTAAAGCTGTCTGCTGCTTGCTTCTACTACCCTTTAGCTCAGAGGTAATGTAACAATAAAAAAACAGCAACCTGGAGCCTACAGGCACTCTTCACATACTGGTGAGTCTTGGAGAGCCAGCACTGATTCTGCGGGCACATGGTAGCTTGTCTCATTTCCATGAAACAACAATAAACAGACTCAATTCCCAGGAACCACACAAGCTCTGGGGCTTGCTCATTCCCACAGCACAGCAGGAGGGCTGCCAGAGCCACAGGGGTGCATGGGGCTCTGCTTACAGGCCAGCCGAGTAGCACAGCTGATGGGCTGCCAGGATGGTTTGCCTGCATGGCATACACACGGTGTCTTTTCATGAAAAGCAAAGCCTGGTTTGCAAGGAGAGGAGAAAAAAGTCAACAGGAATAACTGATTGTGTTTAATTTATTTCTAGAGTTTTCTGGAGTCTCTTGGGGTGCTGATCTTTACATGGGTAAGATGAAGTACACCTCTCCCTTTCTCCTTCGCCTTCTACTTTGCATTTGCCCATCAGTACAACTGTCATTTCCAAAGGATGCCACTTTTGGCTTGGGAAACATCACCAATATTTAGACTAAAAAGGATCTGAAGATACTCATGTGCATAGTTGCCACAAATGCTGTTAAGCCTAAAATACCATACATTATTTATCATTAAGTAATTTTAAAAACGTCCCATGGCATATTTTGAAAAACTGTAGAAGTCCAGAATAAAAAGCTAGGAAGAAAGTAAGTACTAAAAAAGAGAAGAGGATTCTTATATATGCTTTTAAAAGTACCTCAAAAGCCAACATGCTATGCATGCTTAATCTTTATTTATATATGTATATATTTATAATCTATGAGGCAATATCCATCTTAAAAGCATTACTTCATTTAGATTGCTGTATTCAAGCACCCTATCACACATTGTAGAACTCTCATAAAAGCTGAAAAGAACAGCCAAGAAATGCATTAAGAGACTTAGCTTATTAATGGCCAGTCACATATAGACTCATTTTTCTTGCCATAGGCTTTTATGATCTAGCAATAGAAATTTTTTCTTCATCTTTTTCAGAAATAACAGAGAGTTCCAAGAAATGGAAGCTGCTGCTAGTAGAAGAAGAAAAGCTGAGTATCATCAGGGTTAATAACTGCTACTTGAGATCCATGAATGATTACAGAGTTACACTTCTATATCGAACTTTCCAGTGCCATTAGTAATATGCTGCCTGTCTGGGACATCGGTACCCTCATGGTGAGAAGACTATTTCTTCTTCACACCAAATAGAAGAGCTGCAGGAACAATGGCTTCTAAGGTCTCGTGCTTGTACGTTTTGACAGTAGTTTGCTGGGCAAGCGCTCTCTGGTACTTAAGTATAACCCGTCCTACTTCTTCCTACACTGGCCACAGACAGGTTAATAGCATATCAATAGCCAGAAAAAATGTCTCCTTTGGCAACATAAGAACTCGACCTATAAATCCACATTCCTTTGACTTTCTCATCAATGAGCCTAATAAATGCGAGAAGAGTGTCCCTTTCTTGGTCATTCTTATCAGCACAACTCACAAAGAGTTTGATGCAAGGCAAGCAATTCGGGAAACATGGGGAGACGAAAACAATTTTAAAGGAATTAAGATTGCCACGCTGTTTCTTCTTGGGAAAAATGCAGATCCTGTATTAAATCAGATGGTAGAGCAAGAAAGCCAAATTTTTCATGACATTATTGTAGAGGATTTTATTGACTCCTATCATAACCTCACTCTGAAAACATTAATGGGGATGAGGTGGATAGCAACATATTGTTCAAAAGCAAAGTACGTTATGAAGACAGACAGTGATATTTTTGTAAATATGGATAATCTTATTTATAAGCTGCTCAAACCTAACACCAAGCCAAGGAGAAGGTACTTCACTGGTTACGTTATCAATGGAGGGCCAATACGAGACGTTCGCAGCAAGTGGTACATGCCCAGAGATTTGTATCCTGACAGCAATTACCCACCCTTCTGTTCGGGCACTGGCTACATTTTTTCAGCAGATGTAGCAGAACTGATTTACAAAACTTCTCTTCACACCAGACTCCTCCATCTCGAAGACGTGTATGTCGGACTCTGCCTTCGGAAGCTGGGCATCCACCCCTTCCAGAACAGTGGCTTCAACCACTGGAAAATGGCCTACAGCTTGTGCAGGTACCGCAGGGTGATCACGGTGCACCAGATTACACCAGAAGAAATGCACAGAATTTGGAATGACATGTCAAGCAAGAAGCATCTTAGATGCTAAGATTTTTACAGATGTAAATACCTTTTTTAAATTTTGCTTTACTCTGGTTATTTTTTGACAAAGTGATGTACTGATTTACAGGTTAAACTGGGATATTACTGTGAGAGGATTTTTAATGACTGATTTCTCATTCTCATTTTGACTACTGGTTTACAGACTTCAGGCTCTTTTCTTAAGGACGCTACACCAGTCAAAAGGATCTATAGTCAAAGCTCAGATTTTGTATATTATCCTCCATCACACATATCAGCTCCTGCATCTGTACGTGAAAGGACAGTAATAAGCTATCATGAGCTGTTTAATAGTTCATGCCCCAGCCTCTGAGATAAGACTCGGGCCATACAAAGTGAAGAATAGACTTTTATCCCCTTTTGACACCCAACAATCATCCCTATTTAGAGCTTTGTTAATAAATTGAACAGTATGTATTTGCAAAGATCTCATATGCCTACCTTGGCATCTATATCTTACAGAACAATGTGTGCAGTTCCCAAGCAGGATGCTGATGGTGCAATAGCAGAATTTAGACAGGTAAGAACATCAAAGTCTCACGGGCCTTAGAACCAAACTCACACACAGAAGCATTTTTTTATCCCCCAAATAAATCATTTCACAAAATACTCCATTTCTCGCCACTGTTACAAGTAGACCCAAAAATATCTAATCCAACTTTGAAATGAAATATAATCTGTAAATTAAATGCAAGATGGGAAACATATGGAAAATCATCTTAAACATCAGTGATAATTTTAAAGTGAATGCAACATTTCTCATTAGTATTGGTGTCTGTGAATCTCTCCCTGTTTAGGAGTATATTAATGAATATGATAACAAGATTATTTTCTATTTGGAAAGAAGATCGAATGACTTGTGTAGAAACACATAATTTTATCAAATGATAAAATTGTTAGTTAATAAGCAGCACGTTCCATCAACGTCAGTTGGTATACTATTTATCTGAACAAAAATCTAACACAGAAGAACATTACTTAAGGGTAAACTCTGTTTTTTTGCTTCAGTGCATATGAAAATGAGATTAAACCATATTTTTAATGGTTTTTATCCAATGCATTTTCTGTTGATTGGACAACACGCAACTTCCATAGAAAAATAGAGAGCTTTTAAAAAAAAAAAATCCTTCTGCCTTTGTAACCAACCTGCAGCTCTCCACCACAGAACCAGTGCTCACTGAGGTGCAGCTGAAAAAAGCACCAGAACTTAGAAATCCCAGGGCATGTGATAAAGATCAAATATGCAAGATTGTATTCAGGTTTGGTAATGTACTTTGATGTTCTAAATATGAATGTTAATGAGATGTGATGAAAATTATTTCCTGAAAAACTCTTCGATGTGTTCATACCATCCCTGCTCTGCACTGCTTTTCAAAAAAGAACTAAAAAGTGATATCGCTTAGCAAGTAACTCGGAATGAGGAATTCATAGGCAATCCACAGGTATAAAATTCACCAAGTGTGTATTAGCTCTGGATTGCTCACACTGTCCACAGCTCACACGTAGGCTTCATTCATTTCAATGGGAGATATCCATAACATGAAAAACTGTTAAGAATGCACGTTATTCAGGATAAAGTCTATAAAGTCGTCAGAAATTAACTGAATCAGAATTTAAAGGAAAACTCCATACCGATTTTGCCATAGGCGTATATAATACTTTATAACAATAGCAATTGAATGAGGATCCTACCCCAAAAGCTTTGCAGTTTCAAGACATTGTTAGTCTTATTCACAGGTACAACACCATTGTTTCAAAGGGAATTACTGGTAAATAAGGTGAAGGGTACCTGGCATTTGAACTACACACAGTAAATGCCTCAGAGATCTACTTCAAATCTAAATGGTGAAGCTACAGAACAGACGGCACTGCAGTTACTTGCTAATCAACAGGAGCTCATGAAAATCAGTAATTTTATACAAAAATACTGAATCTCCTGCAGCATAATTAAGATTTATCCTTCTCTAGTTGACCCAGTCCTTGTTAAAGTTGCTCTTGCTTCCTTACAAATTCAGAACTCCAACAAAACAAGGTCCAACTAATTGCATATATGTATATAAGAAACAGAGAGTGAAATTCAGCTTTTTTTAAACAGGTCCCAGAATATGCAGTTAGGGAAGGAAAACTAGGGTGGAATTCAACCCCAACCCTCAGTAGGTCACAGAGCATGAATGTAACCATACCAGGGTACACTCTGTAGTAATTACAACCAAGGCTGAAATATCTTCTACCATTTGTTGATACTGTGTTGTAATTTGGGGTTTCTGAATCTGCAATCTGGATTTGGTGGCTTTAATTCTTCTGCTGGTGATTCTATAGTCTGTGGCTAGTAAAATCAAGGACGGCAGAGCTCCCTGTCCTGATACCTCAGGGCTCAAGTAGCACAGCAGCCTTGAATTACTCCTAGTAGAAGTAGACTGCATTAACAATCGGAGCGTGCACCTTGAAAATAACATCTTCAAAAATATATTTCCTGCCATTTATAAATAGATAGATCTTAATGACAATGTAAATTTTCACCTTGGAAACTATGTACATATTCCTAAGGCATTTTATTCTGTATTCAGCTGTATATATGTGTGTATGGTCTGCTTGCTATGTAGTATTCTGTTATGCATGGAGCTGAATTAGGCATTATATTTGTCCAGTGTTTCAAGAGCCTTAAGCATGTGTGGCCTAACTTTTGAATGTACAAGACTTTTTTCTTTTATTGTCAAGTGAATTTAAATCTACGAAACCTAATTTTCTACTTCTATTAGTTTTCTCATAGTAGGCTTCACTAGATTGCTACACATAAATAAAGAGATTAATTTTCCCTTTGCTCAGAAATTGCATTATTTCAACCTAGAGCTAGAAAGGGAAACCATGACAGCCATGCATCTACTTGTGGACAGCATGGGTTTTATTCTCCAAGCACTTAGAAATGCTTGTGTCACCTTGGGGACTGTTAACAAATAACATTGTTTGCATTGAGCTCCCTTTAAACAAAAGGAGTATTTGCTCCTTAAAGGTCATTTTGTTTCACTGGGCATGGGGCAAATGACAATTTGGTTAAGATGTTCTGGCTTCTAGTCACTTCAAAACTGTGAAGTAATCATATTTTTATTTCAAAGCATCCAGTAACAAAGCACACTGAACTAAGAATCTATGGGAAAGCGTCTCTCTTTTGGAGGAACTTTTCACAAAACACTTCTAGGCTGAATTCATGAGAGTATTTAGACAGAAGTCTCAAGATTCATTTTCCGTCTTTCCTAATAATAATCTTAAGTATCAATTTTCATTTGTTACGGGGATTTTTGTCTTTATAACGTAGATGGCAATGGCATTTGTAAATGAAGAGTGTAATTAACTAGAAAAGCTTGTCAACAGTAACCAAACTTTAGGTGTATCATTATATACGATTGGCTGTACTTACGTATTTATTTGTCTAAATTGTATATATTGTTTTATCTCCGGTGTCCGTAGGAGTGCATTCTTTTAGATTAAAGTATTATCTACAGTTTTGTGGGATTGCCAGCAAAGCTGCTAATCAAGATACTATTTTTTTGTATCAATGTCAAATAATAATAATAATAAAAAAAAAAAGAACAACAGAGTCAAATGAAAAATTGAAGGTGTCACATAGTTTTCTTCATTTCTCTCTAGGAATGTAGGTGGTATTATCTGAAATTATGATATCAGTAAGTAAGGTTCATTTTTCAGGAGGAAGAATATTATCCTGTAAAAGCAGATTTTAGAAAAATGATTGGGGAAAAAAAAGGATAAAAATACTGCTTTACTGTTTGCACAGCAACTTAAGCTGCTGTCCATACTGACCAGGCATACTACTTCATTTGGCTCCAAAGAGCTGATCTTATAACAGCCATGGCAACATCTAGCAAATTAGCAGATGGGCTCCTCATCTGCTTTGGCATCCCCAGCATTGCATTTAGTTTGGCAGCCTCAAAGTGGAGGAGCTCTTCGGCTCCACTAGCCCTGTAACATGAGGGACCTCCTGGTACCTGGTGTGTTTGCAGCCATTCAAAAGCTACATATAGGAAAAAAGCACAAGCGTTCAAAAACGCACATCTCATTAAACCACAACAAACTCACTCTGAGGTTGCTGCATGGCTGCTGGGAGGGCATGCACAGGCACCAACCAACAGGAAGTGGTCAAAAGAGGACCTCCTTGCACACAGTCACAGGGCTCCTGCTTCCACATGCCCCAACCAGGAGCATTAATGACGAAGCATATTCTGAACGCACCCAGCTTATCTTGTTAGTCTAATGTGGGGCTTTGCTCTTAATACAAGTAAGATGCTATTTTTCAGGTGGGAAGGCCTGGGAGGCCTCAGGGTTTTCACATCAACATAAGGAAAGAAGAGAAGCAAACCCATAAGAGCAATATGAAATCCTTTTACTCCACGAACTAGTGAGAATCAGGATACTGGTTTCTTTTGGCTTTTTTTTTCTATCTATGTCAAATAATAAAAGGGTGTTATGTATTTCATTTCGTTCTAGAAACATAAGTGGTATTACCTGAAAGTATGATATCAATAAATAGGTTCACTGTCTTCCCTCCACCCTCACCTTCGCAATTTCTGGCTCAGAACTCAGTTTCTAAGCAGTTTGTTTTTGTTTTTCCTGGGGTCACCTCTTTCAGGAGCAGCTGGAGGCTGCTACAGACGTCAGGCACCCTGAAGTGCCTGCAGTGACACCTACAAGTTATAGCAAGGAGAGCTTTAAAACAACTTCATGTACAGGAAAAACCTCTCCAATCATTTGCAGATTTTTCTCATTTTCACCACAGCCGCCTAAGTCTAATTGCAACACTTACATGGTGCTTAATTAATATACAGCTTAGAGATATACAGATATTAGCACTTGTAGGGTAGATTTCATGTAGCTTGATTATCTTAATTACAAGCATTCTATTTTCTCATTTACTTAATTGATTGTCATAGATTTCCAAAGAAATTTTTACTGCCTTAAGTGAAAACAACATATTAAAGAAAACTGCTGAAGCTATCCAATTGAAAGAGCAAAGTGCCACATACGACATGAAACATTCTACTGAATAATACCTGCTTACTTTTCCCTTGTTAAAAAGAGTCATTTATGAAATTGAAGCAGGAGAATCATCTGAAAAAGAATAATGAATATGTGTTATTGATTCAACTGCACCTGTAATAGAGTTGTCTCAAGCATCTCCTCTGATGACAGCCTAACTCAGGGAAAAAAGGCCCATGTTTCTGCTAAGTCTGCACAACAGCTGACTCTACATTATAACTCTGCCTCACTTGAAAGAGCTAAGGAGAGCAAGAGGTGATTTACTCTTCACGCAAGGTTTATCCTTGAACATTTCTTCTGCAAAGGCAGCATTACACGACAAGCTGTGCAGAATTATGTGCAGTGGTTTTGTAATGCATGCAACTTTTATGCAGGGCAAGCTAATATCCCAAATTTGAGTTGCCCTAGGCATTATCTACCATATCTGCAGCCAAGCCAAGACTGCTAGAAAAATTATGATCTCAAAATCCTTTTTTTCCTTTAGGAGTTTCCTTACTCCATGATGTTTTGAAGACTGCAAGAAAAAGCAGATCTTCAGGTGCATCAGTATAGCAGTAAAAGGAGGAAGCTGAGAGCTCCCTGGAGTTCTTGTGAAGAAGCAGGAGGAGGCCCAGAGCATAGAATTATTTAGCTGACATCCATCCTCCTGGCAATCACAGCCATCCAATGAGAGGCCGCAGCCAGTGCCTGGACTCTGATCCTGGTGCACTGTGACTGAGCTCCAGTCTAGCACTCACATGAGGAGGAAGGAGACATGATAAGATGTAGAATCATTAAGGTTGGAAAAGACCATTAAGATCATGTAGACCAACCATAAAGGTATAGCAGCATATGAAATAATCCACGTCTAAAGCAATTTAGAACATTCAGAAGAACATGTTAAAAGAAAGCAGTGCCAAAGTGTAACAAGAGCAGAAAGGAAAATATTTGAAACATTCTAAATTTTTATTATTTATGCAACTTCATTTAAAATCCTTCCTCAAAAAGAATCTTGAATTGTTAGACATTTCAGAGTAATCCATTATCCATCAGATATTATCCTCATACATATTCAAAGGCAACGGAATAAAAAACTGGTCTCCATTATCTGCTGTACTGCAGATTACATTTGGATTGAGATATGTAAAGCAAATCAGATCTGATCCAAGTCACAGTGCAAATCAGTGTCATGGGGATTTGTGCATGCATTTAAAAGAGCCAAATTTGATCCTCTGTGTCTAACTTAAGTATTACTCCTGTTCAAAGTGAAGTTACCTGGGATAGGACCTTGATTTCTGGGGAAGAACACTATAATCCAGGCAGTACTTTAATCACCAGAAACTTCATCTCTTACCAAATGCAAGCTAGAAAACAAGTCAAGGAGCAACCTCTCCAGTTTCCCCTTAAACCCAATCCTAATGAATACAAAGTAGAACACAAGACCTGTGGGTTTGTGAGCTGTTCAGCACTTAACTTGTGGTGGGAGAGAGCTTTCTGTCAGTTCACTAACATGTTATATTCTGCTCATAAAAAGTCTGTTTGGCAGCACTAAAAAACACATGCCACCAGCAAGAACAGGAGCCCTGCAGGGCCATATCTGCTCCTTGCAATCACTGCTTTTTCATTCCCTAAGTTGCCTTTAGTTTTGCAGTTATTGCACTAGAGAAAAAATGGTGGTGTAAATTTCCTAAACGTCTTTCACCTAGGAGAATACCAATGATCTCTAATTTAGAGTAATTTTATTTCCCCTTGATTTTTTTTCTTCTGCACTTCTAATATGATTCACTTTGCTGCTGTTTCCCCTATGCTTTTCATTTTCCTTCCACTTTTACATGACACATCATCTTCTTACCAACCAATGTATCCACCCAAAACAACCATAAAATTGTACACAAAGAGATGGCCTCTACCTGAGGAGTTTACAGCCCTACATAGTCCAGTGTGATTCAGAGGACAAACAGTCCTATAAAACATATAGAATATACAACTGCTCTTTCAAGAGCCTTTTCTACATCACTACCTGCTCCAGCTTTTAAGTACATGGAAAGTTCTACCATCTTTCATCTTGCCTCTACCTGCAGAGATCACTGCACAACCTAACAGGTCTTGCTATCACACGTTTTCCCAATTTTTGTTTGCTTTCCTCATAATCTTAAATAGCTCACAAGAATTCAAAACAATGTGGTTTTTTTTTCCCCCACATTTTCAATTAATCAAGTACATCTCCATCCACAATTTCAGTCTTCAACCTTTATATCTGTTCCTGCTCCCCACGTTGCCTGCCCTTGCCTCACATCTTCCTAATGACCAAGCATCCAGCACTGAACCTACTGCAAGTGTATTTGCGTGAAGGCTGAGCACAGCAGTGCTTTTCTCTCTTTCTCCATTTCTGATGTCTCAGGGACTGGAATACTAGATTCCTTTCACCAGACAGGACAATTTGTCTTATATTATCACATTTGAAACAGAAAATTTACTTTTGTTATCTGAAGCAGATAGCAAGTCTGCAGAGCTGGAGTAACTACAGACAGAGCAGGTATCGACATACCCATGTAATCTTTAAAGCACCTAGTTAATGAACCTCACATAAATTCCCCTCCTCCCTCCCCCACAAAAGCCACAGAAAAGTCCTGACCAACCAGGAGGAAGCCATTGAGGTCCACCGAAGCTTTATCTGAAGTTTGCCATCACTTTGGAACCACTTAGCTTCTGGTTTTATTAAACTTCAGTTGCAGGCTGGTTTGTGAAATGAAGTGTTACTGTCTCTAGAGAGTCCTATTATGTAGGAACAAGAATGACTTGGTACTTCCCAGGCACTATTTTATTCCAGCCATTTACAGCAGATCTGTACTTTGAATTACAAACTCAGCTGATGGCAAGGTTGATGATGGGCTGCTTTAATTGGTCTTTAAAAGCCAGTCTTATTTACTGCTTTGTTCCTTGTATTCAGCATTTCTGCACATGGGGATGAAAGTAACATGCCAGTATAAAGAATATATACAGCACATAATTAAAACTACATTTTTAAATAGATGAACATACATGCACACAACACAAGTGTTGGCATATACTTAGAAGTGCAGGTTACAAAAGCATGCATTTTAATTTGTATTTTGCTGCAATTCAGCTGTTACTTAGAACAGACGGGTGAGTCGTGAAACATTTTTAAACTGATTTAATTACTTGTAGAAGTATCATCTTGTGTTAATTAGGTGCAATAAATTACAGTGGTTCACAGATCCCTTTAAAAGGGAACACACAATACAATGATCTTTTTTCTCAGTATCAGTAAGAAAATAAACTGAGCTTTGCAAGCCAGTATTTCACAGCAGCTATTGTCTATCAGTTTAGCACCACAGAAATAAGATTAAAAAACCACACAAGACAAAAATGTACTTAACGTGAGATCTCGTCACCTATTTGCACCTCAGAGGGAGATGAGTCCCACAGATGTCATGTAGACCACACAGATATCCATATGCTCAGAACAAACAGGTTAAGCAAATGTAAACTGATAATGCTTACTCTCTACCCTAAACACCTTACACAAGTGCAATCGAGGCTCCTAGAGTGGGATTACTTTTGTTGCCCTGATACAGGGCAAAGTTATTTCCTAAAACACGAGAAAGAAAGTGCAGGTACACATACTGAACATGTCTAGCCTAGGAAATATTCTTTCTTTACATAAGCACTTAGGTTCCAGATGCTGTCTCTCATCTTGATTTCCAAGGATATTCCTTAACATCAACTTCCACTCCCGAGCACCCTGCCCGTGAAAATAAACTACAAACAAAATAATGCATCCAGTGATGCAGTAGGTAAGTAGAAAAATCCAATAAGAAAAGCATCTGCATCTCTACTGGAAAACCAAACCAAAAACAGAGGGAAAGGATGTTGATGAGATTCCTTTGCAGCAAAATTAGGGATGCAGAAACTAGCAAGGAAGCCTTTCCAATTGAGGATGCAGGCTGGTCCTTATCATCTCTGAGAAAAAGGCTACCCTCACAACGTTTTCTGAGGAAGTACAAATGAAGAATTTCCCAACCCACTTTGATCCGACAGATCTTACATCCTGAAGATTTACATCAGCCTTGGATTTGGCTGCTTCTTAGTATGCAAAAATGAGGCAGAAACCTGGTAGAATTGTTGGTCACACCTCGGTGCAAAGCTTCCATTGGGGACCAACATATTTTACCTAGGAGAACAATTCACAGCCCCTAAACTTTACATTTTGATTTCTAGGCAGTAAGGAGAGAAAGCACTTGGCACATGAAGTTGTCTCATTTGTGATAGATGATTATTTCCTGGACATTTTAGATGATGAAATGCTTTATTTTTTTATGCTTTGGAAATTGCTGTGCTGGAAATGCCATGGAAAACAAGCTTGCACTTTTATCTTCTGCTAAACCCAAGAGAAATATCAATTCAGAGGAGTATATAACATTGCATTCGAATGCTGGGACTGCCACTTCAGTAAGTAAACAAAAAACTGTCAGTATTAACCCTGCCACCTGCCCATGTTTTCGCTTTCCAGCTCAGACACTGATCATCAATCATATTTCATTCTCTTCATTTCCATGCCCTTCATTTTGAAAATACCTAACAGCTGATTTTTTTATGCAGCATAACTTCAGTAAGGCCATTTAAGGAAAAAAATGCTTAATGTAGTGCAAACAATTTTAAAGAAAACAGAAACAAATGCACTGGAAAAGTATTACTTGCATATATACACAGGCTGGCAACATGCACATGAAATACAGAAACAAGATGAGAAACATTCTGAGGTTCATCAACGCATGCTGAGAGGATGGGGTGACAGCTCTTGAGAAAAGATTACAGCAGACAGCATTTTACCTATAGTGCTGTTGTTTATGAGAACATTATGAGCACAGATGATGTAAGGAGAGACAGACAAGGAACATGTCCCTGGGACACTCCCTGGTCCCTGTCTTTTAGCAGACATCAGTGGTTGAAGGCATTACGGCCAAGGCTGTCAGCAAACCAACAGAGGAATGAAATAAGCATGCCAAATGCCAAACCTGCTCAAAAGCAGGGAGTAATGGCAGAAGAGAGGAACAGCTAAGCTGGAAAGAGCATGTCAGCAAAGACAAGCCAAAGAAGAAAAGCGATGGAGAGCACATTGAAGAAAGAAATTCACTACTCCTTTCCATCTTCTCCTCACCAGTTCTCCCTCCCACAAATTCTTCCCTAATGAGCCTTCCCCAGAAAGAAATGAGAGTCTTTACAATTAAAACATAGATAAGTTAACAGCAAAGCACTTCAACAAAGGATTGTTTCCTGAGGTACCAGCTATGAATGTTCTGTAGCTGTGTTTTTTTTCCCAACATTTTGACAATATGAGTCTCTGGCATTTTTTACTTCTGGGGAAAATTTCTATTCCAATTTTATTTGTTTCTGAGTAATTGACAGATTTTCTCCACTGGCTAGCCCACAGAAATGTCCCGTTACGTCACTAAAGCATTATAACGTCAGAAAGCAAACGGAACAGAAATTGTCTCACTAAGGGAGCATGGGAGGATATTGTTTTGGGTTTTTTTTTGTGTTGATTTTTCGTGAATAATGGCTAACAGCTTAATTCACTTTTACATTAACAGTAATAATGTTTTTTCCATATAAGCGCTAAAGAAGTGGAAGAAATCTTGCTGGGGAGAGACACAGTGTCACGTCATACAAAAAAAGCTTGGTGCAGATAAAGGATCAGTGATGTTAGGGTGGCACAGCCCTCCTTTCCTTCCCACCTGGGTGATTTATCACCTCCTGGCCAATAACGGATATAGCAGAAAAAGTCACAGACAACATTCCAACTGAGACTTAAATACAATGACCAGACACAAATCTTAGAGCAGGTTTAAAAATTTGGAAACCAGGCTGCAGAATTTCTATTGGAAGTGAGACACTCCAGCTACGACTGTTGGTATATTTGAACCTTGTGTCAGATACTATCGAGGCTTTAGAAAAGCACGTGTTCCAAAGATCCACATTCACCACTGTCCCTGATCCATACGTTTATCCTCAGTTTTCTGTAACGAAGACACACATTTGTTTTGAGAAGTAACTCACAGTGGGTCAGGCAGCTTCACCTGGGGCATCTGCAGCCCCCTGGAACACATCAGACATTTGGCAGCAGATTTATCTCAGCAGTGCTTAGAATGCTGTCAAAAGCGCAGTTTCACAAACGTGTGTGCGTACCCACACAATGATGCAATGCAGCACTCCCAAGAGGAGTAGCCTGCACTGTCTTCTTCCCACTACTCATCCTAACATGTTCTAACAGTGCATTTAAATAATATATTTGCTATCAAATTCAAATTACAACAGACTTAATTCAGCTGTAAGTACGTACTCCATTTGCTTGAGGTAACATGTCACCATTGGTCAGAACTACCGAAGTTTGCTTTGATTAATTTTATTATTTTTTTCTGGCAAAATTTCTTCCATACTAAGTTGAAAGAAAATCTAAAATAGAAAGAAGTTGTTAATAAAACATTAAACTATTAAATTAAAAATAAATCTAAAAATAAAATCTTGATGAACCTCAAATTCATCAAAAAATTAGCTTCACCTATCTGAACTTTTAAATGGAATATGTATAGATACCACTTTGCCTCTTGCAAAGGGAACTTGTATCTTCCTTCCAAGTTTTTCCAATATCTGGAATACTTGGACTTTACACACACACAATCTTCCTCTGTATTACCTTACCGTACACCCAGGCAGCAGCGCAGTGAAGCCTACAGGAGAGGCAAGTTTTGAAATCCTCCACAGATGGCAATCGTTTTCATAAAAATTATTTGCATCAGTAGAGATTTCTTTCGTGGCCAATACAAAGATTATGATTCCTGCTAGATAAGCAGTTGAAGCCTTCATTTCCACTGTTTGTTATTGATCTGTGCTAGCTGGTGTCACCATGTACACTTATTTCTCTCCAATGGAACCTTCCAAGGGTTCTCCCCCAGATCTGGGTGCACAGAGCTGAAGTGGTTCGGTTTGTTTTTTTCCCAAGTGCTTTTAAAACCTGTAACAAATTGTTTAAGTGCACAGATTCCTTTTGTCAAGTATTACTAATGCTCTATTAGTTTAATTTGTGTTGACATACAAACAGAACCCAGGACTAATTGGAAAAACTCAAGTTCATAGTTGAAAAACACTGTATGTACACATCAAGAACTAAATATTGAAAAGAAGCCCCAGTTACATACACACAGCTACCAGATGGGCTTGGAATTGTTCCCCACACTACAAATAACTGTGCAGGCACCGATCTGTGGCTTTGTTTTTTTCTTAACCATAGCAGTAGCTTTTAAAAATTACAAATGACTGCTGAGGCAAATCAAACCAAGGGAAATTCGTATCACCAAACATGTAAGAACTGCTCTGCAGTCAGTGCAGCCGCATCTCAGCCTGCAACGCTGGCAGCCAAACCACAGAACTGAGAGTAACCTCTGAGCCTTCCTTGAAGGGGCAGCTCCAGGAACCAGCAGCTGCAGACCCTATAAGGAGCCCACACAGGAAGTTGTGAGAGGATCCCAAAGATTTCCCAATTAGCAGATTGTCCAAGGAAAAGGAGGGCAAAGGGAAGGAGGGTGCCAGAAGGGCCATGAAGATGCACAGAGGGCTGGAGCACCTCTCCTGCAAAGACAGGCTGATGCAGTTGGGCTTGTTCAGTCAGAAGAGAAAGCTCCGGGGAGACCTCACTGCAACCTTCCAGTACTTGAAAGGAGCTTATAATTGGGAGGGAGCCTGACTTTTTACGCAGTATGATAGGACAAGGGGGAATGGCTTCAAACTAAAAGGAAACATTTAGATTAGATATTAGAAGAAAATTCTTTCCTCAGAAGGCAGTGAGGCCTTGGCACAGCTGCCCAGAGGAGCTGTGGGTGCCTCATCCCTGGAGGTGCTCAAGGCCAGGTTGGATGAGGCCCTGGGCAGCCTGAGCGGGTGGGGAGCAACCAGCCTGCAGCAGGGGAGGGACTGGGTGGGCTGCAAGGTCCTGATCTATGATTCTATGAATATAAGTTAACTTAATATGTGGTTAATACAAGTCTGCTTTGAAGAGAACATAAATGGTGATGACAGCTGAGTGTAGGAAAAAAAAAATCTACAAAAAATCTCATGGGAACATATGAAGTTTCAAAGTTTTAAGGTATAAATCACTTTTCTGTATGTTGCCTTGGCAGTAATTAGCATAATAAATACACAAGGTGTATTTGTAACCCTGGGACACCTGGCATATGCAACAAAATGGAACTTTGGAATTATTAAACAGGCATAATTTCATGTTAGGCTAAATAACATTTTATGCTTCAAATAATCTGAACATCTATTATCTGCTTGTTCTGCTATACCACTTGGAAGTATAGCCCTCATTAACCCAGAACAGTACCAAACATTTTCTCAATGACAATTTTACAGCAAGTAAAACGTCATCATTAACTTGTAACTCTGAAACTGTACATCTAACCAACTGCATTTTGCTTGTAAATTAGAAAATAAATTAGTTTACTTTCTTGGACAAAGACCGAATTTTTAATTCAGTTTGCAGCAATTTTTTGCATCCAGCAGCTGTCTATATTTTACACTGGCACTGATGTGGTCTGCCACAAGGTCACTGAGTACTCCTGCAAAGGCATTTTTAGTTTTCTGCCATAGAAAAGGAGGAACATCCAGTCAACTACAGCAATGTCAGCTTTTAACATAAGCTTTTACGTTGCTTACAACAATTTAAGTGGCGTGTACAAATTTAAAAGCCCCGGCAGACTTTGGGATGGAATAAACACATGTGGACACACTACAAGACCTTGCCCACAGTTCCCTGGTTAAAAAAAATATCACTGCTTATAAAAAAAAGACCCTGCTTGCCTACATTGACAACTAGATGTAATAACAAACAAACAAGGAAAGCATGAAGCATATCTGCACGAACAGTGCCAGACCCCTCCAATGCACAGAGTCTTGTGTCTGTTGTGTCAGACTCAAAGAGTTCTCAACCTCATAAATCCAACAAGGGAACCCCGTTATACAGGTACACAGGTGTGTGATCACAACGTAGTTGTAAGTTGTGGTAATGTACAGAATGTCAAGTTTTCCATCCAAGACTGCAGATTTTTTTCTTCCCTCCAGATGGATTTCCAAAAAAATAAAGGAAAAAAAAAAAAAAAAAAAGAAAAGAATGCTATCAAGTACCACACAAGTGCAAAAGTTTCCTCAGCCTTTCAATCTTTTGTGAAGCACTGGGTTTACGGATGACTGGCCTGTGCCCGACCTGACAGACAGATTTACAAGGTTAGCACTGAGCCTAATCAGGAACAATCAGCAAACTCTTTCTCTCTGGTGTCATTTTCTGCTTGGATGGCTGTGCTGTGCTATTATAAATAGGAAAAGCTCGCAGCACAAGCAGGGTGGAAGACTTCAGGGAGATTTTAGTAATCACCTTCCATTCAAATCACACCTACTCTCTAATCAGGATTGGATTCTTTTTCATTTTATAGCCCCAGGTGTAAACTGAGCAGCTCATAATCAACAGAGATAGGGAGTGAAATTTTAGTCCCACAGAAGCTATTGTAAAATCTTATTAATTCACGGGGCCAAGATTTCAGTAATGGCCTTTCCCTCTGGATTATCTGTTCTAATTTAAGGTGGTTTGCTCCTCCCTCTTCTAACATAGGTCACTCTGAAAGTAGCGCCTCCAATTTATTTCCACGGAAAATGCAGCAGCTGCAAAGAGCACAATAACACTGTTTGATAGAGAAAATTCTCAGCTACAAAGCATTACTTAAAGAGCCACCACCGCTAGCTCTGTATTTTCGCTAGCAATGAACACGAGCTTGCATGTTTCATTTATGAATATCTGCAACAGCAGAGGTGTCCCATTGTGCCAATGCTGAAATGCACCACCCACTGCCTCACTGCGCTCACATCCACTGTTTGGACAACAGTTCAGCAAGTACTGATGAATGCCAGCGGGTGCAATTCTTTCCACACGAAGGAATTACATCTGTTGGCCTACACCCTACACCCTTTTCCTGACCTCTACTGCAACAGGAGATGCAGAAGGCATCTATGTGCATGCAGATGGGGGCTCACAGCCCCATGGTACCACAGCAAGGAGGTGGCAGCCAGGGGCTGGGCAGTGCTGGAAGCCTTTTGGCCCAGCTCTCTGCCACTGTCATGTTATGTCTCCAGGCATTCCATTCCAGGCGCCGTTCTCCAGTTGGATTTTGTCCTCGACTAATCAGTACCTAAGCACAAGCCTGGGCATTATCAAATGATATTCATTTGCCAGAACAAAACAAAACAATTGAACAACAAAGTTTCCTTGGCCTTTAGACGAAGCCATGCGGGTACAGGCTCTAACATGACAGGACATCAGCTTCAGCATTGTATTTTTTCTTTCCCCATATAGAACTCCTTAGAAAGCCAGTTCCCAGATCTCAGAAATACCAACATAGGCCTCTCCCTTAAACACGCATTTCAATTTAGAACTGCAGCCTATTTTCCAGAACACTGAAAATCTTCAAAACTGAGAAATATTATTATTATTATTTTTTTTTGCCCTTTGTGTGTTTTTATATGAAGCACAGAGCCCGCTTCTTCAAAGCTACCAGACACACGCTGGTCATTCTGGTTCATCATTTATAATAGTCATGGTGAGAGCCACAAGCACTACCTTTATGTGAAAAGACCATTGTGTCACAAAACAGCCCCAAATTCCTTTATGCTGAGATGCCGTGCCTCAATTACCTTCCAAGGAAACAAAGCCAGATCTATAGGATCTGCAGTGCACATAACCAATTTAGAAAAGCTTTGTGTTCAAAGAAAATCTTAGGAACCCCACCACTCCACAGCGATATTAGTAGCACCTTTTTCCTTAATTAATCTCATTGTTTCAGGGATGAGGGAGAACTAAAGAATCCTTTAGGTTCTTTTCAAAAGGAAAAACAGGTTTTTTATTTGGCAAACAGCGTATTTTTTTTTTAATTCATAAAATTTGTTCTATGGGGGAAAATACAAAATAAAAATGAGGTAAATGTATTGTCTATCTATTCCAATTCTATTTCTTATAGCTGATCTTCTGCATAAACAGATCCACTTGCATAAGTGATTTTGTATACTCCTCTGAGACAATAAACAAGCCTAGCTTTCACGTTTGAAGATTAGATGGCAAAATATCCATGTCCTGAGAAGGACGAGATTGCCTCCCTCTTGGCTTACCCAGTGAAAATTAAATATTTCTCCTTCTTGCCATGCACTCTATGTCTCTGTAATTGCTCATTGATCTGCTACTGCCTATATTCTGAACACTACTGGAAGCAAACAGCTTCACAAACACCGAGTTTGGTTCAACGTCCCAGAGTTCAGTGACTATGCAAAGCAGCTTGACAAACAGCAACCTAGCAATCAGAAAGCAGCAATGAAACCACATCCTCACATGCGCTGTAACACTGGGTTTACTCATAGTGAGAAAATGAATATCTAAAATGTCTCAATGCTCGACTAATAAGCCTAGATATTTAATCATTTGGACTACTGTGTAATAAAACAAGCACAACAGACTTGGTTGGAGATTTTTATAGCTTGAGCTAATCCAGTTGCATAGGGAATGTGAAGATGTGAGCTCCTGTTGCCTTTCCAACTTCTTATTTCAAAGCAATTAGCATTCTTAGTGCATGCACATGCATGAGTACGTCACTAGACAGCAGAAAGTCTGCCTGCTTCATGCAGTAGAAAAAACACCATAGCAATTCACTCAATAAAATTATATTGCAATTGATTTGAGAAAAAAGACATCAACTGTTATTGGTTATCAGCAAGGTCTCATTTTCTGCTGCTCTGAAAAACACTGTGTGAGGGAAGCATTTTCTGCTCCCTGCTAAATAAAAACAGCATTTTCAGTGCACTCAATTAGCACTGTTTTAGGTCTGTATCAGATTCATCATCACAGCTAATTGATTTCAGGCACGGGCCAATCTCACCATCCAACATCGTTATGCAGAGGTAGGTGGTGAAAAGGAAAACATATCTCTGATTAAGAAAAGCAGAGGGGGAGGCACATCATTTACAGGCTGCACACGGCATTTGCTCTTGCAGGAAAAGTGTGTGGTTAGAAATATTCTGAAGGAATGACCCACAATCAACTTTACAAGGCTGCTTTGAAAGCCCCCAGATAGGCTATTTTCAGTTAGCCCAAGCCGGCTGAAGCACACTCATCTTTACTTCAGAAGAGAATGCAGAAGAGAAAAATTCATTGGTGTTTCCTGGCTTATTTACCTGCCACCCTTTACACCTGATAGGTCAGTCATAAAGTAGAAGTATGGTCTGGGGCAGAGAGGTGTATAGAGGAAATAACAGTAACAAAGCGTTTAATATTTCTAGAAAGCCAAAACAATGATCATAACTTGCTAGCTGTATCACAGCTTGCATTCAGCTCCCTGTATGTGCTGATGGGATAATCTGAGGTCAGCGCTTACCAGAGGAAGGAAAGATGCCCTCCTGCTTTCTTTGCCTAGAAGTGAATGTTACTGTAGCAGGAGTAGCTTTCCTAGCCCACAGCCCACTCTGGAATTCCAGCAGAGAAAAGGCTGGAAATGTCCCTCTTCTCCCACGCCTTTATGCAGGCACAAACCTGTCATTCCCCAGACCTGTTTTCATGCCAAGTTGCATGTTTATGTGTGTCCTCTTTAACACTTTGAAAATAAAACAGAGCTGTACTTCCCTGCATCTGTTGACTTTCATCTCAGTGCTGCTACTCTGCTAGAACAGAGGGCAAAGCATGCCTGGCTCCACAGACAGACATCAGCCCACAAAGCCTGCCAGTACCCAGCAGCAAGCAGCACCATGTAATCAGTCCCACAGAAACTTAGAGCCATTTAATTAAGTCCTGTTTTCCTGGTCTCAGAGAGCATTAAGCAGCAGCTCACCTGTTCCAGCTTCACCTCATTAATTAGAGACCTCCTCCTCTGAGTGCAGGCAGGTGCCTCAGGCAGCAGCCAGCCCAAGGCTGTCCAGCAATGCTGTAGCACCACATGCACAGCTCGTGCCATGCCACAAATGAGAATCACATCCATCTTCCTCATGTATACACAAAGAAGTAAATAGCTGCCGGTTTTCTTTCCCCTTGTTACTCAGACCATGTGGATAGGGTATTCACAAAACTAATTCCTATTAGATTTGGCATGCACCATACTACACCATCCACTTTTACCATACTTTCTATTACAACCTGCAATGTATTTTTACCTCTCTTTCATCTCCGTGTAGTCGAGGGCAGAAATGAACTTCATTTTTCAAGGCTTTAAAAGCTTAAAATGACATTTCTCTCAGGCCGTTTTGCATACATTCTATTAACAATACCTTAGCAGCAACAAACACAACACATTAAAAAGCTGCAGTAACACAGCTGTGACAAAGAGCACTGCTGCATGAATTTGCTGTCTCACTAAGCCAAGGAAGCTCAGGGAAGCATTTTCATGTTTCTGCTTCAGGCCACAAGTGAGCAACAACTGAAGCTTTATCTGGGTAGAGTACTGCTGACTGCTTTGACTAAAGTATTTACATTCCTTCTCATTTATATACCTTCTGCAGTCGCAACCAGCGCGGCCTACCAGCACTTCTGACGGTTGCTGCTCACACTGCAGCACCTTTTCCCTCATGAGGGGCGGCTGGTGAGCAGCACGCCATTCTCCTCAGCTAATGTATTCTGGCTTCATTTATGGACCTGTGAAAAGCTACCCTGAATGTTCATTTGCACGCCTGACAAAGGCAGCTACATACTTTGCAGATGGACTAGTCGATGCTGGTGCAACATTTAGAGGAGCATACGTTAATATATGTAACAAAAAAATAATCAAACAGCAAAGGCCCAAACATGCCTCCTTCTGGTAGCAGCCACCCAGCCCCAGTGCTGCAGGTAACAAACTGTTCCACTGAGGAGCAGTGCCTTTTGATTTGCTCCCACTTTGATACAAAGGCTGATGGTGAGTAATTAACTGTGCTACACTGCAGCCTTCCCCAGTCCCAGGCAGGCAGCCCAGCCCTCAGCCACCTCAGCACAGTACCAGGCCTGTGACAGGGCTGATGTGGAAGAGACGCCGAGCAGATCATCCATAACGCCACAGTAGCATCTCACAGCTAGGGAAAGACACAATTTTTGTTCATGAAAGGCTCACTTACCATTTGTTGGCTCTCTTCAGCCACTGCAGGCCAGGCTTAACTCAGAGGACTCTTCCACATGCAGCCCCAGCAGCCGCCGCACTGCCAAAGCCTGCTCCTGGGCACACAGCTGGTCCTGAGGGCACCAGCCACCTGGGGGGGGCTTAATTGTCCCAGCAAGGCCCAGCTGCAGCCATCAGCCCGTAGCTGGGCCAGAAGCAGCAGGTCACAGCTCCAGCCCTGCGCCCCATTCTGCTCCCTCCCTCTATTCCCTGACACTGACATCCCTCAAGGATAAAAATCTTGTCCCAGAATAATTTACTGTAATATAAGCACTTCAGGAGTTGAAAGTCTTAAAAATGGGTTCAGCAAAGTGCTGTGAGCAGACAGTGTTTCTTCCCTTTCTGCTCCCCCACACAGGGAGCTAAATCCCTTGTACAGGTGCCGCTCGTCAGCTAAACAAAAGCAACCAACATTTATAACATCACACAACAGCAGAAATGTCCACAGAGCAAGCAAATTCAACTGTGTTTGTGCAATATGCTTTTATTTTTATCCTTTGCAGTCATCTTGGAGTAATCATGTAAACAAGAGGATGGAATGGAATTACACTGAGTACGCAAGTGGCTCTAGAACACCTCAACAATTATGACAAGGCATTATAAATAACTTCTCTTAATAATATATATTTGCTGTTTTCAGTACATTAAAGAGCTGCCATTTATCTAGGATTAGCTAGGAAGTAGTTTAAACTGTAATGTCCAAGGAACTTGTCTCCAGATTGGATAATCTTCCTAAGATTCACTAGCTCCATAACATCTAGACCACAGGTTAAGCATAAGACTACTTGGATCAGAAATGTTTTCTCACAGAGTTTTACTGAATCATTGCAGAAAGCCCTATTATTTTCACTCCATATTGGTATTTTCCAGAATTTCAAGTAAAGCTTCAATTCTGTTCAAGTTTTCATCACCTGTATGAAACCATTCTCTATCGTTCAGGATTAGTCAAATCAGAGATAGACACAATAAGCAGTCTACCTTAACGACAATAGTTTAAAGTAGTTCTAGCTTATAGACTCCTCAAAAAAGCACAATCAAAATTGTCTTAACACCTTTGCTACCATATAACCCCTCCTTGCTCAGACTGTATGTATAGTACCATATACATGGTACTTCTAGAAAATTGAGATTATTCTAAATTTTAGCAGCCTCAGGCACATACTTAAAACATTAATGTCTTCAAGGCACCTCCCACACCCTTCAAAATCAGTTTGTGGACTGGTTTTTAGACATAATCAAAGCTTACTAATGCATACTTGACTTGAAGAAAAAAAAAGAAAAAAAAGCCCTAGAATAGTCAAAGATATACCTGAAACATTTTTAAATAAAGAAAGATTAACTGCAAATAGCATGTAATCAAGTCCAATAGTTTTCTTATTACTAGGATGTGTAATGCATAAATATGAAAAATAAAATTCACAGTCAGTTTTAAAACTAGAATTCAAGTTCAGCTAGTAATTCTCAATTTTTGTATTTATGTTAACTTCTAAATATAACATAACAGAGGCAGTATTATCATCCACAAGTACAGGAAAATAGTATCACTCAAAACTTTAGGAAAGAAGATATAAAATTCCTTTTGTAACCAATAAATATAGCCACCTGAGTGCATTTCCACAGGCTTTTCACTTAGGGGAAATCCAAATCAACTGCTAAGAGACATTTAGTAGCATTTTGAATGTTAGCAGCAGCGGTGTAGCTGTGGGCTTTGCTCGTTCTGACTTTGTGAATTGCTAGAGAATGAAGCAGAACTCAGTGTTTGGTGCGTTAATTTTCCTTTGCATCTAAGCTGGCTTCTTCACAATCTCACAACTCGACTTGGGGTCAAGGGACAGACATCAGCTGACACTTAACTGAGCAAACCCAATCAGTTTCACTTCATCAGGAATCTCAGTGCCATCGCAGCCAGAGGCCTGCAAGTACAAACAGAAATATTTAGTGTATCACATTAAAAAGGAGCGTTTGACAGTCCTGGCTTTACAATTTCCCGTTACTACCTAGTGAGCAAACAGATTACTTGAAGGAAACCTCTCAGACTGCTTGGTGTATTTTCTGTCAGCATCAGTCAATGCATCCTTCATTTTAGCTAAATCTATATTTAAAAAAAAAAAAAAAAAAAAAAAGATGAAAAGGCTGGGAAATGAACAAACAAAACACCTTCCACAGCTATTCCAAAAGGTCACTTAAAGACCAAAATTCTTTAACTTAAACTTTCCAGAGCCGAATATGCTTTTCATTGGAGCATGCTGTTTTCACTTGTGGAGAGCAAATAACCTACATGTACAGAATCTACCTTTTGCTAGTGTGCTGCAGACACCAAATATCTGAAAAACCCTTATGACCCCAGCAATCGAGTCCGCTTGAAATACCAACCCACTGAAATTTTCAGCACAAAGCTGGAGGAGTTTACGAAGAATAAAACCTAATGATTGCAGAGGAACATCTTCGTGACCGTATCATCTATTTCTTCAGATTGAACAATTCAGAATCTTCACTAATGTCTGCTGCAGCACAAACTAGCACAAATCTACTTACGTTTAGCAAATATAAGAACAGTAAGAATATAAGAATATCTTGCCTTAAGTCTGCTTTAAGATATCACACATGTAGGCAAAATATTTTAATACCTTGATTTTTAAATACAAAATCAGACTACGTAGCTCAGAAAGTACATTTTTTAATTCGTTCTTTACCTATGTGGTAAATAATTTGAAGTAATATCAAGTATGTAATGGCAGATTATGCAAAATTGCCTTTGGACTTTTCGGCAGATCCCCCCCAAGAACAATTGGTTCATTCCATACAAACACTCTTGACCCTCTGATACCCTCAATTTTTTGCAGCTGAACCTTTTCATAGAATTTGGTCTGTGCATATCCAATATCAGGACAAACATTCTCAGACAACGCACACAGTATTCACCCAGTGACATTATCCACTGAATTCTCACAACCAAAAATAACTTTATTTAGTAATTTTGGAAACATTACATCAAGCTACTCCTTTAAATTACCTTTTATTACACTCTCTTCACAGTGTATTTAAGATGCTTTATCCTGGTGAAGTAGCAATTGAAGTCTTAAGTCATCACCACTGGTCATAATTAAGATACCTCAATGTTTTATTAATTGGAAATTTACTAAAATTTACTAAATGGAGTTTGAATTTTGTATGTAAACTATCATGATATAAGGAGCTAGTATTATTTTCATCATTCTACACTCTTGCTAGCTGTAAAAATCCTTACATAAAGTGCTAATTATGCTACTTAATAATGTTGTTACATTGCATATTGTCAAGATTACTTGTGTATTAAAGCAGCCTCCTTCCCTAAGTGCAGATAGCTGAATCATGCAGAAAAAACTTGATTCTGTGTTAACCAAGACAATAAAGGAGATTCAATATGTTCTGTACAACTGCATCATTTTAAGATCAAAGATGCATTTAAATACACACAAGGAGATCAAACCTTAACAACAGACTCAGACATCTCCCTTAAATTATTGCCAAAATAATAAAGAAGTTCATTACAGACAAATACGGTTAAGACACAGGTTCTTCTTGTTTCCCAGAAGATTGAAATGCTTTGTTGCGTGTACAAAAATACTACACCAGAAAGCAATCTGCAAGCAGTGAGATACTAACCAGATTTCTTGTCCACAAATAGTAACTAATCCTAAACTAAAGAACACTTTTCAATTGAATTCTCTGAATGGATATAAGATTAGCCAGATTTAGACTTCGAATCCCCACGAAGTATTTACAAGAAAATGTGTTTTAATCAAATTGTATACAAGTGCTCTCAAATCCTGCTAAGAGGTAACAAAAACAAATGACAGTCTTCTTAGGCAACTCCACTACACAGGAGCAGGTAGAAATTGAACTTGAATTAAATAAATCAAGGGTAAGAATAAACTAAGATACTACTTGTGGTTATGTTCAATTCCCAGGAAGTTAAAAATGTCAGGAAGAGACTTTGATTAAAAGTTAACCTTGGGAACTGTTACCTAGCCAGTAGAACTTACCTTAAGAAGGAAAGAGACACTGAATTACAACTGACTATTAATTCTGATCTTGGTAAAGCCTAGGAGTATTCTCTCACTGGAATGTGAAATATGTGACACTGACTGCTCCCCAGCATTTAAGTAATAAATCCAGCTGAAACACAGAAATATCCCAATCTAAATTAGATGGTTGGATTTTTTTTTGTTTTCAACATACACAAACATTAACTGGACACTGTGGAAAATATTAAATGTTGAAGTTTAAAGCCCCTAATTAAAGAGCATGAATTAGAAACAACCCAGACTTCTATATAGACTCTGGTATATCTATGTTTCTAAATAGTCTTCCCGAGATGCCATCAGCTGAATAATGAAGTCATAGTCAGATGTTTAGACTACAAGAACAGATCATCTGGAAAAAAAAAAAAGATCAGCTTTTAAGCTGCATTTAGATTGTAAGGGCCATTTGAATTACATGTCCCACATCACGATCCCCTCCTAAAAGCAAACAGGTTCTGCTGACTTTACTGGACCGTAGAGGAATAATGAAGCTAAATTATTTAATTGTTAAAACTACTCAAATCTATATTTTAAAAAATGACATGGGAAGAACAATCCTGAATTAACACATTATCATCAGCTAGGTCACTTACTCTAAAAATGGCTTTCTACAGCCCATAAGAAGCAGCTGCTTTTATAAACAAAGCTATGATTCTGGAGACCTACTTACCTAATAGACACTCAGTCTAGTCTTTCACATGTGCCTGAGTCACTCTCAGCAAGGGGTGCTGAAACCTAATTGGCAAGAGTTTGGTATTTACAGGGCTAATCTTTCAACAGCTTTAGGTATCCATATTTTTCAATTTGATTTTGGAAGACAGACACAAACATAGCACATCTATTCTGAATTAAGTTTTTGGAATGTTAAGCTATTAATTCATCCATCAGGACAGCATCAAAATCAACCAAAATTGGGATCCACGTTCCAAGACAAAATGTGCATCTCTAAACAATCACGGGCACATACCTGTGGTTTGACATGCTATATAGATAAATTTTTAATTGTGGATTCTCTGTTAAAAGAAAGTTGATGGGAAGAACTAAGGACAAGAGAGCAGTAGAAAGACTGATCTGAATTTAATTGAAATGCTGGCAGGTGTTGGTAGAAGTGGAGTTGGAACAATGTGTCCTCAGAACTGATGCGAGTTCCTCCCCCTGCAAAGTTATGGAGCTACATGACTGCACATATCCCTAACGCCCTGTCAAAGCTGGTTTTAGGTTCTCTCTCTCACACACAGTAATTTCAATCATCTCATCTATGAACACACTTATTCAACAAAACAGTGAAAATGAGAGAAAACACAAACTGCACTAATGTTACAATAATTAGTTTCTTTCTTCCTCTCAACTTTTTGGACTATTTAAAACCATTTCCCTTGCACAGGTTAAGTTCTTTCATTGAGGACTACCCACATTCAGTAAGGAAATTACTACACAAAATAGACTTTGGAACAGGCTCCTCAGGACAGCGGTCACAGCACCGCACCTGCCGCAGCTCAAGAAGTGTTCAGACAAACCTCTCAGAAATATGGTTTGATTTTTGAGTGGTCCTGTGAGGAGCCAGGAGATGGACTTGATGATCCCTGAGGCCATCCCTTCTAACTCAGGATATTCTATGAATGACGAACAAGCGTTTCTCCTGCTTGCTCTTCCAGCTGTGCAGCACAGCTGCTCAGTGGCATTGCTCTGCGCATAAGCAACTCTGCAGATAGAAGTTTTCCTTGCAGAAGAAGTTGACATACTCCCTCATATCTAAGTTTGTATGCAATTGTTCTCTAAGACTCCCCAACTCTTGCAGTTCCTCCTCCACCTTATCAAAGTCAGAAGTTTAATTATACGTGAATGTAATGAAACTTTGACAACTGCATTGGATGATGGAATCCAACTGGTTAAAAAAATACTAGGAGAGAGAAAAGAGAATGAGAAAGGGCGTATAAATACAGTTGCTTTCACCATCACATATTCAGAAGAGTTACTGTTTCAGGTTCAAAGCTTCCTTTGCTCTGTTCAAATGTTACAAGCTCAAATCTTTAGGAGTAGTTTCTTATGACGTTTTCTAACTGATATAGAGAAGGTCAGAAAAAGTTTTTCAGTTTTTGCCAAATAGTTGGCACAGCATTCAAAGCTATTTGAGAAAGAATCAACAGGCTGCTCTTTAATATGAGAATATTTCTGTTTCTGAAGCTGCATGTACTGTATGACTCATTACCAACTCTCACTTACCAACTTAAAAGTTAATGTTTTCAAGGCCTTTGGATCATCTACAATCTTCTGTAAGTTAGCAGCAACTGTAAAATAAAGTATGAAGAAAATGATTTACAGGAAATTGCATTCAACATAGCATCAGACCTTGTTCATGCTGGATTATCATCTTAACTACACATACATACATACATGCCTGCACATTAGCACTTGAATCATTTAATTACTCCCAGTTGTAGTGCGGATGTCAGCAGTCAGACTGCCATAAACCTGTTTCCTCTCTTTTGCTGTTATTTTATTCCATGTGTATATTGAGTCAGAGAAAAAAGTCAGACTGAGAACCTAGTGATAGCTAAAACTCAACTACTAATTTTCTGCCTAGTCTACTGCTCAAGATTGCTTAACAACCTGACAAATTCAAGTGCAAGGAAAGTTGCAAGCAAGTAGCAAAGGATAAGCAGAACCACAGCTGTCTCGAGACTTACACTGCAGTTCTGCCAACAGCCTCAGCCTCCATCAGCGCAGGATTCTACGATAAGGCTGAGTTCACTTTCTCCTCTATCTTCTGCTTGTTTAATGAGAGAACATTCCTGTTTCTGAAACTACTTCACCTGGCTGTATACCAGGCCAGTAATAGTACTCATTCAGAACCATAGCAATCTGCTAGAGGGCAGTGAACCAGCAGGAAAAAAAACAAACAAAACAAAACAAAAAAAAAACAACAACAAAAAAAAAACCAGCAAAAATAAGAGTGATTAAAAAAAAAAAGCTGATTTTTAAACTGCTCTCTCAGTGAGCTTGATCAAGATTGGCAATGCAACAGCAGTAAACACTCATTAGATATAGACATCAAGAGAACAGAAAAGGAGGGAGAAAAGTAAACTCCTTTTGTATGAAAGCACCTAACATCCATTTTAAATTGCAATGTTAATTCTTATGGTTGTGATTTTTATTTTTTATATGCAATGTTATTAACATTCATCTTCACCAAAAAATTTGGTTGCCTTTTGGCTGTTGGTTTGCTAAACTTGCTCCCCATCTTCATGCTAGACCCTGAGCTGAGTTCAGACTGAGTAACTAGAGTGCCTCTGTTAAAAAGTCACTAATAAGGACAAGACATCATTAACCAGACATCAACATAAGAAAAAGGCTCCATGCTTTGCAGAGCTACTGAGACAAGAAATAAACAACTTAAGCAGAAGATTTCTTAGTACACTGAATAGGTAAGTATCATAAGATAGATGTTCTCCGTAAATATTTGCCACAGATTTTGTAAGGTGGAAAATAAGACTGTGGCAAAGCTATGTGCGAGCTGAAAGCGCTACTGCCACACCAAGATATATAGCATGCATCAAATTCAGGTTCCTACCTCCTGCACTGGTTCTAATGCCACGGAGACAGTTTTCACTTTAGTGCCTGGTAGTGTATAATTCACTGCACATAGCAGAATGGAATTTGGCCTCATGTAGGGAAATATAGTATTTGGCTAGGGAATTCACAGAGGTAAACAAATATGCCAACATAAGCTCTGTCACCAACAAATGCAAACCAGAATTTTGGGGGTCTCATTTTTTCTTTATCATTGAGATGTCCCAGAGTACTGTTTGTAGACGTGTACAAATTCAACTGAAGATGAAAAGATGTTTGAAACTAAAAACAACCCTTAAGAAATAAGCACAAGGTACATTCTGTACAGAACGCTTCTTGGAAAGAACAAATAATTAACTTTCACAGTTAAATGAACTCAACAATAGTCATTACAATAGAAAGTCTTTCCAATTTTAAAGCTTCGTTATTCATAATCTTCTTTATTCTACTCATTATAAGTGGTTTTTATTTTAATCACACAATTCACTTACACAATCAGCAAGTCATTTTTTATTGCAGTACCTCCTACCTAGCAAAACACATGCAAATACAGATGCTTTTTACTACAATTAATATTTAAGAATCTACACAAGAATCTCACAAAAAATTGTGCTGACAGTTCCTCAAAATACGATACAATATCTTAAAGCTTGTATGTCTTCAAAATCTATTAAATAAGATCACACATTCAAGAGCAGTTCTATCTTACTCTTCTTGAGTAAGTTCTATCTTGAGATAAGCAGTTCTTATCTTATCTCAAGGCCTCACAAAACATTTCTTTAAAATAAAGAAAGAAAAGCCAGCTTTTGTCAGCTGGCTTCACCAAAATAGAGATACAGAGCTACAGACTGTGGTAAGGTCTTGGATCTCTCAGGTCCAAAGATTTCTAGCTTCACCTATTACAAAATGATGAGCTTCAAATGGGCACTTGCCTTAAAGAGGAGCAGCTGTTCTCTTAATGTTACCCAGATGCAGGACAACTATGGCAAGTCAGCATGCTGCCTGGCTGCTGCACCTGAATGCAAGAACTGCCACCTGCCTTTAGGCAAAGTTGCTATTCCTACATTCGCACGTATTGCCCAGTTTATCAGCAAGTGTTTTAATAAACTATTGCACAGGGGACATATGCACTGAGGTCTTCACAGGTAGCATCAAAATCTTAAAAAGCTTAATGCCTTCCTGCTGATTCTTCATCAAGAAGAAATTCAAATCTTCAAAGCAAAAATTGCATAAGATAAACTATAAACAATAAATGTAAATACTTAATGTAAATGTATAGGGAAATAGTTAATTCTATTTACTTATCTTTATTAAAATCCATAGCAAAAAGAAGTGATATTTATGTGGGTGACGTTCTTGAAGAAAAACTGCTTTTCAAAGAACAGTGCTCATTTAAAGTCTACAGTTTTCTGTGTTTGTCTCAACTTTCAATACGAACGCAAGCCAAAACCTTTTACATATAAAAAGCTGGAAAAGCATCACGTGGAAGAATATGAAATACCCTTTATTTTTGTTTCTCTGATAGGCCACAATTAGAGTGGGATGTGTTTAATCAAACATTAGGATTAGGAGAATTTTAAGAGTGATGCCAGATGTTTTCAGGCCACACTTGAAAAAGATAAAGACCTGCACTGAGTACATAATATTAGAATAAAAATTCACATAAAAACGGAAACACCTGCAGTCTCCCAAAGAGATATCTTTTCAATTTCAATTATATAAATTCAGCATTGTTCAAGTAAAACAAGTGTTTCACTAGTGACTTTTGGTGTTACGTATTTTCTGGCTTTTCTAGAATAGCAAGAAAAATGAGTTTGCCAGAATATTGTAATCAGTACCATTCTATCAAGCCACAACGAATGAAAACAAACAAACAAACAAAAAACCAACCCTGTCTCCTGCAATATCTGAAAATCCAAGTCAGTATCAACCATGAATGAAACATGCATGATTACCTAGCAAAACCACATAGTCTTGTTGATAGCTTGTTCTTTTTCCTAACTCCCTGCCTTCTTCTGGGCAGTGCTAGGTGTCTTGTCCTTACCAAGAACAAGGCCACCCAACAGTCTGAATTTGGATACATAAGTCTGCATTTCAGGAAACTAAAAATAAGGTTGTGCTCTTTGCACCTTAGTGTAAGCCAACTGTTTTAGGTACTTCAGTAAGTAGAGGCATGCCCAATGCTTAACAGCTTAAAGATGTTGACTCAACTAATAGCTGGAATCTTTCAGTGCCTGATGTAAATAGCTACAAAGAAATAGCAGTAATGCCAAAACTGCAGGTGGCCGTGGCATCTTGAGTTTAGTTATTTTCTTCTAGAAATAGAGCCTGAAGCACAGGCAGCAGGAGCCATCCAAGCAGCTGAAAATCCTTCCTGACAACCAGCTTGCAGCTTCCAATTACTTGCCCAGAAAGTTTGAGATGTCATCTTCACTACAAAGGTGACATTCTCAAGGTTACAAAAATGAAATTTAACACACTCCAGAGTGGAATACTCAGCCAACTTTAAATTAAATTATTTACTGCATTTAATACTATTATTACATATTTATTTCCAGAAGTTTAGGACTGTTATTAAACCTATGCAATTTGGATGATGAAGCATGCTGTGTCTTGGCAGATACCTGGAAATTCCTATCAGATATGCTCACAACAATAAACAATGTTCCTACATACAAGCTGCTGCTACTGTTCAGCCCTGTTCAAAATTACTGGCTGCATCAAGAAAGAAAGAAAAATCTCTCTTAAGCAGTACTGCTCTTAAGTGGCCACAGCTACTGAATTTGGTCTCTTTTCATTGAGGAAATTGATTTACTACATTGACTCACTAACCCTCCCAGTGAGGTTACATAAAAAGTTCTCATATTCCTTAGATATGAAAAAATGAGCCTAAAGTTACTAAATGCAGATGAATCCAGTCACATCTGCAAATGCTATTGAAATCCTAAGGGAAAAAAGAGAAAAGTAACCATCTCTCTCACTCTCTCTCTACCTTCTTTCTCCATGCCCTCAACAATTTTCTTTGCTTTTCAACTTAGTGAACAAAGTCACTAAGTTTAATAAATTTAATACAGTAATGCTCTCTTTCATCAGATGAGAACAGGTTTACCTTAGGAGTTTTTACGGAGGACTGTGGCACTGAGAAGGGAGGAATCATTCTCTCCACTGATGCTTAAGCTGTTTGAAAAGCAGGGACATTTTAAAACACATCTCTGGATTCTACTTTACGCCTCATCTCTAAGATAAGTTTAACTGCAGTTTAAATTGACAAAGCAATTTTCATTGAAGTACTCTGAAGTCATGCCTTGGATACTGTACTTCTGAAATTCATAGCAGATCACTGTAGTCTGCAATCAGCATTAACTGATAATTTGAAAAACTTGTCGGGAATTCGCTGCTTCCATGGGGCCTGAATATGCTAGATCCAACATTTTATTTTGCAGAGTGTATTCTCAAGACGTTTTGGCCTTGCTACTATACAAGTCAGAAGAAACACGGACAAGATAACTGCACAACAGAATGAAGCAGTGATAGAAGAACCTTTGCCAGCAAAACCTGCAAGTAAATAGAGCACATTTCAAATCACGTCTTGGAGCAAATACCCTCTTCAAATGTTAGCAGCAGTTAGCACAATAGACTTTTGTTGTTTACAGCAATAAATGAGGTGCTGTTCACCTTGCTTCAGAAGGCTTCTGAAGGACATACAATCAACCCCTGCACCACAAATCATTCCAGGTTCTCTTGCAGGTTTTGTTCAGAGACAAATGGTTGAGTCACTCTGTCAGAGTAAGTGTCTGCACTTGTGGAGCGGAGCATACAGTAGGATAAAAAGGTCAAAACCAGCATATAAATACACACAACACAGACAGCTAATTGCAGATATAATAAATAAAAACCCCTCATAGTGTCCTCTAGCACATACATTTATTTAGCATATACTACAAGACACTTTCTACTGTATATTTTCAGCTGACATAAGTGATAATTTTTAAATAAGTGATCAATAGAAGCCAACGTAACAGAAAAAAATCTTCAAGATCACAAAAAATTATCCATAACAGACTGAGCATACATGGGGCAGTCTCAAATAGCTGTTCCTCTAATGTGACAGGAGCCTGCCTAGTTATTTAGAATTCTTAACACAGCATGAAATCTAATGGTTTCAGAATAGGGAAAACTTCTGAAAAAGTTAAAATTAATGAGACAGTAAATAAAGCTATATGAATAGAGTACAACCATTTCCTGTGCAATGCCAGTGCAGCCAAATGAGCCAGGGCCATCTGGCATAAACACAGACACAAGTAGCATCCAGTGTCTGAGACAATATTTCTGTGATGCTCTCAAAACAATAATGATTTGCATACTCTTCCACTTGATGAAAAATAGATGGAGAACTTCTGACACTAGTTTGACAATTTGGAGAGCTATTACATATATATTCAGATACAAGGAAAAGCAAACATTATTCAGGTACAAAATTACTGACGCTAAAAAAAAAAAACTGAGAAAAAATGTGTTTAATAAAAGAAAATCGTTTATATGTAGTCTAAAATGCAGTCTGTAAGAAAGAGCAAGAAGCAGCCACCTTCAGCTGCTCCCTACTTCATCCAAATGTACTGCTATTAGAAAGGCTAAACTCAAAGCACCACAGATTTATTGGCTCTCCCCGATTGTTCCAAATATTACCTCTCCCCCAGATGCAGGGGTTTATTTTGCAATTCCCATCTGATACATGAGTTCTACTCAATAACTGCCTTGGGAGTCTACCAATTTGAGGATTAATGTTGTATCTTCCTGTGCAGGTCTCGAGAAGCAGGAAGTCTGAGTGACAAATTAGAGCTTTTCTCCAAAGAGCTGAATTTATGATGCATACTCATGAGGCAGTTTCACTTATTGCAAGACATCCATTGCAATCTAGATACTCATTTGTATTTCACACTGCACAGTGATTTTCATGCATTTGCAAGATCAGAACCAAATAAAAACCAAGCTTTGAAACCTAGCCAGCATTGGATTATAGTATATTATGCAAACAATTGCAGCAGTCAACCTTTATAGCTTTTTGGTAATGATTCCTCCAGATCTCTTGGTTCTTACTATCTAGTGTTTTTCAGTAGCTCACAAACTGCAAGAAAGATTAAAAATCTTTCCAAAGGGTCAGAAAGGTCTTATAAGTGGGAATGCTTCTATTAATTCATCCATTCAGGAGGCTAGTCAAAATCCCTTTTGTTTATGTTGCTTGAGAACAGTAGCAAGGGAAATATTAAAGCATTTTGAGATCTGTGACAGCTAACTTCACAAGTGTTTATTGCTGGAGGACTGCAAGGAGCGAGACATGGTTCTCATAAGAAAGAAATGAAAGAAAATAGAGAAATCAACAGCAAGCTTGGCTTCTATTTTCTGAGGATGCTATTGGATGCTGATAAGGGAGAAATATTAAAAACATTTAGAAATGTATTATTTATGAAGAGGCTGTCATTAGGAATTTATCAAAGGAAGATTAAGGCTCACAAATTTGTCTGAATTCTCTTTGCTGAATCAGGAGATATAAAGACAGAGGAAATTATTCCATTTCAAATTTGATACTTTAATATCCAAGATTTTGATTTGCAGCTTTGCAGTCAGAAAACACAGTTGCAGGAGAACAGCATTCATCAACAGAATAACAGAGGACCAAACAAAGCTCCTACTTGAACTGTGGAAAATTGAAGAGATCTCCTTTAGTATCTTTATGAACAGGACTGCAATTACATGGTGGTAGCAATTCCCACAGCTTAAAGCGATTATTAAAACCACTTGAGCCCTGAGGTTCAAATGGTTTCTAAGTCCCAGTACAGCAGACATGGTAGAAACCAGGAATGCAAGTTTTCTTGTGTGTGTGAAGTACCAGGCAAAAAAGTTAAGCTTATTCAACATCTTTCAAAAGACCTTTAAGGACATTTAACTAGTAGTTAGACACCAGTGTATCCTCTTCCAAGGGCTAGAAGAGAATTGAGACCAAAGTTTTGGCCAATAACCAGCTATGCCATGTTACTCAAGAGCAGAAGAGGCAAAGGCATGGAAGATGCATCAGGGGCATATACTCCTGACTTTTAAGAACAAATAAAGCCCTTAAGTATCCTCCCTCAAACCACAACAATAATGAGCTTGTGGAATAAGAATAGCTCCCCAAGCCCTTCACCTTACTATCCGCTAACATGGAGAATTAATACCCAGAGGTCACAGACAAAAACTGGAAAACTGAGTGACAAACTATACAAGATGTTTTTCTAGATAACTTGACTGAAAAATTCCCACCCAATTGAAAGAATGTATTTTATGAAGCAGAAGCACTGGAAGCATACACTGGAAGTGTACGGAAGAAGAAATAATTTTAATGCTAGAAACAGACCTATTTCAATTCTAGTAACACATGATCATCAACCCAAATTCTCAATTATTTAGTATCCACTTCTGATTCCAAGGCAAAGTATTACATTCAACACTTTTAGATCCCCTGCCAAGAAAAAAAAACTGAAAATGATACTTTTTATTAAATTAAAATAGAACTGTAGCAGGCAAATGGTACCATTTCCCAGAAGCTTATAAAAAAAAAAAATGGAAGACTGAGTTTTCAGGATATTTTTATTCTCCCATAGTGTGTGAAGAAGTCTGAGTCAAACTATTGCACATTTAAAATAGTGTCATAAAAAGATATGTAGAACATATCTGAATATTTAAATTCTTACGTATTCCAGAGTTAGATTCCACATGCATTTAATGGAGGTAGACAATACCTTGAAGAATTCAGAGGGCTGAGGTATGAATATACAATCATAACTTCCCCTTCATTTTGAAGGAAAGTATTTTGATAAACCTGAGTTTTCTAAGCCACAGCGCAGTCTCAATTTAACATCTGAAACAAAAGTTTAGATCTGCAGCCCAACACTCCTAGTTTAACAAGCCCGAGATATTACAGTATATCAAGCTCATAAATTTTCCGTACAAACGAATGAGTCATTACCAGTGACTGAACACAGAAAGCAAGTGCTAGCTTTTAGACAAAGGTTTCACTGCTTCTCAAACAGCTGTCAGAATATCAAAGCCAGCTCAACAAGTATCTTTATCGTGCCAGATTAGAGTTGAAATGTAGGTCTATACAGAAATAAAGCAGGTCACATTCTGCCATGCATATTAGCACTTGATAATCTCCTCTCCTCATCAGATGTTCACATCTCTCCTTTTCCGAGTACTGCTATGAATTATAGAAAATGAATTATAGATTTTGTTCTGACAAAACTATTAAGATGATGAAATGGCAGTCAGGCTACTTCACTACCTTGTCTGAAACTTGAAACAACAAAAAATACACGTAGAAAAACCTTGATTTCAGGAGTTAGGTTTTGAAATGGACTACCTCTAGTTTTAAGCACATCTTTAAATCCTTATTTTGACATACTAACTACTTGCAGGAGAAGTGAATGCCAAGGAAACAAACAACAATAACTAAATTACTGTTGAAAAGGGGAACATTACTTACACTGCTGTCTTAGCAAGTTCTGATTCAAATTCACAGCTTTTTTTTTTTTTTTTTAAATAAGAAAAAAGAAACAGAAATGAAAGACCTTAAAACCACAACTCAGACCTATGAGAGAATAGGGAAAGCTTTAGGTTTATCACCTCCTGTATTAGGCAGAACCCAAACTAATCCCACTGATAAACAGATGAATTTGTTCCTCACAAACTGGGAACTGCTTGACTGGGTGCTGAAAAAAAGCAGCCTTATCTGAAAGCAACCACCAACTCCACCTTTTTTTTTTTCCCCTGAAAGTAGTGAAAAATTATTTGATTGTACCTTTTAGATGAACACATTTCCAATGATGTGTGTACAGATTAATTTGGTTACACTGACAACTTATGCATTTATGTCATGTCACAGCTCAGCCACTAAAGCCATTACAGCAGCTGCTGCTATTTACCCAACACAGTGTTCTTTTCCACCATCCTGAATGCCTGAGTTTCCATTACACAGAAAATTCAGTGAGGTGGGAATGTGCACGAAGCCAGCCTTGTTCACACAGTATAGTTTTTCAAATGCACCTTTTACACAGAACATATATAGCTAAAACAACTTTTAAGGAGCAATTAGATGCAAAGCTTGATTACCTAAGGGTGTATCTCAAACCTCCAGAACTCCCAACAGTCTAGTCATTATGAGTCACTCTTCAATGCATTAGCTCTAAATGAGCCAGATGTGTTGAAATATTTAAGTCCTAGGTAAGCTCTGGGGATTTTAGAGAGATTCTCCTATTGCTAATGCATGTGCATCTCTTGCTAAAGAGAAACACAGCTATGTGCACATACTAAAGGCACAAGAGTTTCTACATAATGCCTTAAAATGCAGCACAATTTCTGTTGTATGCATGTTTCTTTTCAGGGTAATAAACTGAAAGGTAAACAAATTATTTAGTCTATTCTTGAAATGAATTTTTACAGTCTGTTAGGGCATTTTCTCATTAGTAAGTTTATAAGTACATCAAGCTTTAGAATACATAAGATGTGATACACAACTAAAAAAAAAAAAATCAGAATTTCATTTTGAACAATTGACACAAGAAAAAAAGTTTCTAGTAAATTTCCCCAAAGATCATAAAAATCAAGTGTTCTGATCTCAAACTGTGATTGATATTAAATGGCAAACCTATGCTGCCTCAAGTTGTAGTGCTAAACCAGTTTGTGTACCCTTAGCAATACTACTGCCCTTGGCAAAGCTATATATTTACGCAGTACATTTTCAATGTATGCAGCACAGTCTTATTTTACCGTAATCAGAAAATACGTTGGAATTAGTTGAACAAAAGGCATCACTTCATTCAGTTTCAAAGAGGATTAATCCAACACGACTGCAAACAAAACCAGATATAAGCAAAAGCACGATAAGAGGAAGGATACACTGAGCAACTCTGGGGTAGTTTAGTTTCTATGAATTTGATTATCAGTGTCACTGTGGGTTAAGATCCTGTTATAGACAGTATAGTAATAAATTGCACTTCCGCTTTTTCAGTTTCTCAGTGAAGTATGGAAGTTCAGCATCAGCACATAGGACACTATAATACAATCAGATGTTTCAATTTCATGTCCTTCAATACTCTTCATTAATATTATTTACTGTTTAATATATCTTGAAACCATTCATTCTGGATTTGGCCTGATACGCATTCTTTGCATTTGTGGTCAGCTTAGCTATCTAGAGCCACGACCTTTTTATCCTAGATGCTGATATTAGTCCTGTCTACTTACCACATTAACCACATCAAATAAAAATTCACACGCAAAACCAACCAACCAAAAAAAACAAAAGCACTCCAAGATAGCATTTACTGTAATTGCAAATATATAAGATGTTGGCAAAAATACTTGCTACAATCAAAATATGATCTCATTTAAAAATATGATCTATTCCTTTCTCAATTGCTTCTTCTAAACATACTAGACTTTTCAAATAGGGAGCTTTTGCTTTGCCTTACTGAAAGCTGCTTCTCTAGTTACCAAGTGCCGGTAACTGGGTCTGGATCCAAAAACAAAAGGCAGACATCAATTTGCCAGTAGGTAACGTTTGATGTATTTAAATGTGAAGGTATGTCTTCCACGATTCTTGAAGTATTCACAGATACTTGTTGACAAAAAGTCCTAAAATTAAAGTTACATTAATATAGTGAAGAACAACTGTATGTTTCTTGACTGCAAATCTAAAGGAACTTTTATTTAAATTTTGTTTGGGAAGAAGCATTTTTTCCTTCTAAATATCTATAGACAGCTCCCTTTAGATTCTGAAATTTCAGGATTGCATCCAGATGATCTACAGCTTTGATGAAATTACATACACAGCAGTGAAGCAGGACTGCAACTATGTGATTTCCAACAGAACTGAGTATTTATATGATTAAACTTTCTTTTATGGAATAAAAAAATCTAAACAAAGCATAACTATGTGAAGGTTTACTAGCACATGCATAGACATTTTATCTGAAAACATTCTGAAAATATTAGATCTTTCACACGATTTAACAGCTGTTTCAGAGCTGTATAAAAATACCTTATCAAGTAGATGTCTACATATAGCCACCGAGACTCACTTCCCCCCTGACCAATTCAAAATCCAGTCTTCTTTAAACTAATTTTTTTGTACCGACTCCCTTGATCTAGGGACCTCCTGTGTAACAATGCTACTGTCAATGAGAACAGAAACCAGTCAATTGTAGCGAGAACTGAGCATGCAAGATGGGATTTTTACATGTCCACAGAACAGGTAGTTGAACTTACTGCTTATCGGAAAGGAAATCTTCCGAGGATGACTGTGTTAATAAGTGAAGTGAATCCAGCAGGACTCAGAAGGTGAAGTGTGTTCATGCTAAGCAGTGAGTTCTGTAAAACCTGCATGTCAACTGGACCCTACTAACAGATTCAGCTCATATATGGCCATACTTTTCACAGCAGCTTTTGCTGACTCTGGTTCAAGTATGCATTCAGAAAAATCAGATGTTATGCCAATAAATTGTTAAGTTCAAAACAAACATGGATGTTTTCACTTTTTTTCTTTAATTGCAGTTTCTATGTCTCAACTTTTTTTTTTTTTTTTTTTTTTTTTTTAATTTATAAAGTAACTACAGGAACAACTTTCACAAGGCTAACTTAGAAATCTGCTTTCATTTCTTGTTAAACTGGTGATAGAACTAGAGGGAATGGCTTCAAGCTGTGCCAGGGGAGATTTAGGCAGGACATTAGGAAATACTACTTCTCTGGCAGAGTGGTCAGGCACTGGAATGGGCTGCCCAGGGAGGTGGTGGAGTCACCAACCCTGGAAGTGTTCAAGGAGTGTTTGGATTTTGTGTTGAGGGACATGGTTTAGTGACAACTATTGGTGATAGGTGGATGGTTGGACTGGATGATCTTGTAAGTCTTTTCAAACCCTGGTGTTTCTGTGATTCATATTACAGAGGCTGAATTTCTGCATGGTTCTGTTGAAAAGTGAGAGATAATTTATCAGATGCTTTCAGCCTGTAAGAATCAGATCTTCTGGTGAAGAAGGTTAACCAAACTCATCTCCGCTATTCATAGTCAAGGAGATCATAAACCTTTCAAATTTGGAGTGAACAAGGTGGCAAAATCTTTTTACAAAGAAAATGAGTTTTGTAAGAGGATTTGCATTTTCAGCACCATCTGTTCTTTTATACGACTTACTGCTTTAAACTAAGGAAGTGAAATATTTTTCAAGACTGTACTGCTATAGAGGAGGTGACAGCTCAAAATGTGCTCAATTTCTTGTAAACAGATGTGGCCAGGTCCTTCAAATCTTCACCTGCATAATCCAATGCTGCAGAAACTTCCCTTTTTTTTTTTTTAAAAAAAAAAAGAAAAAAAAGGAGTTGGTTGGTTTTTAGAATTCACAGATTTGTTTGGTAAAGATATCTTAACCAACTGATAGGAACTTTTACAACTGCAACACAAAGATCAAGCTACTGGTATTTCTCCAGCTCTCACATGCTTATCATCTATTAAAAAGCTCTGATTTTGGCAACTATATTTCTAGAGGCACTGAACAACCACAAGAAGAGCTGCAACTGCAGGGAAAAGAATACTTAAGAAATTAATCATATTTGTCAACAGTGAATTGCTTTAAAAAATAAAAGTCACTGAAACACGGAATAGAAAAATAGAGAAGTATCTTTCCTCTTAACTGCAAGAAAACATTTCCAATTATCTTTAAACACAATTTTGCCCAGATTCTGAATTCTGGTATGCTTTTATTTCTGTGAACTCTACATGATACTTAATTTAAAATAACATGATATATAATTTCAGGGTTCCAAAGCATACTTTGAATAATCCCACTCCAAAATCATTTTATTGTTAAACAAAAAAAATTAAGTTAGTGTAGAAATGATCAATCATTGAATTCTAAATGGTCCTACAGGAGATTTGTTATATTACTCCTTTTAAATCAGTGAAAAGATCCAACTTCCAAAACACAATTCTTCAACTGGTTTGTTGAACAAACTGGTTTGTTGAACAAACTATGCATTCATGGAAGCAAAATTAGGACAAAGAAAACTGTGTAACAACCAACAACAGAGAATGTATTTTTTCACATTCATTTAACACAAACTTATCACAAGAACATAATTGCAAAGAAAAATGTAATTTACCTATAACTACATCGTGGCCATCAACCAGGCCTGCAGAGAACAGCTCCTGAGAAACACCATCTGCTGTGTCTGTCCAAAAGGTGAAGTAAGTATGAGAATCCAGAACAAGAACACAAAGTGTCAATCACCCAAAGCAATATAACAAAATTATATTTTAGTTTCAAAACACCCATAAGTTGCAGGCTTAAATTCAATGTTATTGTTCATTAGGAGGGAGAAAAAAAGGATCACAATTTTACAAGATAATTAACTTAGCAGCTTCTACACAGCAAAATGCTGTGATGATTTTATTGATTACAAATACCATACAGACCTTTCCACATCACTAGCATATCTTCTCTATTCTTAAGAATAGGTACTCTTAGTGGTTTACAATTTCAGTATTTTCACAACCAAGAAAATAAACTGTTCTGGGGCATTTTCACTTGTGCCTCCATCTTCTCTACTGTATATCTAGATAGAGAAGTGTAATATCAGGTTTTCCTGTTTGTTAACAATGAGGCAAGGGAGTCACACAGTCCTTATTTTCTTTGAGCTCTGAGCTCAGAACAGGCTTTACGTATGGTGACCCAGAAGATTCAGAGCTCTGGATGGATGCTGACTGCTGCAACTGAGAAGCTTAATTCCCAAGTCTCCATGCCTACTAATGGTTACTGGACAATTATTGCATACAGTATTTGGAAGGCTTAGAGTAAGTGGGAAACAGCAAGAACAAGCCTATGTTCCACCAAGGTATCAACTAAACATGACATGAATGCAAAGTGTCTACATGGAGTCCATGTTTTGAAGCAGCTGAACGTTTACATAAACTCCTCAAGTAAAACACAGACGAAAAAACAGCATCACTGAGTGAGTAAGAATTTCTGTAGAGATTTGAGGGTGAGAATACTGGCAATCTCAGTAACTATTAGGAATAGTCCTCATGTACTTTATGATATACCCTGCATTTTTCAACCAAGTACAGATTTTTGCATAGCTTATGTAACTGCTTAGTGAGTATTTAAGTAATTTTTTCAATAGCAACTAAATCAGGATGCTCTGTACCCAACTGAGTAAAGAAATTTTTCTTATTACTCATTTCCAAAATTCATGAGACATGCAAGTAGACAACAGAATATATCCACAAAACTACTGCATAAGATAGAGAATATGATATACAGGGAAAAAAAAAATGCCTGTTCCAATTTGGAATTTTTTTTTTTTTTTTTTTTTTTTTTAAGTGGAAGCTCTGTGTAAAGACTATTCTAAGTATAGCGTATATTGACTTCTGAAAAAAAAAAAAAATGAAATATGTTCACAGCTTAAAGAGTTGCTATGTAACAAGGATGATACCTTCTTTCTCAACATATCATCCCCTTGCGTATTTTATTGCAATAATACCTGGTATCCTTATAATAAAAATAAATTTTATGACTTCTTAAAACTCTTAGCACTGGAAAGCCAGAGTTCTACAAGCTTCTACAAGTGGAATCCTAAGTTTCAGTGCCAGAATTTATTTCTGCTGATGAGACATAAGCTACAAATGCAATTCAATTGCCAACTGAAGACATCTGAAAAATGGTGTACACCCCATATATTTTAACAGAACTTTTTATTACATAGGGCAAAGAAACTCAAATATTACCACTATCACCACATATATTTTCATAGCTACCCTATGCCATTTCTTGTTATGTTCTCCAAATGTAAAAAAAAAAAAAAAAAAAAAAAAGTAAATCCCAAAGCCATAAATATCATGATACAACATCTTACATACCATATAGATCACTTGAGTAAGACATGAAATTGATAAAGCATACTGTAGAGAAAAATCAAACATACACGGTACATTATGCAACCTAGCCACCAGAATTTACACACATCTCACGTTCTTGTTCAAGTTAAGTCCAATGTGAAGCTCTGCATACTAGGGAACACTTCAGAGAGATCGCTTATATTAACCAGAAGTACAAATCGATTTCTGAAAAACCCTTCTGAACAATAAACAAATAATTCAATTGAAAGAGCCTTACCTCTGCCTGGAGTAAACTCAAAGCGTATATCATTAAGTTCTTTTCTGGAGTTTCTGAAAAACATTCAGTGCATACATTAAAATTTAATGAAGAAAAGCTTATTCAAACTAACAATTTTCAACTTTGTAAGTGAATTGCTTTCAAATACGTGAGGAGTACGAAGTTTTATGTTCTAGTATTACCTCAACTGGCGGGCACATCTAAGAAACTTAAAAAAAAAAAAATTAAAAAAAAACTTTTTTTTTTTTTTTTTTTAATATAATTAGAAAATAGATTTATTTATTTATTTTAATGAAGAACCATGATTTGTACAAATGGATGCAAATAGTTGCATGAGCCTAGCCAGGAGACCATTTAGCTTTGCAGCGGGATATAAGTTTTGGCTACAACAGTCACTGCGTCCAAGGGCCAGGCCCTTGCCTGTTGCTCCCACCCCAGGTCAGCAATAGCTGCTGAGAATCTTATCTTTGATACTGTCTGAAGGAAATGCCCAACAACTTTTACATCCACCTGCGCTATTAGAATTGCTAGATTTCTGCTATTTGTCACCTAATGATTTGTATTCATGATAATCTCTTCTGTTCAATACTAAAACTATGTGAAATTAGCATAGAACATAGCATAAAAAAAAAAAAAACAGACTAGTTTCAGTGACAACTACTCAGGCCCTCTATCTAGACAATACAAATAGCATCGGCAACATTTTTGCAGCAAAGACTTTCCTCAACTTGAAAAGTACTGCTTTCCCAACACATCCTGACAGGAGGCTTCACCACATTTTCATGGCAATGTTTTGGTGAAAATCAACAGAAAGTCTTAGGCTGAAAAACATCTGGAGAACCTAAAGGATGAAACTGAATCCTCTATTAATATTTTCTTTTCTATCTTCAAGAGACACTCTGCTATACTGGCTCTAACAGTTCAGTACAGTCTGACTGGCACATATCACCCTTCTCCAAGAGTACTCCAAGAGTACCAAAACATTCATTTTTTTAAAGCCTTCTATTGGAGATCAAATACACACAGAGCAGCTCACTTAAGAGACTGAAAAGCAGTTCTTGATGCATAGCATCTATAAAGCTGTTATGAAATGAATAACTTCACATACTGACCACCATTCTCTCAACAGGGAGGTTCTTCATACATATAAAATAAGCAGCACAGCACGAAAACCAAAGGTTTTCTGCCTTCATGTTTGTTCCTGAGAGCGCTTTAAGCAGTTAAGCACGTGACACAGCCATAAGGGACTTACTACCCAACTCAAAGAATTCCTTTATAATTTCATATTGTGCTCGAAACCACCACCTCTTGCACATTTTCCATTTCAATTTTAGTTAATAATTTCTACCATCTACAAAACATTAGCCTCTTCACTAAACAGTCATGCATCTTGTTTTTGGAAATGGCAATCTGACTGAGCATAGGGATGAACTTAATTGCTATAGCATGCTTTTTCCAATGAATTGTTAAATCCACTTGAAAAGCTAATAGCAACAGAATGCATTTTGCAGTCCATTATTCTTCTCCCCAGCAAGGAGGAGAACTGTAAGCAAGCTCAGATTTCAGCATACCAGGCCATGAAGTCTTGCTGTGGGAAAACTAAATCCAATACCCAGCTGTGTCTTAAGAGCTATTATCACTTGCTAAATACTTACAAAAATATTAGAGTCAAAAAGCAGCAACATGCAGGAAAACAAAAACCAGTGATTGGCAACATAGACAAAAGCAATATAGCAAAGCCTGAAAAATAAGTATGCCACATGCAGTGTTTAAAACGAAGAGTACTCATTTACTGAACATACTGAATGCTTCAAAGCTGAAGGAGTTTCAGGTTCCCAAAATTCTACTCTAAAAAGCTATGGGATTTAAATGTGTTAATACAAGCTGTGGATAACGCAGCTAGACTGGTACAGATTTACTAGGCTCATTTACTTCTGTTGTAAAATCTGCTGCCATTATATGGAATGATGCACTTAGTCTATTTTTATTGAAGAAAGAATTAGTATGAATCTCAATTCTCCAGCCCCCACCTTCCAAAAGCCCTGGATGGCTTCCTGTCTAGAAACAAGCCACATATGACCCATCTCTGAGCTCCCTTTTGGCACATCGCTCCCCTCTGCTGAAATTTATCACATCTAATGAGCTTATTAAACTGCTGCTTTCCAAAAAAGGGAAAGATTCACAGAAATTCAGACTACTTCTCCAAAATAAAATAAAAAAGCTGTTTTGGCTGAATGTGGGACTCGGCTCAGACTTGCATACCCTCTCCCTGCATACACTTTTGAAGAAACAAATCAAAGGAATAACAACTTTTTTCACACTTCTGCAGAAAGAAATCAGGAAGTTTTGCTTATTAGCAGCTACACTGAATTGCTCCAGCCCGCATATCTTTTTTCACAGCTGAGAATGACTTCTGTAGATTTAGCACTCTTCCAGACAACTACTCAGAAACTAGTTCATTAGGCTCTCAGATTGCCTTTCCCCAAATCTCCCATAAAACATTCACCACATAAAAAGGCACCAACTCATTATGAACTCTCACAAAAATTACCCATTTTCTAACAGACCAACATAGCAATGTTACATCAGCTGCTCCTGATACAGACTGTTTCCTAAAGAAAGATGGAAATGAGGAAGTGAGTTTTATTTTGTTTTTAAATTGCAAAATGCCCCAAATAGAAGTTATGAGTCAAATTTGTTTATTAAAGTGAAGGTGAAAATTCAAGAACACTCAGGCCAACTTTGCCACCTCCACTTTTATACTCAACTATTTTAAATTTAGTTGCTGCTTTCTGTTTAATTGTATACTATAATTCAGGAAATGAAACAAAGGAGGTTTGTCAAGATAAATTGCTAAAAGCTTTTTTTGCTTATGGTTCCATTATCTTCCAGACATTTATTGATTTCCATAAATTACTGATTCCATTATGTATTTATCTACCAAACAGAAGATGCACTTGATTTATCCCCTAAAAGCTGTTCGCCCTCTTCTCCAGTTTTCAGACTCTTCTCTGGTTCTAGTCAGTCACTGTTACTCCAAATTAGTCTTCTAGTTCCCCTGCTACTCTTTGGAGACAGCTGTTTGGGTTTACTGATTTATTTGCATGCAGTTTCCAAGTACCGTTTCATTTGTTCATCAGTTCTTTTTTTTTCCCCCCCACTTACATCCATTACAGCCTTATCATGCAGCAGCACACACCGGCTTTATTACTACTAAACAGAAAGTGGATTTGAAGAAAGGCACCTATATCTTCATGATTAATAATTTTATCTTCTTCATCATTTCTTAATGGTCCCTAGTTTCTCTAATGCATTTGTGAAAAACATCTATTTCTATCTAAAATTGCAAACTCAGACCTTTTAGCCATCCCTTGTAATACCTCTTATATGCTCCTTGCTTTGTGCCATTATAGACTCATATCCTTGATTATCAAGGATACAGACACCCCATCTCTTTTAAAGAGTAGTAAGTTCTAAATATTTTTGTGCATTTTAGCACACTGCATTTTATTCTTTTCCTATATGTTGTATGCAGTCAGTTCCAACAGGACTAATCTGCTTTAAATAAGAGCAACACCCAAATCAGCGTTGTTAAGGCATTTTGCTGGACACTTTCCTTGTTACATCATTTTAGAATTTAAAATTTTGCACCTTAAAAAAAGTGTATCTCCTAGATTGACATGGTTGTACTGGACAAGTCCTAAGAAGAGAAGAGAGATTTCAGGCATCCACATTTCAAGACACAGACTTAGAAATGACTACTTGATGGTCTAACTCCTGCTATATTAAGCATTCCACACACTTGATAGATGTACACTGATGAAATATTGCCTAATGTGTGAGATTAAGAACTCACGTTTGTGTAACGATACCACAGTAAACTGGAGATGTTAAATGTTGGTATGCCTTCTGTCCTTCAAAATGAGATGTAAATCATGTGAGATTCAAGAAAACTGTGCACATTCTTCCTTCATGAAACAATTTTTAAAAACTTAATGTAATCCAGAAGAACGGTGTGTGCATGTGTGTGTAACAGCATACATTTTGTCTCTGCATCTCTTGCTGAAAAAAAAAAAAAAAAAAACATTTATACAAAGTTTAGCCTTGCAGGTGCTTTTCTCCGCCAAAATTATTTGAGCTGCATTAAAACTAAGATGGAAGCAAACTAAGTTATGCTGGCAGTAAAAAAGCAATTCAGCTTAGGAAAAAAAGGGCAAGCAGTACAGCATTTGCACTGCCTCATTGCAGTTGCCACTGTAATTAAAACGGCAGAAGCATTTAAATGACCAGTTCATTTAGACTGAACGAAGAAAAAAAAAAAACCAACAGAAATTCATGTAATAATGGAGCTGTCTAATCAGAGTGAGAGCTAGGCTGTACATTCAGGATATGTACCCATTTGATCTCCATTACACGTCTCTGGGGCAAGATCTTTGCATGTACAATGCAAGAATTGAAATTGCAGGAAAAGCCCAAAAGACAACAATTAACAGGCTTTTTTTTTAAAAGAAGAATTTCGTTTTCATGTTTTCCTTTGTTATTCAAATGGAGGGGGGAATGAGGGTGTGTTGTTTGTCCCTGCCAATTGGTATTTAAATTTAAAAGGTCATCTTCCTTTTCACAACTATTTGTCATTCATTTCTCACTTTCACGTGCTTAATGTACCCGGAATCCAGCAGAACAATAACCAAAGAGCTAATAAAAGGAAGTCTGTTTGTTAAGCTAATTTCGCAAATTAGAACTTTAAATCTCCTATTGGATCACATAAATACAATAGAAGAGAGTATTTACTGTAAAGAAGCATTAGCCTCCTGAGGATTCACCGCATGATTACACAAATCCCTTTCTGTTCAACACTGCCATGCTCAGCTACCATTTACTAATCAATATCCAGGCTCCTCCACAACACACCACCACACTCTCGGGAGCAGATTATGTCTATTCAGCATAGTGAAGAGAGATGGTTCTTTTCAGCTTATTTCTAATGACTTCAGTTAAGTTCTAGATTAAATGGAAGGACTTTTTTTTTTTTTTTTTAAACTTTCAGTAGCAGCAGAACAAATGACTAAAGTCTGCCAGTTTCCAGATTGCCAGCAACCAGAATGGGACTAAAATCTCCCTATTTTAGGTTGATATCTTACTAATACCTACCCTCTGAAGTCCATTTAAACTTTACCACATACTTCAGTGGCTTTCAAGAAACTTATGAGTTTACAACTTATTCCTGTCCGTATACTCTATCAGAAGAAGGAAAAACGGTTAGCAGAAATTAATAAAAACACTGCCACTACCATTTAATGATGTTTACATACTCTTACATAAAAGAAGAAATCTGAGAAATGAAGAATATATTTGTAAGCTATTCTATTTCAAGAGGCAGCAGTAATAGGGATGGTAAAACACAGCGAAACCATGATTTCGAGGCTGAAAAGCAGCCAGTGCCATAATCAAGCACTGTCATTTGATTATTATGCTTTTGGAATGAGACAACAGCTATTAAAAATTCTGCTTGCCACCAACCACCTAGGAAAGGTATGTGTTCATCACCACTGGAAGTCACCAAGTTACTTGTATGGGTTGCAACATGATCAGTTCAGAACATGGCCCACAGCTCCCAGACAGTCAACTACTCCAGCAGAAGAAAACTTTACTATGATTTCAGTCAGAGCTGACCAGTCTCGAGTTACCTAAGTCTTCAAGACTTCTGTGATAGAAAAAGACGAGAAAGCTCTAGTAGACATCAAAATAACACAGCAGCTCTGCAAAAGTGTTTGCAATTTTAGAAACTGCATATGAACATTGGTCCTTCCTCTGTCTGCGATACACAGCCCAAAATCTTCATTCCTCAACACAGAAATGTTAAAGCGATTTATTTATATACCTAAACATGCTTTTAAATTGGGTCTTTCCTCCTTCTGCAGCTGCTGATGCCAGAACCTAAATCAAAGCAAAGTTATAATCCCTTCAATTTCAATTCCTTATTATATTCTATGATTTATTCCAGGCTAAGTCAAACAGTAAACACTGGATGAGGTGTTTTTTTTAATTTGTTTTTGAATCTCATTTCACAGTTTTACATTTCTCTGCTTAGGTCCTTGCACATTTACTTAGTGAAACAAGCATTACCAGTCAAGGCTGGATGTGGCTCCGGGCAGCCTGGTTAGCAGTTGGCAACCCTGCCCAAGGCAGGAAGGCTGAAACTAGATAATCCTTGAGGTCATTTTCAACTCAGGCCACACTATGATTCTATGTTCCTATGACCTATTTGTGATGAAACGAAGCATTCACTTACATCATCTTTTTGGACCCTCACGCTTCCTATCTGCTCTCACATGAGCAGATGGAAATGGCTAGAGGTCTCAGTTTTATTACTGCAGAGTGGGCAACATTTGTTAAGTTTTCTCCTAAAATTGCTCATTCATTAAAAAGAATTTTGTCACTTTTTTAAGCCATGGTAAGTTTTAATTTGTGAAAAGCATCAATGTTTGTTAACTGGTTGAAATGCACTGAAGAGCAATTCCCCAAAAACTTGAAAACAACAATTGTTGTATAGTGGCACTTTTTCCCTATATTACTTGAGGTTTTTACTTCATGGCCAGATGCAGTGCACTCAAATGAGCAATATGAAAACTCATTCACTGAAACTTGAGAAGTTTCTTGGATGCGGAAAATCAAAAATAAACTTCGCATATATAGTAAAAAGACAAAATGAAATAAATAAAAAGTTCTACTGGTTTTTAAATCAGCCTCAGCAACATCACATGCAATTAATTGCCCACAAAATTTACAACAACAACTATGCAGATTAAACACTTAAATTCCCCGCCATCTAAATATTTAGACATGCAAATCTTGATAACCTACATTTGATAAGAAAAACAAAAACATTCCTTGGTTCAATAATAAACAATTGTAAATAGAAACTTTTTTAAATAAAAACATTATCTATTAAGTGATTGTATATAAGCTAAGTTTTAGATGTGGTTGTTAACTGAAACATTTCTCGGTGTTCAATTTTCAGTAAAAATATAGCAAGGCATAAAAGCATTCTTAAATTGTGAATAAGAAATGCACCATTTACCATTTTTAATGAGCAAGCTCTGAAGGATATAGAGGTAAACATGGAAAACAAAATTAGAATCTATAGTTTAATCAAAGGTTCCTGCTTACTGATTTCAGTCATGATTTACTCAAGATTAAATGAGCTATTTAAATCAAGTCCTCCATACTGTGAAAATAAAATTCACTTCAGTAACCATATTCACACAGCAGCCTGAGGGAGGGCAAATGCTGTAGAGGTGATGACAAAATGTCATGTAGGAGAGCACTCAATAGTGTTATCAGAGGTACAGTTATTTCAGGAATTCTACAGTTTTGTTACTGGATTCATTTCCAGCTTGTAGAGTAGCACTGTTGCTTTCCAGTCATAAATCCACCACGCAGCTGGGAGTTAGTCTGTGAATTTTGTCATTAAATACACCAGAGAACAGAAACCATTCTAAATAAACAAAAATAATGAAGAATGCCTAACCTTTGGTGTAGAACACATCAGCCCCCCTTCTTGCAAACCAGGGGAGCGTAAAAGTTTAAACACCAGAAAAGCCAGAAAGTGCACCATCAAATAACAAATAATTGAAAAATTTTGATTACGCAGAGTCAATCTGCATAATGACAATCAAATTTGAATGACAATCAATGAATGACAAAGTCATTCCAGATCTTGCCAGAACAGATTCAAGGTTTTGCTTAATTAGATACTTTGTTCCTAAAAATTAAGCTTCAAACTTCAATACTAAGCACAGCTCTAGGAGGTATCTGCATGCAAGTGCCGTATTTTTGGCAGCAGCCAGGGTGGGTGCCTAAGAAACACTATAAAAGTGGGACATGGCAATGTTTCCTGCAACTGCTGTCCCAGCCACAAAGCATTTGTCACTTAGCAACTGCCTCACATTCATGTCATTTCCAAGCATTTCATAGGTCTCATGAATTTCTCTTCTACATCTTGGGGCAAGGAGTTCCAAAGTTTTAACTACATTGTGACTTTTTTTTCCGCCTTTCAGCAGCCATTTTTCTCACATTCCTCCAGTTTCTGCATTGAGAAAGAGAATAACCAATCCCATCTCTCAGGCTTTATGCCATTGTGTTCCACACATCATATATTTTTCTGTATAAATATAGATGACTCCCTTCAGTGTTTATGGAATTACTCCTCTTCAAGCCTTTGATTATCCTCGATGATTCTCTCTTTAACTTCTGAGATTAGGCCTGACGGGCAACAATTGATAAAAAACACACATACTACAAAAGTTGCAGGAAAGCAAAGATTTGCACAGTGTAATAAATCAGCTTTGTTAATATTTTTGTTAAAAATACACTTATTTGTAAACAACAGAAACTATCAGAATGGCTGCCTTAACATTCTGCCTTAGCATTTTCTCTGCACACTATTTTAAGTAAGATATGAGATTTTAACTCAACTATCCCATTTGCCAGTGCTTCAAAGTAAAAAAATTTCTATTTGCCCCTTTTGTTCTTCCTCTGGCTTAATTCATGTGGTGCGCAGGAGCTGTATTAAATTAGGTCCTTGGACATTCTAAATTACAGTCAGTAAATTATCTTCCTGTAAAAGGAGCTAATTTAACCATCTTAGATTGCTTCAGATAATTTGCAATTCTTACCTATTAACCATTAACAAGTCTCCTAATTTAACATGAAATGTCTTTGTTATTAATCTAAATAGTCAAATCCTCAGATAGTGACCTTCCCAAACCAGGTGGTTAGACTGGAAATTTCAAGGGTGGTGATATCTCCTTTCTACCATGTCTCCCCAGTCACAGAAGAGAATTGTCTTCAGCCTCTTTACAGAGCTCCTGCCAGGATCCTCTGATGAGAGACATGACATGGAACACACGCAGCCTCACAAGAGAGAACCTGGACTGCAGATTTTGTTCCTCCCCAACACCGAATGCCTGTTCCTCTGTGAAGCAAAGGATAAAGAAGCACCAACATGTAACTATAGCTTAGACAGATCAGGTCATAGTTACATACATGGCAACAGATCAGACAAAAACTGAGAGCCTGTTTCTTCAATTCATTACAAAATTCAAGCACAGTCCCTTAAATTAGTGAGGATGGAGGCTTTTCGCAAGCTTTGCTCTGTACTACCTAAAACACTGCTGCTAATTTAATTTCTGGGGCAAAGTACTTCAAGACACAATACTGGAAAAGATAGAAAATAAATTGGAAAAAAATGCCATCTCCAACTGAAAATGCAAGTGAAGCTGGTATCACTTGGTCACAGTGTGCCTGAAATTCAGCTATGTCACAAGAACTCTGACAAGGGAAAATATTTCTCTAAGTTAGCCTCACTGAAACAAATACCTTCCCAATTGTAAAGGTATTAAATATAAGTTACGGGTAGAAAAATAAATAAATAAATAAAAAAAAATCAGATATTCAAGTTGGAAATTACCCAGACAACAGAATTAAATGCCACCACTCCTACAAACAGCACTATGGGATTCTTTAAAAATTATCTCAGGATTCAGACTGTGCTTCTTACCTACAACACAACATTTATACTAAAGAGATGCTGGTGGTACTAATTTGGCATTCCCTACTCAATTACTATTTCAGTCTAACTCTGCTGCTTTGGAAATAATGTCAAAACTTGATCATCCAGCAAAAGAATTACTGAAGTGCACTGATTCTTCTGCCAGATTTCCTCCTTTGGGAAGGTCATTTTTAATTTCTGTATATGTTATTAACCTTCATTAGAACATCATTTTTTTCCATCATTATCTAACATTTGATTTTTTAGGCCTCATGTCTCCTCATCTTTCCAAAGAGAAAAATAAAGGAGCAGTTCCTTCTCCCACACAGCCCTAAATGGTCACACTGTATTCCATCACAAACTCTCTCCAACTGAGATAGCACCCATGCCAAAGGAGTCAGCAACACTAAAGTGTCATCAGTTTACTTCCCCACCATTCCTTTCTTGCCCAAGAACCCTGGGAAAAATGCCCTGTCCCTCACATCCTAGCCCAGCCAGCCCTCATCACACAGGAGGAGTTCACTCATATTCAAGATGCTCACTTTTTGCTGATGTCACCTTACCTTGTCTTTAGGGAAACAAAAGGAAAGCAGTGTTGAGATGAAATCTTCTTGAACCTTCTCTCACCATTTAGTCCCCTTCCTCCTCACATCTCCTCCACCATCAGTCAAGTCATTTGTCTTGTATTTTTCTGGTATTTACATTTTTACCCATATCAGTACTTATTTTTTTAAGCCGTAGTTCAAAGCATACTAAACCAGTGTTCTGAACTCATCAAGCTGCAGCAGTTCATATAACTTTATTGCCTCAAGCAAATAATTTTAAAAGAAAAAGCTTCCAACATTTTGGATGATGCACTAAGTTTTGAGTCTTCAGATCTAATGTTCATAATGTTTATCCGAATATCAAGCCATACTTAAAAAGCTATATAATGGTAGTTGATGAAGCATCACAGGAAATTGTTTCTGTCCACATACTGTAGCTAACTTGTTTCATAACATGTTAAAATGAACCGTAAGTTGTGAAACAAATCCCATAAAAGTCCTCTGATGTGCTCAAGTCTCTATCAGCTATATGACTTAATGATCAATTCACCAAAATACATCAACAAAACAGTTTAAAGTCTGCACTGGAAATGGATAAATGCAGAAATCCCTGTTAATATATTAGCTATTTACTGCATTACAATTCTGAGAGAATGCTGCTTGACAAAAAGCAAGCCAGCAATCCGAATTTTATCAACTACCAAATGCCAAAACTAGCAGTATTTTACTTTCAGATGCTCAAAAAAAGGGTTGCTCAGTAACTATAACAAAGAACACCATGTAGGAGCCCGCAGTATCTTTCTCCATATACAACTACCATAAACATAAGCTCATTCACCCTGCAATAGCTGTAGGATCAGGATAGCTGGAATGCAGAAAGAGGCTAATCCAGGACTGACTGACCATGACTGAGGGCCTTCCAGATTATATCTTACATTACAGAGAGTTTATTTTCCAGAGTTTTTTTATTTTTTAATGAAATAATGCCTCCTGTTACCCTTGCAATAACAAAAAACAAACAACAGTTCAATTAGTGGAAAAGTTTACAGTTATAGTTTAAGCAGTAACAGTGCTAAACCCTGCTGTATTCTGAAAACGCTGTTTGCGTAACTTGTCACTTACATTAACTGGAGTGATACAAGTTTGTCAATACATCACTGGGATGCCAGCCTCAACCCCACCCCCCCTTTGTCCTTTAATTAGCAAAGTGGTAAGATTCAAATACTGGGACTCCTTAGGGCTGGGGAAGAAGAATCCTAATCTACGCCCACCGTTCTGTTACCACAATCACTGTTTTCCTAGAACTTTTTCCATAGATGATTTCCTAAGTTAGCCCACCGCTGACATACCTACCCCCATTCTCAGTTCTCTACTTAGGTGCAACACTTACTGCCAGGCCCACTATTAATGTGCCTACTTTAAGGCCAAATAAGGCAGAACTTTTAAATGGATGTACTGCCACCCTCCCCCCACACATTGTACACCAACTCTGATCCTTTTCATACGTTCAGGTTTCCATCAGAAGGAAATTCATATAAAATCTCAAAGATGTAGGATTTCACCCACCTCCTACCACTGAGGCAGGACACGGCCAGAGCTCTCATGGGGCCAGGAACGTGCATTGCAAAGCATATCCTCCAGAATATGGGTCAGCTTATACTAGCAAAAATTCACTCTGCAAAATTAGGCATCAGATTTTCTTTTTTTTCCAAGAAACAGCCAGGAGTGCTCCCAGACCCCAGAAGGCATCTCCTGTTCATGATTATTTTGTTTAAGGGAAACTCTTCAGTTCCTAGCACATAAAGTGTTTGGAAAGTCCAGTTTCTGTAGCTTAAGAGCTACAGAAAAAAAAAAAAAAGCATAATCCCTGGCGTTGGACTGTGCTAAAATTTTTGGCTTTTAGATATGCCAGCACTGCAGGTAACAGGATAGAAGCTCATCACTCTACAGGTTTCAGCATAGTTTGAAAATACCCAAGCATCTCACTATTACTTCCACATGTGGTAGTGTAAATTGGTCTGTTTTGTAAATAGTTTCATCTACCTGTATTCAGCAGAAAGATGAAAAAGAATATTGATAGCATAAACTGGGCTGTTATGTAAATGGGACAAGTAAACCGATTCCAAGTAATCTTGAAGTCTTTTCTCTCCCTACAATAAAATTTATTACTACTCCCTACAGTAAACAACCTTTGGCAGCCAATTTTTTTGCAGCTGTCACTAGAAAAGTAGTTTAAAAAAAAAAAAAAAAAGGGGGAGATAATAGATTTTAGAACTTGGCAGTCATTCTTTACAGATATTTCTTGTGATTATCAACAGTACTTAAGGTTACTGTTTTAAAGCCACTTGCTGTGCAATAATCTGCTATTTTCTGCTAACATACTGGCCAGAGTTCTGTAAATATTTCTCTACTTGTCTTTTTATCCTTTTGTAAGCATAAAAATAACATTTACTTTCACTCATAGAAGCGTTTAGGATGTCTGTGAAAGACTGTTGTTTCTTGTCAACACAAGGAGGACAAAAATGAATTTTAAAGAAGTGGCAATAAGTTTTTTTAACCAAATTAGCCATTGAAGGAACATAGCTATAAATGTAGAAAGAGCCATCAAGTTTTTCAAGACAAATATACTTCTTACACAAGGATTAAACTGCATAATTAAGCATTACCAGCTCCCAGCTTTAAATGGATTTTGACAAAAGGTGCCTTATTTTGACAACGTATAAATTTAAGTCAGACAACATTTTTGTATCCATTTTCTAAAATATCCATCATTTCTCTGGAGTGGCTGATCAAACTTGCCAGTGAAAAACTTCTGAGTAGGCAACTTGTAATACAGCTATGGTTTATTTCTGTCAGAGACTGACTGCTGAAGTGTGAAAGAAACTCATTAAAAATCTCTCACTGTGATCCTGCATTGCAAAAGGAAAAAAGAAAGAAAATACTTAATGAAGGGTACATTTAGCCTGAAGCCACGTTCATATTCTACTTTTCATTTTACTCTATTTCAATTAGCAATTAGTCACAGAAATACTATTCATATTGGCCATACCGGGAGATTAAAGAGGTTAACACTTATTTTATGTTAATATTATGAAAGTAATGAAGGAAATCAAGAATAATAAAGTCACCTTACAAGAAATGTTAAAATAAATAGAAGCATCTCTTACCTTAATCTCAAGACAAGATTCACTGCACATGGTACTTCACTATATTCATCACTAATAGCAGGCTGAGACTATTAAAGAAAAAAACCCAAAAGCATTATTATGGGTGCCAAAGAAAAAAAATCCTGAAATACTTGCCATACTAACAGTCCAACGTGAGAATATTTCACACATCCCCTAACTCTCAAAAACCTTTTAAACACTTTCAGTAACAGTCTAAAATATAGTTGATAGCAGTAAACTCCTGGATTTAAATTACAGAGATATAAATGACAAGGCCCATATTAAAGAACTGATCAGAAGAGCTTTTAATCCACCTTGTATCAAAACTCCAGTAACCTTTTAAATAACACGCACACAGAGTAACAAGCTACTATACCCATTATTTCTGTATAACTATTTTGGATCATAATCAAGTCTTACATCTACCCATCTGCTAAGAACTAGCAGTGTAACAAAGCAGGTTTCACAGCTTGGGGAATGTCTTCCACTGAAAAATCATACGCATCTTTCACACCATCACTCCTACCTCACACTGTTACTCTGTCCAGTACAGATTGATTTGAAATCACAGAGGAAATTCTAGCGTGGAATCCCCAAGCTTTATGAAAAAAACAGAAGCATGAGGAACAGAGCAGGGCCCCAAGACATCTCAGCCCTGACTGGCAACTTGTACAGGTGCTGAAGCACATAAGGCACATCATAGGAGGTAACAGAACCAAATCTAGCAGGAAACCATTACTCTTTGTGCAGATTTCTGTGACACCAATGAAAATCAGATCCTCCAAAAAAAAAAAAAAATAATAAAATAAAAAAAAAAAAAATGCAGGTGAACTGGCAAGCATCACCCACCCATGGAACAGGCATTTTTAGATAGAAAAAAACTTTTGCTGAAAGCCAATCAACTTAAGCCATTATTTACAGCATTGATGCTTCCTATGCTCTCAGCATGGAATTTTACTACTCTGAATTAATCCACTATGCCATTGTACTGATCTATTTTACTTCATATGGCATTAAGAGTTTTAATTACAAGCTAGACACTGTGATATGTGTCCTGACAATGAAATATTATTTGGAGATCTTTCAGCTACTCCAGAAGAGCTATTATCACTCTGAAAAAAGGCAGCAATTAGTGTGATCCAGTTGAGAAGATTCATTAAAAACGGACAAATTACTTATCTTAACCAGTTCTTTGGGCAGGAAAATAACATCACTTTGAATTTCCTATCTATTTTATTCAATGTGTACTCAAATTAATTTCTACAGGCCCAGCTGCACGGAGCTCTGTCTTCATCAGTACTTGCCATACAAGGCTGCAGAAACAAACTAACACTCTCCCTTCAATTTACATTTTTAATGAGAGAAATTGAAAGAGAAATCCCTTCACTCAAAAGAAAAAAACCTGGAAGATGCATTTTTACCTCTGTGTTCTCTTCTTTAACTCTTCGTGACTAGAAAACAAATGAGGTGAAGAATTAAAGATTCAGAAATACTAACAATTAAGACAGAACATCTTGCAAACTACCTGTCTTGACACAAATAAAAGTTACCTTCTCCTGAGAAACAGCAGCTTTGCCTTCTTCACTCTTTTCATCCATTTCATCATCACTCCATTCCCAGTCTCCATCTTCTGTTTTGTGGAGGTGACCACTGGAACCAGGCACTCGTCTAACCTACCAAAATATTAAGCGTTCTCCATTAAATAGACATTAAGTTTTCAATTGTGTCCTGGTTAATCAGTAGCTCTTCATTATTTTTATTCTATATTCTTTTTTAAATTTACTGGAGGACTCCCTGGCACACTGGAATAATTTCTAACACCAAGGGTCAGTCATTGCATGGGTTAATTCTTCCCACTGGTTCAACAGAATTCACATAAGAAAATGGAGGTGGAGGTAGGATACATTTTACAGCTGCTTCAGAACAAGCTCAAGTAGATGACAACTGCTTAGTACAAACTAAATCATTTCAAGGCAGTAATTCAAGGAAGCAGAGGCTACACAAACAAGGTTGTTCTTGGAATACAGGTTTTGACAACTTTATTCTGCTAAAAAGCTTTGAAATGTGTAAAAGGCACTGAGGGTAGTTTATAAGTAAAATTCTCCCTTTAAATACAAGGTAGGCAGACATGTACCACACTAAACTAACTCGGAAAACATCTGTAGATTAATCAGTAGATCAGAAGCCTCATAAGCAACAAAGATTGAGATTCAAATTCAGTTGCCATTTTGTTTTTTTTCTGAGCCTGACAACATGCTTGTTTTCCCAGGATCCTGATCAGACTGAGCAAAATAGAAGAACATCCAGCAACTCTCGCCACGCATTGTCATGAATTAATGAGACTCGTAAGATCGCTGAAAGCACAACACAATAATCAGAAGTGCCAATGGTGCTTCTCTAATTATTGTACATCACTGAACCAAGATACTAAATACAGTTCATACTGCTCCACTTCAAACACTCATACAGGTAAGCTTCCTTACACTATTAATTCGAAAGGTTTAAAGCATATTCTTTTCAAGTAGAAAAAAAAATGATTTACTCAGTACATTGGCATGAGAAAGAGGAATACTAAGTGTTCACAGCCAACAGAAGGAAGAACTAACATGGCAGAAATAAAAAAGCAGCTGTAGGCCACGAAGAATTATTGGAAAAGACACCTAATAAACTAACTTTAAAATGAAGTTGCAATCTGAACTAAATGGTATTAACTCAAAACTCTACATATCCTGTATGTTATTGGGGATACTGTCAAAAATTGCCTGGTTCAAATTGATTCAAATTTGGTTTCACAGATTCCTGTCCATTCTGATGTCATGCTCAGCATACTTCAGCACAAGGATTTAACTTGCTCTGGTGAGGTGTCCAGCACTGATAGTTGGTAGCGCAGCTCTCTCTCAAAATGGTAAAGAATATGTTTTTTAAAAAAGAAAAGCCTGATTTCTGACTAAAATATTACTGGATTTTTTTCCCCAACTTAACAAAAATAGAAATAAACTAAAAATAGAAAATAAACTGATACTAACCTTATTCTAAATGCCTCCAGTTGCTACAGGCCACAATGTGTGAAAACACACAGCATGTGAAAGATTGCAGCTTCTTCTAAATTCTATTAGATAGAAATCTGGCAAAATACAGGCAGCATGAAAACAGTATAGGGCACTAGAATTTTGACCCTCTAGAAAAATGTGACATGGGTATTAATGTAATCCTTCTCAGTCTTCTTTTGATAGAACAGAGAAAAATAGATGGCTATTTCTCTACTGGATTTGGAGCAATGCAAAGTGGAAATAGTTGGACTTACAATACAAAAGCAGGAGTCTGAATGCAAGGGTCCTCTTCCAAAATCTTGTACATACACAAGCAGATATATTTGTGTCTCCACCTACACTCTTTAACCCTCTTCCTTCACTTCATATATAAGCCTCAACTAGAGAACAGGGTGAAGCTTCTAGCGTCTCACCACCTTTCCATAGTCACCTTCCTCTGTCCTTACAATACTGCCCCTTCACTTTTCTCCCCTATAGAATCCATGAAAAGTACCCTACTCAGTTTCTCTGTATTTTGCACTCCTCTGTAACCAAGATGAAAAAAAAAAAAGGATATTAGGGGAATACTCAGTCACTTAAGGACAAATTCTGTACTGCCATCCCTGTTTCTCAAACCAGGCTTCTAATGCACTGCTCCTACCTCCAGCTGCACAGTAAATGGGCTCTTACTGTCTGCATCATCAGGAATTATCACAGATACAAGGGATGGCAGCAGGCAATTCACATGGTTCTTGCAATTACTGATTGTCCTACCAGGAGCAGTCCTGACATAGGCTTTTGTTTAACAGCATGGACATAACAACACAACATCCCAACAACTACATGCAAGCTTACAGAAAGATATAAGCCACAAGCAAAAACAAGCTTTTTCAGATACAATAGAGTAATTTAGAGACATTCACAGACTACTTGCACTAACCAAAATCTCTTGTGCATCCATTTTCAGTTGTTCTGGAAACTTGTTCTAAGCAGAATAATGTTAATGTAGCTTAATGATGCTGGCAGAGTCACAGGAAAAAGCTTACTGATGAAGATGGATCGCATTTCAAGCTTTTAAATAGATTGCCTTTTAATAAGCAATAAACAAATGGCTCAAAGAAAAGAAAGTTACTTCAAAATAAAATACCATGTTAGAAGAAATGATTTTCTTGGAAGGTGTCTGAAGGCAGAAAAACATTAGTCTAGACTTGTCTTTCATCCATCAGACTCTTTCCCACGAGGACACACATTCAAAGAAAATCGTACTTTCAGCTATAGCAGAATATTTGATCTATTCAGATCTCAAATCAATTCCCTCTTTCTTCCATCATAAATCTATATCACTAATATCACATATCTAATGGAATGATACTAAGTTTATGTCGTAATACATACTTATCATCAGCTCTTTAATACCAGTATCTTTTCAGATTTTCAGTGCATTTTTCAGAGCACATTTTTTAAAATGCATATAAGTAATAACATTGAAGTATTTTAGGAGAATGCTATCATTTTACCATCCTCAACTTGCATTTTAAAAACAGCAAAGAAATAAAACACACTGCAAAAAGTAAAGGAACAAAATTTACAGTATGCAAAGCTTTTTAGGCTTTGAATATGGAGCAGCCAGAGAAACATCTTGCAGGATGAAAAATAAGGCAGTAACGCAGTTGAGATAATCTAGTAGTTTATCACACTGCGTCAATGGATAGTCCTGGGACATCCACCAGGGCTGCACAATCCTACATCTCCTGGCACCTATGTGGCTGCACACTGAGAAGATTCTAATTATCACTCCTGGACAAACACTGACTTTTTCTTTTCTGAACAAATTCTCTGCAAGATTCACAAATTGAAATAGCCCTAGCTGATGTCAAACATTAATGGCTGTTTAAGCAGGGAGGCAGTGAAAAGAAACTGGGATTGCCTCAGGATTCTCAAAATTGTCTACTTTCACCCCTTACAATGAAGCACATTGTGACATACCAGAACAGTTTATGCTTTCATTTACGCTCTCAGACCAAAAGACCCAATCAAAGAATTAGTAGGGAGCACTGCTAGCTTCCAACCAAATCAGCTCCTGAATTTAGCTGGCACAGGCATTATAGCTGGCACAACATGAGAAACTGAAATACCATTTTCAGTAGTTGTCCCTATTTGAATGAACTTCAGACAACAGTTCAATATCATCTGTGCTAAGAAAGCATTGTAAATTCCCAAAAGTAATAGGGACATACCTATCCATGCAGGCTGCTCTAAAATTAGCACTTCCTATTTATTCCCCTGGTACCTACAACAGAATAAGCACAGCTGAATTCCCCTGCATGGAACAAAAATTGCACCCATTGACATTCCCTGATGCTTGCTGAACACTTATGGAGGCCAAACAGTATAAGTATCTGCAGAAGTTTCCATGGAAATAAATAGGTGGCATTTCTTTCAGAGCAACCTATGTATTTTTTCTAGATGACAATCGCACAAAGTTTTGTTATCATAGTATTATTAAGATTGGAAAAGCCCTCCAAGTCCATCTAATCCAACCACTCACCTAGCACCAATATTGCCTACTAAACTGTGTCCTTAAGTACTACATCTACTCTCTTCTGAAACATCTCCAGGGATAACAACTCCATCACTTCCCTGGCAGCCTGTTTCAATACCTCACCACTCTTTTTGAGAGAAAATCCTTCCAAACATCCAACCTGAACCTCCCTGGCACAACTTGAGGCCACTTCCTCTTGTACTGTCATGAGTCATCCAGGAGAAGACCATTTACATTCAGTTCTACAAAAACAGGTGTGTAATAGAAACATTTTGATGAAGAATAGTTAGACATACGTACTAACTGTAGCCTGTAAAACATTCACATTGCACAGTACAACAGCAGGGATCTGTGTCACAGGTGTGCATCTGTATCAAAAACATTACAGCATGGCCCATCAGGGGAGAGGAGGGAAAGGTCATCTATTTTCTCCTATCAAACTGCAATCCTCTGTGGTAAAGCTTAGATTCTTTCCCTAGGTAGTGAGCAGCATAAGCTTCTTTGAAATTCTGCAGCTTGTAAAAGTTCATTTAAAAAACACTGTAGTGGGCCAAAACAGGAGTGATTACAAGAGCTTGTGGGAACCTGATGGGCAAAAGAACACTTGACTGTTATCTGAAGTGTATAAAATATATAGCTATAGAAAGCTGTGTTCACCCATGTACAACATATTCATCTGTTCTTTCACAATAATCTTTCTGGGTCACTGCAAGAATATATGGAAAAAATGGTTATAGCAGCTGCAGATCTAAAGAGATCACACATACTGGCAGCAATAACAACATCAAAATATTTTCAAATATCAAGGATACCCTACCCAAACTCACAGACAGTGGAACATGATGAATGCCTCACAGGCCATCTAAAATTCTACTTAAAGAATCTCTTGTATTTCTGACAGAATTTGACTACCAGCTTCTTCTCTACAGAAGTATTTTTTCTGAAATGCATGTTGGAGGTAATCTTAAGCATTACATATTCTTCTCAAAATAAACTGCTACAGGTAAACCAGTGTGAGTGAACAATGTCAAGTGTATGTGAGATGAAGCATTTATCCTATCTTCCGGTATATCCTGGGAGGTAAAAAATAGCCTGAAGATGGGACAAAAGAAATTCAGTATCCAAGATGAGTATAATTTGAAAACATAACTTGAGTACTGCCTCAAAGTATACCACACAATAATCAACAAATAAATCCATATTGTGTGCCCTATTTATCAACATTTTCAATGAGATTCAATGATACTTCACCCTTTAGAGATCAGATCAAGATCATCTGATTTTATCTTATAAAAATCAAGTGTGGCATTTCATTCACATGAACTATATATACAATATATTCTTCATCTGTACTGTGTTAAACTCCTGTCCTTTGGGATGAGGGGGAGAGAAGGTGGGAATGGAAGTATTAGGAACATATCCGCAGTTTCTATCACAATTACAAATCCATGATTCAATCTGCTGGAGAGAAGACACCTTTGTAGACCTACGCAAGTCTGAAATAGTCAGTGGACTATAGTTCAACTTTCCAGTCATCCATGTCATTGGTGAAATTCACAGAAGTTCAACAGCATCAGAATGGATGCTTGTCTTCAACTGTCATCAGCCATTGGACTGTGGGTAGTTTGAATTTCTCCATATTCTCATTCTCTTCCAGACTGTTTTATTCTTTTTCCCCGCTTTCCCCCCCCCCCTTCTACATCCATCACTTCAAAAATCAACTTTGTTTCTAGGCTAGTATCACTTAAAACAGACCTCCTTATGCTATCCTGTAAGAAAACTAGTGAGAGATCACTTACCATCTGATTGGAACAAATCACATTCCATTCCTCAGCAAAGCATTGGCTCTTTGGACAAGACCAACACTTGTTTGCAACTTTCATGTGCAAAGCAGAATAGCTTTAAACCATTAGTAGATTCTTCCATCACCACTAAGTAGTTGCCACACTTTTCTGAGACTGTGATGCAGGTGATCTTTCTTTCAGTGTGGTCAAAGGAAGTATGATAAAGCCTTTCACATCCACAAGTACCAACCAGCCTCAGATAACATACTGCTTTAGTACATTAACCTCAGTGCAGAAAAAAAGGTGAATAACAACAACCTTAATGCTGGTCCTAGCAAGAGTACACTGCAGGAGTTGCATTTGGAATATTTTAAGTACTTGGATTTTCTCTATTGCAAGACTGATAAAAGCAAGCATAGTTGTATTTAGCCCCTATGATGACAGCGTTACAACAGTTCAGAACATTCTATTTGCCTTATCTCTGTGCAAACCTCTCATTTTACAAAAGGAAAGAAATAAACCAACAAATGCAGTGATTTATCCATGTTCACAAAGTAAATCTGAGACAGAACAATGAACCAAAACAAATTTTATATCCCTACAAAAATAAGGAATGTTGCATTCCTTATTTACAAGGAATGCAGTAGCTAAACAATGGCAATTTCTCCGACAGCTTTAGTCAAAATACACAGCATTGATGGCTCTTTATGCAAGGATTATCTCTCTCAGTAAATAATTCAGAGGGAAGCAAAAACAAGTAAAAACATGTGCAATTCTAATTTGAGTTTTATTGTTAAAAAAAACTTAAATGCTCTTTCCAAAATAGAACTACACTAATTCATAACTTTTGCTAACAAAGAGAACAACAAAAGCCTTGAGCCTAACAAAGACAAATTAACATGTATTAGAAAACAGATTTCAGAAATTGGAAGGAGCACATAGGGAGTAAAAAAAAAAAAAAAAAAAAAAAAAAAAAATTTGAATGACTGGCACTTAAACTGCACCCAGAGAAGCAGTTAAGGACTGTAACTAAAAACAGTTTGTATGAAGAAAAACTTACAAGCTACCATCAAAATCACCACAGCTTTAAAAGAGACAATATGAACACCAGCTGAACAAAGCATGCTTGAATAATGAGTGAAAAGAAATGACTACCACAAAAACATTAAATATAAAATTATTATTGTCTACACCCTTGCTGCTAGTTAGTGGTTATTCCAGTATACATCAGAGTCATAAAGACAGAATAAAATTATGTTGGCAAAGCTATTTGTCCTCATCCTCTTAAAGGAGGATACAGATAAATATTCCTAACACACAATAATATTCATAAGCTTTCCAGGACACAGAATGCTTAAGCAATTGAACATGGTAACCACAAATTCTGATAATCAAAAATTTGTTCAAAAATTGCATTCCAGAGAGATCTCAAGCAACAGAATGCAGAAACTGCCTACATTCCCCAAAGCTTGATAAAAACCAAGGTACAACACAAGAAAATTAAAAAAAAAAAAAAAAAAAATGTTGTCTTCTAAGCACTCATGTAGTCGCTGAAAGTAGATATTAGAGAAGCTGGGGAAAGAGGAACCTATTATTCATCTCTAATTCTTTTCCTTCTGCAGTCTCTTCACAAGTTAATTGTTGCAATGGGACAAGGAAAGGAACGAATATTTTCTAAATGTTAAGATCTCTACTTCCTTATTCACAGCTCCTCAAATCAGCAAAGAACTTGGCCCACTTACACATTTAGTATTTTATTCCAGAATCTAATTTTTTGAAAACAAAAATGACACACCATGAGATACCAATGCATACATGCATAAAAAGCTACTGCATTACAAACATGGCACAGTGCATCATCTACATCACATATAAAATTAGTGTGTTTAGTAAGAGTAATTTCAGGCATCTCATCTTATTTCCCATTCAATAGAAAGATTACTGAACTAATACTGATTTTTCCAGTATTTCAATTATTTAAGCTATTCCTACTGAAGTCTCTATGATAACTGAATGTTTGGGGTGGGATTCTAGTCAGATTTATATCTTTTACTCAAAAAAGAGAAGAGGTAACCTGAACATATAGTAAGCAAGATGCATTAGTGTACGTAAAATATATAGCCCTAACACGCATTAAACATTTCAGTTTCACAGAAGGAAGTTTATCATGCTCGATATACAGGTAACTTAGATCACAAAAGCAATTTGCTCCTAAATTCTTATAGGGAGGCAAATGTGCAGACGTGACTCACTTCACACCTAAAGAAGTCTTTGCGGAACCATAATCGCGATCATTAACTTCTAGCTATGTAATAGTCAGTGCTGTACTAACCTTTCCACTTGCATTTCTACAGAATGAAATTTTACTTATTTAATAATTTTAACTAAATTCTAGAATTTTTACTGGAAATATTCTTCTGGAAATATTACATCCCATGAAGTCAGATAGCTTAGCTTTTTCTAGCGACAAAATTTTGTCTTATTTCACACTGATGCCATTCAGCTACAGCTGCTAGTATGTATGCAAGACACACACAATCCCATGCACCCTAGAGAGCAAGCAGGACAACTTGGTTATTTATACATGTTTTTCATTTACTGCATCCTATCCTAGTAAGAGCCAAGATTTTACTGTGAGACAAAGAAAAGAAAGTCCTTGCAGAATTCTCCCTCTTCCAGAGGCAGACATTCACCTCAAGACACACTGACCAGCAGCAGACTTCCTGCATGCTCTGCTCTCTATTCCAAGATGGTTACCACTTCTGTGGCAGAAAATTAGTTAATAGGTATAGCATACACATGACAGCCATGGCTGCAGGAAATGCAAAACAAATATCAGTTCAAAAAACAAGACAGTGCTCCTTAGGGCTGCTGAACTAAATGCTCCACCTATTCCAAGAAAGCTGATTCACTTTCTCTTGAATTTCAGTGAAATTTTGAAGAAAATCAAAGTGAAAGAAGTTAGCAGTGGTCTGGCAGCATACCTCAAACTAAGGTTAAAATACCCCCCAGTCAACAATTGTTGGGCACACTGGAGAGGAAATGATTCTACATAAAGGCACAAGTGCTTACAGGATTGTTCCTTGTGATAGTACCTCTCCACTTGTATCGAAAGGCTCTAAGATTTTCATTCAGAAAATTATTATTACAAAGATCATGCTGTTAAATTTTACACTTTAGAACACTTCCGTATTTATGACACCAATTACACTCAAATATTTATCATCATTACTTCAAATAACTTTCGCAATGGCAGGGAAAAGCTACATTTCAAAATAGCATCTCAAGTAGCTTTTCTAGCATACAGAAGTATAGAAGTTTTTGGATTCAAGAATAGTGAAACATGCCACAGAAAAAAAAAACCACACAACAACACTAAATCTCTATAGTTAAGGAAAAAAATAAGCTCAAGTTTCCAAAACAATTGACATAAGCTAGGAACACATGCTTACCATCACCTGACCTGGCACATGAAGCTTCCCAAGTGTGGGAGTAACCAGCACTTTGCCTCTTCATCCTTTGGTAACATCAATTACACCCCAATTCTTTCAGTAAAAGAGGTGACAGGAAAAGAGGGAATTAATGCTGATCGTAAAGGTGCACAGACTGAAGACAAGATGGGAACCTGTCAACATGAATAAACACAAAGCACCCCAAAAGGAATTCCAAAAGAAGCTGACAAAGTGTATTTATAAGCAACTTTTTGCACTTCTGGTATGTTCAAAAAAGATTCCCTGATACAGAATCATTTATTTAACAGAAATATAACAGAATATATAAATATAACAGAAATAAAGAGTCTTGGCAGAATTGTGCTTACGTGCCTCAATCAAATTTCAGAGAGAAGACTGGCTAGGAAAACTTCAAGCATTTGCAATTTTGAAACTTTATAAAGTGATGGTCAGAATCAACACTTTTTCAGTGGTTCCTGGAGCACAAACACTGAAGATCATCACTATCTCTCAGCCACAGAAAGTACATCTTAAACATTCCCTATTTCTTAAAAAGATATAGATACATGCAAAGGATTCCAATTCCAACTGTTCAATGATCCTCAAGAAACTACATAAAGAACTGCAGCTTATTCCACACAACTTGAATAACATTAATCTGACATACACAATGTATGTATTACAGGTCCAATAGTAACTGGATCCATCAGTTGCTATTTAACATAATAAAAGAAAACATTAAATAGCAGCACACAAGTTTATTACTTGAAGCAAAGAGGAACCCCATCAAACGATGCCAGCCTTAATCTTTCCATAAAATTGTAGTAATGGTTCTTTGCAGGAGAAAGGACATCACTGTTAAACAGATTAGTAGTTTTTATAAAAAATATAAGCTTTAAAAAGTGCTGGTATTATTTGGTAACAGACAGGATAGGTAGCTTTTTTTGGTTTTGCCCTTTCCGCTGCTTCCACTTAAAAAAAAAAAAATAAAAATAAATAAATAATAATAATAAAAAATATATATATATATATCACAAATCTCAAAAGCTTCACTTCTCTTACAACTTCAGCATAAAGAATTTACCATGCCAATTGCTCCTGTTATTTTACTAGAAAAAAAAAAAATATATATATATACACACACACACTAGAAGTAGCCCATTATAGACCACAGTTCTGGTTTCAGCACATTTTATAATATGTATTTATTTCTCTCAAAAACAGACCAGTTCCCTTTGTGAACATCTTAAGCCTGTAGCACAATCAGGTTTTACAAATTATGCCTTCAGCTCTCTTGCAAGCCTTTCCTGAATGTTTCCTAAAATACAAAAACAAATTTTATTCTCTATACCTATGCATATTTTTGCATTCCAATGCAATGAAGGAAACCAGCTTATCATCACATTTATCCAATCACGGCACTAACCTTTTACTTAAAACAGTTCTAAATTTAATCACAGTTCAGGATGTGAAGTAAAAGATAGATATTGGAGAATTCACTTTTCTATAAAATATTTTCACACAGAATAACATTAATCTTTTTGCATAACAGCTACACTGTAATCACATTTTTGCAAAAAGAATTTGAGGAACAAGAGCCTGAATTCCCACAAGTATATATCATCCTTTGTTCAGTAGACAAGATGCTTCCTCTAGAGATAGCTAGTCCTCATTTAACCCATCTCTCATGTCTGTGAACGCCCAAATCCCTTCGCTGTGGGCTATTAAGTTCCCCTGAGTTCATTATTTTGAAAAGTTTCATTTTTATTCTGATGTACCACTGCCTTTCTAAAATAACACCCGAGCAGTTCTAGTCTGTAAGAACTAGAAGGTGGTAAGATATTAAAGTTACTTGATGTTTTGACGTTTGCATTCCTTCCTCTTAAGCCACTCTGTATAATAATACAAGTTACAATATAGGAAAAATCTTCCGTGGTTTTAATTTGTGATTCTTTTCTTTTGTTTGGTTTTTTGTCCCCACTTAGAAAAGAAGTTAGCCTTAACTTCAAGTGCTTCATGTTCAGGAATGAGCTTTTTAGGCTTGTTTTTGGTTTGTTTAATTGCAGGATAGCCTAAGACATTGCCAGCAAGCAGCTAACATGGCATAGAAAGTAATTCTACAATAATTCCAACCTTTTGGGTCCAGATGCTAATTTTAAACTCTCAACTTGGAATTAGAATTGAGATGTACAAGCCATCACTCAGGACTACATAAAGCCCCTTCCCTTTGCAACATCTGTGGAGGTTTGTTGCTTTTCTGGGGAGCTTCAAGTCTTCTATGCTGCCCACAACTATACATCATGGAAACTTGGATATGGTTAGAATTCATACCTGCAGAAAAGAATAGGCACTGAACCCTGAACATAAACAGAAGTTACCATTTATCTTCTACATCAAATTAATCATTATTACTTCTCTATGTTGTACAACCACACTTATGTTTACGTAAAAAGCACAGATTGAGAGAACACCAATGAATGAAGGCTTTACAGTTCCTGCAGAATTTCTTTAGGCATTTCTGGTGGGTATATTCCATACTTCAGACAACAGAACCTTTTGAATGAAGAACATACAGGAACTCCTAGGAAACAAACACACTCCTTGATGTACACACCTTTCATGTTCTGAAGTCTCAAAGTTTTGAATTTCAGTACTTCAAGGTGACCCAGCCATAGCAGGTGAGAGCATCATCAGCATTTTTTAGTTTGTATGCCCTGAGTCAGTAGGAGTAGTGAATATTCTTGCATTTATGTTACACTACAAAATACAAGACCATCAAATCCTTCAATTCCAAGTAATTTCTAAATGATTTTTTTTTTTTTTTAATAATCCCAAAGTCAAGTGTAACTGGTAACCACAAAATATGGTAACACTGACATAAATTGTTATTCCATTTAAAATTTCATATTAGAACAATGGTCAAAATATTTACTTTGGGGTTAGGGTTTCATAAACCAAAAATGGAACCCACATTATTTTTCTTCAATAATATTAAATGCAACTCTACTGGAATTAATGTATTTACAGCTATCCAGTACATCCTTGCAAAAATGCTGTTTGCTCTGAAGCGTGCAATGTCATGTTTATGGAACATTTATGATTACCTTCAGTGAGATAAGTCAATAAGGACAAACTGTGAGTCAGAGATACAAATTCACCAATATTTGTTTTCTCCTTAGCACTGCAGAAAGGACTGCAAAAATTAAAACAACACTTAAGACATTTAAGATAGGAATTACTTTACAGTGTAAAGTTATTTACACTTCAAAAATGTGTAAATTACCAGTTCTACTCACTACTGGAATTAGTTACACCATTACCTTAACATCAAGAAATGAAAAAAATGTAATGATCTTGCATGAAATAACATTGCATGGAGATAATTTGAAATTGCATAAGTGTTCCCCAAATCTCTACTAGTTATTGAAGAATTCCCTTTTTGTTTAATGAATAAAACTGTACAGGTTAAAGAACGAAAGTCTGTTGCAAAAAACAGTTTGCTTTAAATATTTATGATACCGATCACTGGTTTGCTTTACTAGTCAAACACAAGCAATATCATGCTCAAATGATGAATGTGGCACTGAGGAAAACTGAGTGAGGGAGGCAAAGCGATGAATTAAGAAAACTGCCACAAACACTTAGAAACATTCACAGGTTACAAATGGAATACAGGGGAGAAACCAGACGTGAAAAAAAAACAAAGATATTCAAAGCCAAAGAGGGAGTGGAGAAGTGAGCACGTTCCTATATGACTAGAGAAAACAAAAACTGATACAGGTGCTTGCACCAACTGCCCTTGCACTCTGAGGAATTTCTCTCCAAAGTCCTTCTTCCACATTTTCACCAAGTCTTTTCTTTCTAGGATAATGTTGCTTAAAGACAGGAAAGGACAACACTCAAATTGGAGACTAATTTTTCCACAGAATCATCTTGTAGAGTGTTCCCTGCTCTCCTAATCCTGCCTTCCAAAACCAAGAAGTTTTATGTCAATACTGCATCATGTTCTATCAATGCTCCAGACCGAGTCCAGAATTTTAAGCTGATTTTGTCTTAAGAAACAGCAGTGTTTTGGAGAAATCTTTATTACATAGTAAGTGAGCCAGTTTACTAATTTAGTATGACTTCTGTTTTTCCAACAATATTTCTCTGTTTATTACTTCCACTATATGAAGTTTCATTACCCAATTTTAATTAACAGCAAATAAGTTACTCCTTTAATTTCTATTTTAACAACTGTACTTTCAGACATGAACACGTATCTGTACCAAGGAGGATATTTTCAATCAATTGAATAAAGGAATTGCACTGTTTCTTAAAGTAAAAATTTCAAAATCAAGTTTAAATTAACATTAGTAAATTAAGTTTACTTCACCTAAAAACAAGAAATCCTGACTGTGCTATACAGTGTGACCTGATAGGTAATCCCAGGAGGTTACACAAGGCAGGTTTAGATTGCATATTAGGAAGAACTTTTTTCCACAGAGAGGGCAGTCAAGCATTGCAACAGGCTTCCCACAGAGTCACTACTCCCGGAGTGGGTTTAAGAGGCATGCAGACATGGCACTAAGGAATATGGTTTAGAGAAAGGACTTAGAAGGTAAGACTGATGGTAGACTCAATGATCTTGAAGGCCTTTTACAACCTAGATGGTTCAACAGTGCCACAGTTTTAATTCATACATGCCAAGAGAGACTTATACCCTCCTCCCCCTGCCCCAGTCAAATTAAGATGCTAAGGCCTAGATGGTATCTGCAGAAATAAAAAAAAGCCAAGTAAACAATTAAAAATACGGTAAATTGGCAAAGTAAATTAGGAGCCAGAAAGACGAAGGAAGATTAGACAGAGATGGAATTAGGTCTTTTCAGGTCCCTTTCAATCCAAGCCAATACATGGCTCCATGATCTTCAGATGAATGGACTTCAACATGAAGAAATGCTAATAAAAAGCTATCTGTTGGATGGATCATGAGATCTTAATCTGCATTTTCCAATTCTGCTAACCTGTGTTCCTCCAACCAGGCCATCTACTTGCTTAAAATAACCACACAGCAAAGAAAGAAGAGAGAGACAGCCTCATTTACAGCTTTCATTACTCTGTAGTGGAAAGCTCATTACTAGATAGGTTTCACTACCAGTGATACAGTCACATCAATAATTATTTACTAATTCTTCTCTGAAATCTACATTAGTAGATTTCCCTATGATTTTTATTTACCTTCAAGATCAAAGCTTGAAGATATCCTGTGAAGGGGGAAACTGATTTCTTTCCTGTCCTACTTGAAATATAAGGCTTGATCAGGAACATAAGAAAAGTTACTGTAGTATAACCTGCAATCATAATATATGCTGCAAGCACACATTTTTTTTTTTACTAAAAAAAAAAAGAGGCCCAAACTTATTCAAGAGATATAGCATTTAGAACTGCAGACCTTGAGCTGCTCCTAACATATGCTCCTATACCCTGCATGACTTTGTACATCATCCTAGAGGCAGCCCTGCTTGCTGTGCTGTGATAGATACGGCTGCCCTCTGCTGTCTATGCCTCTCCTAGACAGCACAGCTAGGATACAGTTTTTGTCATACAGTTGAGTTACATAGTATGTAAAGTATGAAAAGGGGAAAATAACTTTGTTTAACTTTGTGTGCACTGTTTGAATAATCTTGTCCTGGAGCTACTCTTGGTGCTAAACAGGAGTTGGACTTTGCATATACACTACTATGATCCATCTTTCCACTCTGTTTCCCTTAAAATGTCTATTCTGATTAAAACATTGAAGTTTCCAGTGCCTGCCATAATTGTAACTTCAACCAAGAGCACCTTTTAGCTAAATTAATTCTCCTGTAATAACACTGTGCTCAAGGATGTCCTGCAATCTATTCTGCCCACAAATTTCAAGTATGCCATCAGTACCAAGAGTGTGTGGGAAGAGTCTGGGGTTAAACAAAAGCCATGAAATTTGTAAGCTGAAATTCTCCAAGCTTTATATGGTCTAATCAGAAGAATTTATTTACTTTCTGCTTCTCTCAATATTGGTGCTGGTATTTATTTACTTTTGCAAATTTGCCTTTAAGAACTAAGAAGGTTAACGATTAAGTTCTCCATACAAAAACAAAAATTATCCTGGAGTTATTCCATCAGTCTTTCAATAAAGCAGTAACAGATGGCAGCACTTCTTTTAAGTGATCCTACATTCACAGAGTTTTCTGCAATTCAGCTCTCCACATGACCTTCCTGACAAATTTTCAAAAATATACACAATCACAACTAACACAAGACGAATGGAGACAGGCAGAAGAGCCTATTCTACCACACAGAAGAAGAAAGCACAGTGGGAAATCTCATAACGTGAAGCTGAACCTAGCAAATCACTTGTTGCTGTCTGCATTGACAAAGTAATGATGTGTGTTAGAAAGGTGACAAGTTCCGTAACAACCACTGATTCAATTCAGTCACTGTATACTCAGGACCTCAGTTCAAACACAGAGGCAAAAAAAAAAAAAAAAAAAAAAAAAAAAAGAGTCAACTTGTTTTGGAAGTCAGATGAACAGAGTTTGAGGCTTTGTTTCTCAGAGCAGAAACAAGTAAAACCAGCACCACCCTGCACAAGAAGAGCTCGGAAGCGCAGCTGTATTAACAACAACCTTTGGCAAGGTGCATCCATCAGATTAAATCCATTATGGAAACAAGCAAATGATGCTTTGTTGAGGTGGTATCAGTACTGTTAGAGTCATAAAAGAAATCTAGTGTAATGATATTGGCCCCACTATATGCAGATGATAGTTAATTTCTTCTACAGGATAACATGCCATTCAGAACCATTTCCCTAAATTAGATATACCACAGAGCTAGAGTTTCAATCCATCACTAAGGCTATTTCTACTGAAATTTTAATAAAAGCTGCTATCACTCATGCTAATTATCTTCTTATGCTACCTGATTTTTTTCTAGTAACTTACAACTCAAAGACCTGAAGAGCTTCTATTAACAGTGAAGAACAATATTACCTTCTGAAAAATAGAATTTGAGACCAATTATTACTCAGAGCTGATTTTTTTTTTTTTCTTTGAAACTAGTAACAGTTCAGACAGCTATAAAATGAAATGCAGATCCATGCTTTTCCCTGTTCACTTCATAAAAGTGGCAGTCATGCAGCAGATTTTGAAAATTAAAGAAACAGGATTAGAAAACACAAAATTGACACATGGCCTTTAGGGATACAGAATACTTACAGTTATAATTAATTTTTTAGTGTGACCAGATTTAAAAACTGACTGTGGAATTCTGGAAGCTGCTTCTCATTTTCTCTGTTCAAATATAGCAATTCTAGTCACAAATGAAAGAAGACTTAGCATTCAGTCCAAAATGAAAACCACTTCAACACATTAAAGCGTGTATCTATAAAACAGCTTAGCAAGAAGTTACAATTTAACAAAGGTGTAATGCAGCCCTGACCCAACCACAACAAAGCAGACTATTCTTCTACCATAACACCATCCAGCATGAGGGAGGCTTCCACATCTCTACTGACGACACAAGTATGACCTTGGAGAGTGTCCTCTGCTTGTTAGACTACACTGAGCTTAGAGCATTCACAGCAGCCATTTCCCCAGTTCTTCTAGTCACCAGCAATGCTCTCCCAAGTGAGAAGTCACATTAATGAAACTCAGAATGCCCAGCAAGATGCAGAGTTAACACTCATATTTGTACATCAGTACTGATAAGCATTCAAGTAAGTTCTGCACAGGAACAGGCAAGATGTGTTCCTCCTAGGCAAGTCAGTTCTAGAAGAGATTTAGTATTAAACTCTATTACCTGAAGAACCAGGAATAGGCTTCGTTTCAAGATTAACACAATCAAAATAAAGAGCTACTGAGACAAAGAAAATACATGCACAAATTCCAAATATATAATTTACAACACAGTATTTTAAAACCACGGTATAAGAATTGTTTAATCTTATTAATTTATTTGTAATATGAAATATCTTTACAGAGTTGAATGCTTTCCTCACAAATACAAGTCACACCTACCCACTTTCATGATTTCCCCAACAGGTCTGAATTCATTTTCAGTCAAAACTGTAAGCAAATACAAGCTATAAAGGCAGCAGCAAAACATCAGAATGCTATGTCATGAGAAAGAAAAGTAATGTTAAAAATTAATTGAGGCTGCAGTTCAATGCAACAAGGCAAAGTATTAATACATGCAGTAAATGCAAGAAAAATTTAAATCCTACAGAGCAGATGCAATACCTGCCCTAGCACTTGTACTAAATGCCAGCTCCTTATCTTTTGCTCTAGACATTCTTTCTTCCATTGCAGGAATTACCCTTTCCAAGAGTGACCTCTTAGACATCTTTACATGGTATGTGTGTGAGTAACCGAATTCTGCTTACAAAAGCTTTTTTTTTAATTATTAAAAAAAGAGGTTTAAATAATAAAACATATTTATATTTTATAGTACCTTAAAACAACAGCAAAATTAAGTGAATTTTAAATTTCTAATGAATATTGCATTCTTTTAAAAACTAAATAATTCAGCATTTTCACAAGCTAAAATTTATTTTTTCTATTTTATGCTGCAATTGAATGACCTATAATTTATTATTCCAGCATCATGCAGCTTTTTTTTTTTTTTTTTTTTTCCTAAGAATCACTCCTTTTCCAAAATTTTAAAGAGTTATCCAAAAGGGCATTCAGCAACCTATTGCTGATGGTGCAGGGGAAGCTATCACGCATTCATTTTGTAATTCCAGATGCTAAGTTAATTAAAGAAATAACTATATGTACATGGGTACATACAAGTTATCATATATTTCCTGCAACTAATATGAAGATACAGCTGGGAGATGAATTTAATGAGGTCCATGTTCTCTTAGAAACTTAGCTGATACTACAGCATGTCTAAATTACTCCCCTAACAGCTGAGAAGTAAAATGAGCAATGCTCTTTCCTCTCCACTCCGGGTAGGTCAATTCTTATGTGGGCACTGCTGCCACCTCGTGACCAATCAGCTGTACTTTGCATTTTGCTGATACTGCACTGCTCAGTAAGCTACCTCTCCTAAAAGAAGCTGTTTTTCAGCTTTCTATTCCAACTGCTTATAGCTGAAACATCACCACTGATTTCTCCAGTTGCCTCCACCTAAAGCAAGAACTAGAAGGAACTCAAAGGACTCAGATCCTGCTGACAGCCTCTTTCTAGCAAGGACACATATATTCACAATATTCACAAATGCAAGAGATATTCACAAATGCAAGAGAAAGAAGTGCCAGTTCAGTACACTGCTAAGTAAGCAAAAATCCTACAATATCCCTAAAATTTGTGTACCAGCAAAGGCTGCAATAGTTCACAGAGTCACAGAATTGCTCAGGTTGGAAAAGAACTTCAAGATCATCAAGTTCAACCACAACCAAACCATACTACCCTAACAGCCCACCACTAAATTATGTCCCTGAGCACCACATCCGAACAGTTTTTGAACACATTCAGGGATGGTGACTCAAACACCTCCCTAGGGAGTCTATTCCAGTGCTTAACAACCCTTTCTGTAAAAAAGTCTTTTCTGATATTCAACCTATCTTCCCTTGGCACAACTTGAGGCGATTTCCCCTCATCCTGTCACCTGTTACCAGTGAGAAGAGACCAACCCTGCTCTTGCTGTAAGCACCTTTCAGATATTGGAAAAGAGCCAATAAGGTCTCTCCTAGCCTTAGCCTACTTGTCCCCAGACTAAACAGTCTCAGTTTCTTCAGTCACTCCTCATAGGGAATATTCTCCACGCTCTTCACAAGCCTTGTTGCCCTTTTTTGGACTTGCACCAGCACCTCAGTGCCCTTTCTGTATTGAGGTGCCCAAAACTGAACATGGTACTCGAGGTGAGGCCTCACCAGTGCCAAGTACAGGTGCAGGATCACTTCCCTAGTCCTGCTCACCACAGCATTCCTGATACAAGCCAGGATGCCATTGGCCTTCTTAGCCACCTGGGCACACTGCTGGCTCATATTCAGCTGACTGTCCATCAGTACACCAAGCTGTCAGGCAGCTTTCCAGCCTCTCCTCTCCAGGCCAGTAGGGTTGCCTGTGGTTATTGTGACCAAAATGCAGGACCCAACACTTGGCCCTATTGAAACTCATATGGTTTGCCTTGGCCCATCGATCCAGTCTACGAGGTCCCCCTCTGTAGTGCCTTACTAGCCTCCAGCAGATCAAGGTATCATCTGCTTACCTTGAGTTCACTCAATCCCCTCATGGAGATCACTGATAAAGAGGTTAAATAGGGGTGGCCCCAGTACCAAGCCCTGGGGGACATCACTAGTGACTGGCCATCAACTGGATTTAACTCCACTGACCACAACTCTTTGGTCCCAGCCATCCAGCCAGTATTTCACCCAGCAAATTGTTCACCCATCCAAACCCTGGGCAGCCAGCTTCTCCATGAGGATGCTGCGGGGGACAGCATCAAAGGCTTTACTGAAATCCAGATAGACCACATTGACAGCCTTACCTTCATCCATGAAGGAGGTCATTTTGTCACAGAATGAAATCAAGTTTGTCAAGAAGGATCTACCATTCATGAACCCATGCTGACTGGGCCTGATGTCCTGGTTGACTTTTAACTGATCCATGGTAGATCTTGAGATTATCTGTCCCATAACCTTCTCTGACACCAATGTGAGACTGATAGGTTTGTAGCTACCATGATCATTTTTCCAGCCCTTTTTGAAGATGCATCACATTTATCAGTTCCTTTCTGAAAATATTCTCCATAAAACGTCTTCTTAAAAAGACTGCTTTTTGAAAGATGGACAGAGAACACTGTCCTGTTATCTGCAGAAGTTTTAGCAATTTCAGCAGTGTCCTCATGCTGGAGCAATACTGTCTAACTAGTGTTAAGTATAATTTCTGACAGATTATAAATAGAAGTTAAAATTCTTTCCTGTTTATTAGCTCTTATGAACAGCTGCTGCCTTCAATACTTAAGTTTTAAAATACTTACCTGTTCAGAATTTTTTAATTCTGTTGCACCTTACCTGGTAAACTCATTTACACAAGTACCAAAGGTGCAACAAAAATATCAACATATGTCATAGCTGTGCATTTAACTCAGACTCTGGAGTAAGGCTTCACAGGTCCAAGTAACTCAAGAAATCTCTTGTCAAGTTTGACTCTGACTTCCATATATTTGAATGCAACATTTAAAATAATACAGAGAAAAAGGTAATCCCCAATAAATACTATTTACATATCTTCATTCTTTCTTTAGATAATGAAATAAACACACGTTCTGCAGTTTATGAACCAACATGGGCATTGTTCTGTCTCTTCCCAGCTGCATAATCATGTCACCTGTATATTTCTAAAAGTGAGTGGGGAAAAAAGACGATTTGGGTGATATATATTTTGACAACTCTCATGAGGAAGTCTAAACAACACAAAGCTTACTGGAGAACAATAAACTGCAGAAACTATTCATCAACAGAATCTATGAAGGAGTGCATAAAAAAACAGCTTAGTCAACTAAAATCTAAGGCAATTATACAGTCCCCACCTTCATTTGCAATCCAGTCAAGAGAGATGAAAACACTCACCTTTTTTGCTCTTTGTGCTATATTAGGCGTTCTAGTGAGAAGCTTTTCAATCAGGTATTCTCTGTTCTGCAAAAATCAACATTCGGTAAGTTAAAAAAAATCAATACAGGGGGAAAAAAATCATGTAGATTTTAAGGCAGAGCAAAATTTACTTGTAGGGTTAAACGTTTTACCTTGGCTTTCTGGAAAAATTTGCATTTTAAAAGTTCTGCTGCTGTGGGCCTGAAAGATCAATAATATATTAGAACAGGAAACAAAGATCCCTCTCAGTGAATACAGTACAGGGCGTTAGTTAAATCGTATGTCTCTAATACTTTTGAATTAGTACTGTATGAATGGAGAAATGAATGGCAATAGCTACTAAACTAATTCACACATACTTACTTACCATACATGAAAAAATTAAGTTTCCCTATGGCAAAGATACCAAAAAAAAAAAATATATCAGTACCTAAGTTGCCAACGTTTGCCTTTTTTCTTTTAACAGAAATGCATTATACCCTTAAAACAAACAAGCAAGCAAATAATAAAAAAAAAAAAAGTCAGGCAACGTGCTTCCTGAAGTGACTCAAATGTAACTAAACTTTGCTCCAGAGCAATGAAAGGGTGATTGTATTTTTAAAGATAGTAGCATCAATACCTGTTAATTGAATTCTTTTATTTCAGTGATGCAAACAGGTATTAACTGTACTGACACTATTAACATGCTGCATAAACTAGAAAGTTATCAGGAGCATTTTAGAACTAAACAAACATCAAATCAACTGTTGTATGGTCAAAACCTAGACGTTTTAACTTCACTTGCAGTTCTGTTCTATCTTTTGGTTTGAAACTAGATGATCTTTCAGATCCTTTTCAACCCAGGGCATTCTATGATTCTTCTGATCGTGTTCAAGTTTATATTTTTGACATTTCCAACAGACTTTCAGAATCTTTCAGCTACTGAAATGATGATCCCAATAAAAGGTTTTACTGCCCTCTAGCCTCATGGATCTAAAGCTACATACCCAGACAAAACCTTAATATGGTGCTGAAAAAGACCATGGAGAGGAAAAAAAAAAAAAAAAAAAAACCTAAAAGCCACCAGTTTACTCATTCATTTTTTTGGGTGTTTTTTTTTTTGCTTTTTCGTTTGGGTTTTTGTGTGGGGGGGTTTTGTTTTTGTTTTTAATACTACTAGGAACACAGAACCTTACTAATTTTGGGGTGTGGCTACACTTAGGGAAGCTGGAGTCTCCAAGATTCATAATTTCTGAACAAACAGAAGCAATATTAGCTAGCTTTTCATTTGAACTACAGCAAGACAGTGGATACAAATCAGATTAGATAAGAAAGGAGAAAACTTTCTTACAGAACGTTCTGACAAGGAAGAAAAATCTGAACTGCTATATTTCTTTGAGGTCACATCTGATAAGGTAGTGAAGAAAACAGGAATAGTACACAGAACTGTTCACTCCTGCTAGAAATAGTGAAACTACTTGAATCATCAACAATAAGCATCCTGTGTAGTCAATTACAGTAGTTCCACGAGAACTTGTTTTGCTTCCACTCCAAAGGAACTGACTCTAAAATAAAGGAGTTCTTATTAGTGACAATGTGTTGACCACCATCCTTAGTTGTATTCCACATATAACCCTTAGACGGATAAAATGAAGGGGAGCCTTTTAAGAACCAATTTCTATGTCAAATTTTGAAAGTTCTGCCTCAAATCAACTTCAAACTTTAGGGTAAGTTTTAGTGATCCAGCACCATCATATCTCATTAAAAGGAATACCTGCAGTTAAAAACTAGATTCTTGGTAAAGTCTTATCCGAACTTATGTCCTCCATTGCTTCATCATTCCTTATGCAAAACACTTCTGAACAGGTCTGAAAGTACCTTCTTGGCTTGTTACCCACACTGGTTTAAGCAGTGAATTATAGCCAGAGACTGTAACCAACATTCTTTGCACTGAAGAGAAAAATTTTCATGCACAGATGCCCAAAAGAAACATCACTGTCTGAGAGATAATGCAATGCTAGGCATCTAATTTAACAGAACGAGCAAGTACATCTTCCACAACCGACGTTACTACTGAAGCATCTCTATGCCAAATTAACTCCACACTACAAAGAAACAAAAAATAGCAACAACTGTATAGCACAAGAATGCTCACTGCCACATTAAGAACAACTGGCACGTAGATCTCATCACCTATATGTGATGCTAACTGTTCCATTCAGATCAAACTTGAGTATGAAAATACTACATTCATGAGAACACTCATGTTTGAACACTGATGTCAGATAACTCTGGGCATTCCTCTGCAAGGAAAAAAAGTCATTTTTAATTGTTTATGTTTTCATACCAATTTAATCTTTCTCTGAAAATTACCGGACACTGGAAACTTAAAAGAAACTTCACAGAAGAGAATCACAGAATTATTTGGGTATCATGGGTTTAAGGATCATCTGTTCCAATCCCACTGCCATATGCAGAGATGCTTTCCGCTAGGTCAGGTTGCATATGACCTTGAATACATCCAGGAAGGGAGCATCCAGAATTTCAATAAAGATTATCCAAAACAAGATTTCATTCCTATATATGAGCAGCCAGCAAGTAGCAGTGCAAAGCATTAGGATTTGTTAATAAGACCATCAGTTGTAAAGAACATGGGAAAGACTTTTCAAAGCAGAATTTGAAGGATTTCAAGAATAAGGACAGTGCTATGTAATTTTTATTCCTTTTCTTAATTACATATATTTTCTACTATTGCTGCTTCCTCTTTTCAACATGACCACTACATATCCTGAGCTTAACGCTAGTGGAACACCAGCAAAGACCTACACACCCACTCAGTCATCAATCTCTTCAGACCAATCTTTTTCCCCCAGATACGTCAGATATAAGTTTTTTAAAAAGTTATATACTGAACACTCTTGGGAAATAATGTTACCCAATGTGCCTTCTCCACCTCCTCAGCAAAGAGGCTTATGAATATGGGTTCGCATAATAACAAATGAAGGATAAATAAATTATTCACACTGGGAACCTGGGACCTCAGCAATAGTTTTTAAATAGATGGTTAAAATCTCCATTATCCTGGCTATCCCGTTTCACCAAATAAAGAAAAAAGCAGCAAAGAAAACACCCTACAGTAACTTTAGAAACTCTAAACAAGCTAGGAGCATCCCACCTTAGGTTACAAAAATATCTCTCAATAAGTAATTTTCTATGGAGACATTTAAGTTAAAGGCAATACTGAGCGTAGTAGTTTAGTACTTTCTTGTTCTAATTTTTGAAGGCCATGAGGTCCTAATGTTTAGTTACCAATAGTTCTATCTGATCAACCTGAACAGTGTTGTTAGATTTATGGAAAATATCAAGATGTTTGCCTGAAATGGAAAAGATATAGAACATGGACTTTGATAAGAACAGGATATTTAAATACAAGCAAATGAGGTTAACAACTCAGAAGAAAACTTAAGTGACAATTCAAAGGCAATTTCTTCTCCCGAGATGAAGATACTGACAGCTGATATTTGCAAAATCCAAACTGTACACTGAAGGACAACAATATTTAAATAGAACTGTAAATAGTCGCTATATTTTAAAAAAGTTACACTGTACATGGCAATAAAGACCTACCTTTTGGAAGGATCTTTTTGAAGGCATAAAGAAATTAATTTTCTAAAGGATTTGCCATACTTTTTCATCATCTCCTTGTCTTCTACACCAGTTTCTAAAGTGGGAGGGTCATTTTGCAGTGTCAGCATTAACACCTACAGTAAACCCAAGAAAAATTACTGTAAGTAAAACCAAATCAGAAGATGTATAAATTAAGAGAATAACTGTTCTTCAGAGTACATACATTTAGATATCTTGATTTACAATTATAACAAAGTAGCGCTAAAACATCAAAATAACATTTCTACACAATCCTCGGAACAATTAGTGGTATAACTGTTATAAATAAATACATTAAAAAAAATCAATAATGCAAACACCACTTTACAATTCTTCAAAGAAAAGAGAACGTGTGGACTCCAAAACATTGAAAAAAAACTCTGCTTGGGTGTTGCAGCATCACTGGATGTTGAATTTCTGACAGGAATGTGGACAGATAAGAGTGAAACAGAAGAGGAATAGTAAGCAAGGTTGCTGCAATCAGCATTTCTGCTGCACAAATTAAAAAATACACAACACTTGAGTGAAACACTACAAGATCTAAAGTACTTCAGTCAGAAGCTTATGACAGTTTTACGCCTGAATAACAAAATATGTTTTGAGGCTGTTCTGATATCATCATATTCTTTTTTATCAGTTATGTTAGACACTATTCTACACCGTTCTTCACCTTTTCAGAAGTAGTGCTGTGTACAGCAATTGCTATCAATTTAAGTAATTTAACATTACAGAACATGGTACATCTTCTCAATTTTGAACACCAGTAGTAGTTACCATAGCAATAAAAAACATCAGCCACAAGGTTTTTCGGTAGCTGCTTTGTTTGCTGTGTTTTTCCAGTAGGCTTCCCTGAAAGGCAACACTGTCCAAGCTCTTCTTAAAGAAGTAGCACAAAACTCATTTCAAGAAAGCCCTCAGTCACTATCTTTATCAGAACCAGTAAAAAAATACATAAATCATTAACAAAATGATCAAACTGAGATGACAAATTTCATTTTCAAAGGGTAACTTAAATTCCAAACTTCCTGGTTTGACAAAATGAACAGCAACTTTCTTCTACTTTTAAAAACACATATCAGATACCAGACTTGCAATTCCATATAATTACTGGCACACTTTTTCTGAAAACCTCTACATTGTACTATTTTTAAAAGCCAATAGGCATAAAAACAGAACGAGGAAGCGCTGCCTTTATTGTTTTGGTTTCCACTGAAGTGAATGAAATACAAAGTAAATGCTAGTAACAACGGCCCAAAGCCCAGTTTTCTAGGTCTTCTCCTTGTATATCACTGCCCTCATGCAGCTGCCTATAGATCCTTGCCACCATTTACAAAATTGGCTCATCTTTAGTCATTCCTCAGAGAAAAATTCGCAGTGACAAAAAATATTTAAACACACAGAACAACCTGAAATCCAGAACACTTCAGCATCAATATAAGGTGACATTTACTTTCATAGGAGGATATTTGTGATAAGGTGCTGCTCCTGTTGCTAACTCTATGGCTGTTATTCCAAAACTCCACATATCAGCCTTAAAGTCATAACCTCGTACCTGGAATAGAGCCAGAAAGGAAAAACAAGGTAGTGATGTCTGAAGTTCCAAAAATTAAAGACTAAGAGATTTTATTTTTGTTCTTAAACATTTGTAATACCTGTTCCATTACTTCAGGGGCCATCCAACATGGAGTACCAACAAATGTTTTCCTTACTTTGTTACGAGTCATATCACCTCCTGTAGCCAAAAATGCACTAACACCAAAATCTGGGAAATGAGAAAGAAGTTATAACCAGTTAAACTACTAGTAACAAATAAAATTTCTCATATAGTAGAAGCAATGCCAGTTCTCTTGAGATAAAAGAACCACAACTTAAAAAAAAAAAAAAAAAAAAAAAAAAATTCTTTCTCAGGAATTAGGAAAACAAAATGCACACAGGACCTACCATTCAAAATATGCTCTTAAAAGGGCATTAGTTTCGTATGCTCATTTAGCAAAGTCAATGTATCAGCTAGACAAACCAGAGGTGTTTCTCATGACAAGGTATTATTTTAGGTTGTCTCTGGACCAAAGAGATTTTTTAGTTAGTTGGACTGGTGCTGGTAATACAGCCCTACTTCATAACTTTGCAAGCATCCACTGTTCAAAGAATGCATAAACATTTTCAAGCTGGGTACTCTTAAACCTTAAAATAATACCTTTTACATTTATTTTTCAGCAGTAATTCTAGGCTGCCTGGACTATAATCTTTTTCTTTCCCAAATTATCAGCAGAGATTGAAATGTGAATAAATATTTTAGTTATATAACCATAGCAAACCTATGGAACTCTTTAACTCTGTGGAAAAGATCTCTTTTGTTTTGGTGTGGGAGGTTTGTTTATTTTATTTTATTTATTTATTTAGGCCACAGCATTACAGAAGAGCCTGTTCCAGAAGCACTGGACAGGCAACTCTGAGTCCACACTGTCACTCCTCACTGTTAATTTTTTCCAATGGCCACAATAAAGCTTGCATTCTGAATCACCCTTGTGGTCTGGATTTGGGGGCTTTATCATTACTTTCCATTAAACAACCATTAACCATGGAATTCTGGACCTCTTCTACATTATTAAAACACAAATACAATAGACAAGAGAGAAGTAAACCACAAATAACATATATATTTTTAACTTTCCCTGCAGTTTATCTGAGGAATAAGAAAAATCATTTTTCCCCCCAAAAATCTGTAAATTATAGATTGGAGGGATTTCATTTGAATTTCTGAAAAGGGTGAACAGCTTCAGAAACACCTACTTTTAGATTTCAAATGTCGTAGTATCAATGCCATTATTTGTAACTATTTTTTGAAGAACACTACTGTCTATGAAGAAAAACTGTATAAGCAGAAAGCAAAAATAAGCACATAATTGAGATAGAAAAAAAAGTCTTTTCAGTAGCAAAGATAAACACTTTGTATCAAACAATTGTTTAAAAGTCCTTCTAGGAGCCAAGATGCAGAGCTAAAATTCTGACCATCTTTGAAAAAGACACAAGCCAGAAAATAGAAGAGGGGGAGGGCACAATGAAACAAGCAAAAACAAAGCAAAATCCCTCCTTGTATAAGCTTCAAAAGGAAGTTTCGCAACACCTCACTGAGAACCATGAGATAAGCATTTCATCAATTCAAGCAAACATTTCACTACAATTCCAGTCAAGCAATGTACACTTCTGAAAAGAGAAAGAATGCTTCGATGGCTCCTCAGTAAAAACAAGACATTCATGTCTCATTCCAGACATAGCTTTCAGAAATACACACTGCTTAACAACAGACATGACTCCACAGCAGCAAGCTTTCTACCACATAGCGGACACAGTATAATTGAAGAGAAATTTCATGAAGAGGAAAGGCCAATACATCACAAGGAAAGAGCTGAATGATCTAGTGTTAGTTACTAGAAGTCACAGTAAAGAAAAAGTTTCAGAAGTCATGATTCCAGTGTATTAGCAAAGGATTCTGAACTAACGTACGCAGAGCAGAGGGGCTGGCCAAATAAGCATAGCCCAAAAGCCATTTCTCCTCTGGCTCTTTTACCAGGACTGGGCACTGGGCCAAGCTTCAGCCAAGGCCAAACCTCCTGGGCTGGGGGGGGACAAGGCCACTGCTTCCACAGCAGTGGGGCTGCAAAGGAAGGCACAGACTGCCAGAAAATGTTTGCTCTAACAAATTTCTCAACTCAAAGGAGGCTCTAGATTTTAGCTTAAGGCTAAAGCTAAGGAAAGGTCAGGCTTTTGTCCCTAAAAAATTGTCCCTGCTAATTTTTTCACCTTAAGCACCTGAGGCCTAGATTCAACTTTTTTGGGGGGTATCATTTAACACAAGAGTGAACATTAAGAACTTCTGCTGAAATGAGCAAGTTCCTACAGACAGCTATGCACAAACCCAAAGTGGGCAATCTTCTGCAAGAATCCTCAAAACACACTATTTTATTATTATGGGTTTTATTCAAACTCATTTTCTTGTATGGACTGAACACAACATGCATACTGCCCACACCTCCTACAACACTTCCACTGATCTGACTGCGATTCCTCTGTGTTATATGCTCTATATTTCATCTTATTTCTGTTCTTTTGCTGGTTTCTTAGATATTTTGATCCCTGCTAATTCAGGTTTAGAAGGCTGTAACCCTGATAAAGTACCAATCATCTTGTTTGTCCATAAGATCTTACAGTCCCAACAGATTTAATAACAGCAGTATGCTTGTAGCAAATATTTAACGTTTTATTTGTGAATAGGAAGCCTAAAATTTCCTGCTCTGTACAGAGGAATTTGGTAGTTGAAAAATAAGTATACTCAATTTTAAACAGAACAAGAAAATGCATGCGTTCGTCTTCTCCTCTAGAGACACTGAACAGAGTCTCTGTAAAGAACCCCTGAGGTCTGTAATCACAGGTCTCTGTAGAGCCATTCCTCTTATTTGAAGAACATATGGTCTACTCAATTTCTTTGAAGAAATGTATGGTCTTCAACATCTGTACAAAAACTTTCGTCAGAGAAACACTAGGCCAGGCTTTATTTGTGAATCACAGCATTTTGTTGTTCTGAGGGGCTAATGAACAACTATGTTTTCAAATGTTACTCTGTATATTAGCAGTATTTATTATAGGTAAGTCTTTTCCTCATAGAAACTTGGGGTGCAACAGAATGAGCAGTCAAAAGACAAGTTCTTCCAACAAACTAAAAAGAAGCCAGAGCATAACAGCTAGATTACAAATCAAGTATCTATTCTTCAAAGATTAAAGGGGATTGTACTTCAGCAAGGCAAAAAAGATAAACAAGGAAGAAAAGCAGCCTCTGACATTTAAACTGCCTTTCAATTAGTGTGCAATGTTCAGCTGCCCCATACAGTACAGCCCCATACCAACAATGAAACAAGTCTGATATTGCTGCACATTTCAGCTGAAATTCTGAAGTAACCTAGTAAGGAAACAACACCTGAAAGACAGACATTCCACATATCTATTTAGCTACTGAAATTCCTCAGTCCTGCATGCCCTGGCAGCACAATAAAAACTTTACGAGTTTAAGATGCCTGCAGCAAGGAGGAGGAAAAGGTCAAGAAGCCATATGCTAGAGCTGAACTACAAAAAGATAAATTAAGCTTGTGCTTGAATGTTATCTGATTACTGTGACAGCAGATTTGACTGTGTGTGGAAGTTATAATGAGAAGTCAGCAGCTTTTTCTTCAGATTGTTCATGAGATTTGCTTTGAGCTTTTATTTATTTATTTTTTTTTTTTCAGTTAAATGGGTTACCTGGACATCTACTCCTTTAGAGTACTAGAAGATCTACAAATTCTGGAGTATCGTTTGCCTAAAGCACTATAGAAAATGAAGATGACTGCAGGGTATAAACAAGTGAATAAATGTAAGTAAAATTCAAGCCTGTAGAATTGACTATTTACTTTATTGTAAAAGCCTTAAACTCCAATAGAAGAATTAAAACTGGCTCAGCTGCCAGATAATCTTTTCCCTTCTCATTTCATAAACTTCAGGTACTAAAATATTCAAGCCCTTCACAAGGTAAGCTTACACAAAACTTTGAAAGCATCCTTTATTTGAAACCAAAATTTCAGTTACAGCCATTCTTATTACTGAGGGCTACTAAACAGGAAGGTTTCACCCCTGGGTCATGAGTTATAAGCTGTTAAGGCCCGTGAGTACTCCTGGGGAGAAAAGTAAAAAAATCTCCAGTGAGAAGTCTCACATATCAGTGACTACTTCAAAGATAAGGTCCTACAAAAGTGTAATACATACAAGACTTTTCAATCCCCACCGTTAGTATTACTTCCAGAAACATTTCATGAAATAAACCTAAAAATAAGAATCGCCACTATTTGCAAGCACTTTAAGCTATATCAGTGACTCTAAAGGAAACAACAAGAGATCATTGATGTTTCCTGATGTATTTGATTGGACACAAAAAAATAATAATTTCTAATTCATATCATTAACCAAGCATTCTAAAATTGGATGACCTGCAGCTGCAGTGCTTCAAAAAAGGAATAGTTAAAAGTCAACAGAAAAACTTCTATACGTTGCCCCTACATCAGCTCCAAATACCTTTTAATTTAGCCACTACTTCTCTACCACTGCCATTACCTGCTATTTGTACAGAGCCATCTTCACCCAGCAGGATGTTGCCAGCCTTCAAATCTCTAGAATGTACAAATAAGAAGTTACCTTTACATAAAGAATACATATATTTGTTTTTATGTAAAAAGAGACAAAAAAACACCTTCAAATTTCTTAATTTCATAAGATAGCATTTGAAAATATTAAAGGCAGAAACAGGAACTAAAGTTCAAAATGTAACTTACTTTCAATAAAACAGAGCGCAGAATAAATTAATGAACTCCATCTTTATATACAACCACACATATTGGCCTTGGCATAAAATGAGCAGGATTCAGGGATGCGTTTTTAGAACAAATACTGAGGTTCAGCTCTTTTGCCTCCTTTTATAAATATAACCTCACAAACTTTCATACCTTTAGAGCAAGAACGAACACTTTCTTACATCCAAATGCCTTACTACTGGGAAAAAAAAAAAAAACAAAAACAAAACAACAACAACCCAGTTGCCTTTGATCTGTTCAGAGAAAAGATCCAACTTCGAGAAAGACAAACAGAAAATACCATTTGTGCATTTCTCTAGATTTCTATGCAATGGAATTAAGTTTTTCTATGGTGTACCATGATGAAAAGCTACTTGAAACTGAACCTGTCAGAAATGTGGTATGTTCTTAAACATCAACTACCTATCAATTTAACATATCACTCGTAGGTAACTTAGATTAAAAAAAAAAAAAAACAAAAATGGCTTTTGGGGTGGGAGGTTTAATTGCTTCGATGTTTTGGTTTGCTTTTTTTGTCCTTAATAGAAACATACATCCCATTCTTAAAGCACAGGATCTTTCATACACAAAATACCATAAACATTTAGCTTTCCAAAATTTACTGAAGGTAACATTTTGCTATTGAATATAACATAACCTGCTTCCTCATACGTAAAGGAGAACACATTGAAACAACAGAATAAAATCCATTAATTTTGGGAACGTCTCCAACTGGCAACTACTGCTTAAAAAAGGACTCCCTGACCTATCACAGCTTTCACCTCCCAAATGCAAGGGGTAAATGAAGGCGTACAATATTCTTTAGATCAGCACTTCAGTGGCGTTGCACAGTTTATAAACTAGATGCTATAAAAAGGAGAAATCTCACATGCAATAAGGAGCTTTATCTCTTTTAAGCTTCTTCAAAAAGGTACACGGGCAGTTCGCAACTATGACCTCAACAGATCCTGTTATCCCTAAAAGCTGATGGATATTCCTTCTGCAGCAACATCAGCTTAATAAAAAATTACAAATTAAGTTTTATGACAGATCTTTGGAATTCCAGAGCAGAAGTTAACTATACTTTATTTCTCCATTTATCTTAATTTTCTCTCCACAAAAGGAAGAAACTTCTTAATTTACAAAGGCAGTTCATTTATAGGATGAGACAAAAGCAGTACACCAAAAGAACTATTACTCTGCTACATCTCTACTACCACCATTTTCAGTTCTGTCTGCCGTGATTATTTTTTTTTTCTCCTCTCTTGTAAAGAGCAGTCCTAGAAACAGAGAGCCCCTTGTTGGCACTTTCATAAAAAGGCAAATTCGCTACAGCAAAATTAATCAGGGAGGTGAAAGCACAGCATTTCCTTGCAACTTCTAAACAGTGGAAACAACCTGCTGATCACTATAATATGCACATATAGAACACCCTAGGGCATCTGCACAATTTATAATGAGAAAGCCAGCAGAGTGAAAACACACAGGAAAACAATCATTTAGATATGTATACACCAAGATGTAATTTTCATATCAGTCCCAGCTTCATGTTTGGTTGGTCATAAACAGAAATCTGTGCTATTAGACAGTACTGACTATCAGGAAGAAATACATTTCACATTTACACAGATTGTTCAATTGCCTTATATAATGAATGGGTTTATTATGCAACACAATATACAACTAGAAGCCACAGATCATACCACAAACTAAAGTTAAATTAAATCTCTGGAGTACCAGCAGTTACAGGAATACAGACCACAGTTTTTGCAGACTTAGTGCAGCACAGGCCTATGTTAAATATAAAAAGGAAAGAGAATAAAGTAAAATACAAAGAATTAGCAACAAACTAACAGTCAAGATTAACAGCAGCTGCCTGAGCATTATCATTTAAGAATTACTGATTGCATTCAAGCAATAGAATTTGCTTAACCAAAAAACTGCAGCTGACCAGTACCAACAGCACCCTATACATTCAACTTTGAAAATATTTTTCACTGTGTATATGCTCCTACCTGTGAATTTGCCCATTCTTGTGCAGATAGTCTAAACCTTCCAAAACCTCCTTAAGAATTGTTGCTATTATGGGTTCTTCAAGGACGCCATTTTTGTGCTCTCCTCTGTTGACAATATACTTTATTATATCAAGCATTGAACCTACATTGCAAATCCAGGTAAGAAAGAAAATATTTCAGATTCTTGAAGACAACATATTTCTTCATTCTCCCCTTGTTATTTAAGTTTTCAGCTAACTAGTTCTTAGAATAAAGCACACCATACTTTCTTTCAAACAAACAAAAAAAAAAAAACCAGCAATGTTTTTTGCCAAAAATATGGTAATTGTTCATTAGGAAGACATACTCGATAAGTTACAGATGCAAGTCTAAAGCAAATTTAAACAGACAAGCACCAAACACGTTTTAGTTTATTATCCAACTTAAATTATAGTTCGTGAATTTATGATGTAGGATAAACAGGAAGCTGCAAGACTAGGAGATAATCTTTGAAGACCAATGTTGTCTACATTCCTACTGACGCATACTTTGACAACGAATTTCAGTTATTGCTATATCTTCTATCTATCCAGGCACTTTTCAGTACTTCAAAGTACATTCCCCTCAAAAAAATAAAAATAAAAATAAAAAAAATCACTGGTTCCTCTCAGTGCCTGCTTTTGAGTGAATAGAACAAGAGAACTGAATAATCAAAAGAAATGTGATGTAGGACTTCCCCCCATGCTTTCTAGGATAACAATAGAGATGTCTGTCGCCAACAAGACTAATTTTGAAGAACACCATGTGGCAGCTAGGAACCTCTTACTTTGGATTTCACTTTTCTAAGCCTAAAGTGCATTCAATTTAGTCCCTTTTGCTTCTTCCAGAACCATGTGAAGCTGTAATATTATTCATTAATACCACAAAAGACTGTAAAAGGTGTTCAGTTAGCTTAGGCAATAAAAATAATTCAATGTGTGTAAGGCCTGTCCTAGGAAGAATAAGGAACTAGAAATACACGTGGGTTTTTTTTTTGTTGTTTGTTTGTTTGTTTTTTTTTTTTTTTTTTTTTTTTTTTAAAGAGAGGATTTGTAACTCCAAAAAAAATGCCACATTGACAGAAGTGACTTAATTCTCACCATTACTTTTCCAAACACAGCCTTAATATACAGCTATAACAAAATGATTCAGAATAAAAAATGACAGCAATTTGATCAACTGAATTAATCCCAACAATTCATAGTATGTAAGATCAACGTACATACAGTCTTTTTAAGCTCATATATTCTTGCTATAACATTCAGCATGTCTACGTCTTAAGATCCATCCTGTTAAGACTCTCTCACCCTTCCCCCACTTAGCTTAGGTTAGTTAACTCAAAGAACACACATTAGAAAATTCATACAATTTCCTTGCAGCTAAACAAGTATAAGCAGTAACTTACCCCCACTTAGCAGCTTCATAACCAGCCAAAGCTCATCCTTCACCACAAACGATGTGTAATAGGTCACCACATTGGGGTGATTGCATTGACTCATTGCTTGAATTTCTTTCTGTAAGAAATACAAAGCCCAGCATAACACAGACAGCTATCAGTTCTGCTTGTGTGAAGTAAAAGTTTAATTTCAAAGTGAAATACTACAACAGAACTGAAGTATGCAAAGAAGATGCATTAAGGCTCTATAGATCTATATGCAGGATCAAGTATCATTGCAAAGAACAGAAGGGATGCTTGGCCAGGAGATACAGGTATAATTGCAACAATTTTCTTCTGATACCAGCTGAGAAGTTACATTTAAAGTCCTATATTTTGAATGAGCATGAAGATGAAGTTGTGAGTACAGGCTGGACAACAGAACATGAAGGTGCTCAAAACCCACTGCCTTTCCTGTTCAAAAGCAGCACAAAAGGAGGGAGGAGAGCAGGAGGGAAAGAAGGACAGAAGGATAAAATATACAGAATCACTGGCCTGGCTCTGCTTACTCTGAGATGGACAGATAGTCTACGATGCCAGGCAATCAAACAGAAATAGAATAGGAACAATTAATGTTGCAGACTGAAAGTCTAAGGAAACAATTGAGCAGAGGAGCACGCAATCACCAAGAGATGCACAATGATGTGGCACTACCAAGTAACACCATTTAGGACACAGCTATATGCATTAAAAATGACAGTCTTGTATCTTTCCTTTCGAGTAAGGCTTTTTTCTATTCAGTATTCCACGTAACTGTTCTGTTGCACCTTTCTGGCTGTTCTCGTAGTTCTGTCAACTCTTAACACAGAATCCTCACAGCATCCTTTGAACCTGAGTGTTGAGCCTCAAAGCAGCTTTAGTATCTATAGCCCTACCTCTTTCCCCCTCTCTGCCTCTGGCCATGCAGCCCTAATCCATCCCTGGCATCAGAAAATGTACTCCTGGAGGGTGAGTCAGTCCAGGAGTCAATCCAGCTAGAAATTGAACTCTTAACCTCCCTCCCTGAAAAGTAACTGCCTTCAGGTGGCTCACCAGTGCTCACTTGAGGCTACCACTAAGGCAGTCCAAACTAGGTGGATTAAAGATGCCCATAGATGCCATTTTGAACTTTTGGCCTCATTTCAGTGACTGTTTTTAAAAAGTTTTCAGGGAGTTATTTGCAATGCACTCAAGATCACAGCCCCTTGCAATAAAATGTTAATTACAGCATTAAAAATTGATTTCATCTCACATCTATTGGTGAGTATTGAGTCAGCAGCTTACATTTCAGTTAGTTACGTTGTCAAGAGCCCTCCTCCCCAGACAGCTTCTCAGACCCAAACCACAGAAGGATGAATGCCTGTATAGCCACCTAACTGAACAATTCACAACACAGCTTCTTGGTTTTTTGTTTGTTTTGAGCTGGGACACAATAGGCAGCTAAAAGAGGAGAAGAAATGTACATGGACACAATTCCCTTTCCCAGCAGATGCACCAACTTAAATGCAAGGTAAATTACTGCCTCACATTCTCAGCTCAGCTATCCATACCAATCCCAAGTATAACTCTCCCATCCCTTATTACTATTTCATTTCTTATACCAGTTTATTGCATTACCAGCACAAGAAAGCAATTGTTCACAAAGTCTGCCTGCTGCTAATGGAAAGCGCTTTCAGTGTTTTAGCTGCATACAAGAAATGGAGGCAGAAAGTGAACTATCACAGTAACCATGGCCAAAGGTATTTTGTATCTCAGCTTTTCCCGAATGAGTATTCGGGAAACAAAGTAGAAAGCAGATGGGGGAAAAAGGGATTAAGTTTTGGTGGGAAGTAGTAATCTGTTGAGAATGGTCGGTTGGTTAGGATGTTTGGACTTGATCATCTCAAAGGTCTTTTCCAAACTAGTTAGTTTCATGATTCTAATTTCTAACACTCAATTCTCTGCAGCCTCTATCAGTTCAGAAAAGTAAGAAAATAGCACTCCATAAAGGTGTTATTTGGCTGAGACCCATGTTATGCACCAGTGAAAGAGAAACATTTACTTAAAATATGCATCCTATGGAACAGTTTGTAGCAGGATGTCCAGGTGAATGCCCAGAAGGCAGTCTTCACATCCCATAGCTTTAGACATTTGACTGTATCGAAGCTAGAGGAGCATTTAAACTTTCAAGTATTTCTCATCCCTCTGCTTCTGTGCTTCTTTCTCCTTTTATCTTTAAGTTCTTTTCCAACCTGAGCAATTCTATGATTTGTGCTAGCATAAGCATTTGGGAACTGCATAAGGAGCCATGCCTGGGTTAACAGCTAACTTCTTTTCAGCCAGATTATCTCTGGTCCTGTTTCACTGATCAGCTGCACAAAAATGTATCTGCCTAAGGGCAGCTGAGCGACACAGCAATAAGCAACCATGAGACATCTACTTTGGTGCTAAGCTATAGCATTCATGGGACCAGCCTCCAGCTCCAAGTGGCCAGGCAGGTGACACAGTTCTATAGGTGTTCCTGAAGGACACAGACATCTGGGATATAGCCACTCAGATTAGTCATGATGTGTTATGGGCTCCTCCAAGAACAATCCAGACAGAACTCAAATTCCTTGGTGAAAGATGGAGATCTGGAAATAGCTGTGTAAGGGTATTTAGATAAAGACTTCACTTTACTGTTATTGACCAGCTCCATGAGTGCCATACTTATCTGACAGTACTCCACTGTAACAACTAAGCCTTATAATGGATATAAGAGCTCCCCTTCCTAACAACACATAACACTCAGACACTCTCTTAAAGGCAGTCCACACAACACATAGCAGGCTTACTACTGTAATGAACATACAGACATTTCAAAACAGCATTCCATTCACACTGTCCTGAGCACCTCAGAGAGAGCACAGACAGTAAGCCATTCTGTGGATGTGTCTCTTTTTCTCTTGCTGTTTTTTGTTGTTAATGTTTTTAAAAGAGGAGATATGGGGATGGGAGAAGATATCCTTGTCAGAACAGTACTAAGGACAGGAACTTCTTCCTTGGCTTCTGGGGTTAAGTTACATTTAGCTTACAATAGTGAGAACACAAAATATTATAGAAAACAGAGTACTGAATTTCAAGAGTTTGGCTGTAACTTAAGTATTATTTAAATCCCTCCCCCACTGCTTTTTCTATTTTAACTGACAATGGCCCAAAACTTAAGTCTGCTTATGTGGACATCAGGCTTGCTGCATTTTCCCATGGCTCTGAAGGCCTCAGAGCTGAGAACATGAAGGATGTCTTTGCACACCATCCAGAAGTACTCAACGGCAGAATTACACTTAACAGCATGTTCAGAGAGCACTTTTGAAGTATCCCAATACTAACAAAAACTGATTAGAAAAACAAGTAATTGAGAACTGAGCAGAATCAAAAGTGTTAAAAAAAAAAAAACAAAACCTCAAGAGCATTTTAACCAGCTGGAACAAAAATTAGCAGGGCTATAACAGTTTTGAAAGCAAGTGATTCCCTTTTCCAGAATAACATCATTTGTAAAGAAAATTTAAGTCTCTATTAGAAATGAGTCTGAATAAGAACTCTTTCACTGAAAAAAAGTTTCCTATGCATGCATGCAAGAATACATGAAAATTACAAGAAAATCATATATGGCCTTTTTTTCCATTTGCTAAATGGAAACTGAGAAAGCCAGAATTCATATTTAGCTAAAAAAAAAAAAAAAAATAAAAAAAAATAAAAAAAAATCACACAAAAAAAGAAAACACAGAAAAGCATAAAGAAAGAAAAGCTACCACGGACAGTTGTCTTCGTACCAAAAGATAACAGTATGGGGCCAGAAATTCACCAGACAGTAGAGATAACTCAGCAGTGAGAATACCCAAGTACTTGTTAAGGTAATCATTTACAATCTCGTAACTAACTGCCATCATCACTACACAATCCAGATATCTTTCAGAGTTTCTGCAGTTTTGGCATTTTATTTGTTTTGTTTTTAAATCTGTTGCAACTTTAGTTCCCATTATTCAAACTCTGACCAAATAGACCCATGTTTGACCATACCACATTAATTAATAGTTGTGCTTTTACAGAATGTTCCTTATGGGCTGTAGTAATTTATAAATCACGGCACAGCACGTCACTTTGGACAGAATTTATCTTTGAGTTTTCATCTGAGAGAAATCTCACTACTTCAGAGGTAGTTTCCACTACCACAATCTTCTTAAAAAATAAAAATAAAAAACAACGCCCCATACAAGCTGTTACATAAACTGAAGGCAAATGCCATCAATCACCGGGGAAGAGCATTTTGGGTCCTCTACTGTAAACAAGCCATTTTTTCTGAAGAAACTGGATGGACCATACCCTCTGTATCAAATTCAAGATATCTTTTGCACTGGCAATTCCCTGCTGAGGAGATCATTTCCTTCAGAGGCAGGAATTTCTGCATTAGAAAAAGCCCACAGTCTCTAGGCAGAAGTATAACCTGTGGAACAGAAGAGAGTATTCTCACTTTTAGAATGGCTTTTGGTTCTTTGATTCTTGCTATGCTGCCTATATATAAATAAGCAACAGTCTTGTAAGCACCTGACTAGGAGCAATAAAAGTACCAGTGGTTTGGAGTTCTTGTTTGTTTTGGACTTTTTGTTGTGCTTTAAAAAGAGTTTTGTGATTTTGTCTGGATTGCCATGCAGTGCAGAGGAAGCAATCTTGTAGTCCTTTACAGGTGTCTCCCTCCTCTGATCAGTAACCCAAACAAACAACATTCCTTAAATGGTTTGCAACAGCCTACTGGATAAATGTACATTATTAGCTGTAACAAGAGTTTCCTTGTGTAGGTGGCAATGTAGCCATTCTTAGTTTCCCCTACAAAATGTATTATAAAATACTCAATTTTCCCCCCCATCCCCCATTTATGGTGCTTTAAACATTAAGGAGACCTACTAAATTTTGCCTTGATTTTTAATCAGTGTTTAACCAATGGAAAACATTTTTTCTCACTGTTGAGAAGTGAGGGACATCAAGACAGTAATCTCCTGAAAACCAAACATCCAGAAAGCAAAGGAAAAGATTCTTCCTGCATTTCTCAACAGTTGATTATCCCAAAGGGATTCAAATTTGTACTTGCTTCTGCAGCATTAAAGAAATACACATTAATATAATCCATTTTAGGAGAAAGACACACATTCTAGGTTACTTTCCAGTTCTTTTCTGTTACCCTGCATAAAATATTTGCCCTCACTTTTAGACCAAGCAAATACTGAAATGGAGAAGAAAAAAAAAAAAAAAAAAAAAAAAAAAAAAAAAAAAAAAAAAAAAAAACCAAACAAAACCCGAACACCACCTCCCTGGGAATGAGTTTCCCTTCGATTTACTTACAAGTAACTCATCCATACTGGTTTGGCATTTTTCTAAGTTGATCCTCTTTATTGCTACACGCTCTTGCCGGGGTTTGCATAGCGCTGCCTGTACAACTGCTGTAGCACCACTACCTGAAAAAGGATAGAAAAGAAGAGAGACTTAGCAAAATAGTAGTTTAAACCAGTGCCCATCATAAGAATCTAGCAGTAAAAAATTAAAATCCTTGGTCAATCTTTTACAGTACTTCCTCACACGCACATTTTTCTTCTGGGAAGTCAGTTTAAACACTTCTCAAATAGAGAATTTTTCTTCTGTACCTCAAAGCTTCTGTTCCACACTCCACAAACAAATTCCAAGATGACAACTTAAAATGCTGCACTTACTTACAAGTCACACCCACTTCCTACATGCATTTCATATAGTTTGGGAGCCATCTAACCTTTAGACACATCAAGAACATCAATGAAGAACATAACTTTCAGAGTTAACATGATTTTAGTGTTAAACAGAGATTCTGGGCTTCATCAAATGCTGTGAACTTTGTTGTTTCAAGTCATCCCTGATTAGCAGGTTTTTGTTACCACTATGCAATGGAAAGAAAAAAATATCATTGTAGTTCAACATGCCAAACCTTCCATAGTTTTGTGTGTTCCTGCTCATCAATCATGATAAGCTTAAATCGTACAAAAAGCATGCTGAGTCTTGCAAAGAGCACGAGAGGCACAAACGTCACACTAACAGTAAGAAGGTACGCGTTACATCTGTATTACATGGTCACACAATACACAAATAACGCTTGACAGAACTGAACAAAAATACTAGGAAAAACATTAAATAATCATTATTTTTAAAAAGCATGATTCATGAACAGCAATAATAAGAAGTCTTGTTGCTTCTTTCATTAAGCACCCATTAACTTAGCTCCGGTCAGTACCACCTCACTAAATTAATCAGATGATTGCAACTAGTATTTCAAGAGTTGTGCCCTGTTCACACACCTTACTGCCACATCAAGTAGAGCCGTGTGTGCTTCCTCAAAGTAATTACATCATGCTCAACCATGCAGAAATCTAAAATCCTCTGATGAGTGGTTTCTACCTGTAAATCTATTTTAATATCAATTATGGATTCCTGGTACCTCACTGAGTTGGAGCCACGTGCTATATTAGCCTGTTCAGACATTATGTTCTATTTATCCTCAGTAATTGGCATGTCCTAGAGGAATAGAAATTGCGAACAAAAAGCCTTTTGTTGTCAAGACCTACCAACATGGATACAGTTACCAGTTAACTTAAAACAATTGGAAGCTTTTCCCTCTGCAGCAGCAATACCTCACGACTGAGAGTTATTGACATGTTTTAATTGCTTAATCGCTCTTTGTTTAGATATTTCTATATATTGTTCATTTGCATGTTTGGTGTTTTGGTTCCTTCCACTCCCTCAGTCTAAGCAAAGCTATAACTCAGCATACAAGCTTTAATACAAAGTGCTCATCTCATCTCAAAGTCTCCACAGGATTTGCTAGTCGTTCTTTTACAGGACTTTCCTTGGTGCATCTTTTCTCTCTAAGCCAAGTACCATTTGCTACAAGTAGCAAAAGATCTTCACTTTCAAAATGGTTATATACAATTATCACATAAAAGACAAGCAGAAAAAGAGCAAAGAAAAGTTGTTGATCCACATCAGAATGAAATCCTTCCTGCTTCCTCAAGTTAAAATAGAAATAATACAATAAAATAGCCCTGGCTCCAGTGTTTTCAACAAGAAACGAGGAGGATATCCACCAACAATCGGTGGGATGTGCATATGGCACAGAGCCTTGTTCTGATCCTCCTGTGCACACAAGGTAGCCTTGCTGAGGAAGCGGTAGCTATGTCTCAGAGTGCCCTTGAGACAGGGATGAGCCTGTCTCATCACTGTCTCTGCAGCCCTGCACAGCCCAGTGCTCCACCAGCAGCAGAACCACAGGATGCTCATGCTGCAAAAGGGCAGCTCCACAGCCCCACCAGCCCTCGCTGCCTCCCATCAAGGGCCTCCTGCCTCTGGCCTAGACTGCTCTGCCAGTCCTGCGCGGCTCAGCACTGAGGAGCTTCCCGGAGTACTTTGTGGGGGACCCAGGCACTTCACCACAGCCACTGTGTCTTCAGAGGAAGAACCACCAGAGGAGCCAGGGCAAATGACAGCAGCATACCCCTCTGTCCAGGGCAGCACCCCCAAAAGAGGAGGGCCAGCAGCAGCACCCTGGACTTACCTCCACCATGCAAGATGTGGCAACAGAACCAGCACTACCTGGCACTCGTAGTCAGAGCATGGTTCAGGGAGCTGCAAGACCAACATCAATCTCTCAGTCTGTTTCTGAGAGAAAATAAAAACAACAAGAAAAAAGAAGTCCCTGATATTGACAAGGCAGTTGAGGTTGCTGCCCCTACCCATGCTGTTTCTACCTTTCCTGGTTTTGGTGAAAGCCATGGAATCATGCATTTACCTCCACAATCACTAACCAGCCAGTCATGATGACAGTGCTAATAAAATGAGCACAGGCTGCAATAAATAAAAGATAGACCTCATGTTCTAATAATAATAATCCAATTATCAGGATCCTCTCATTCTGCTAGCTTCTTCAAGCTGCAAATAGCTAACTTACCTGCAGAAAAATAGTGATCTTTGTTCTTGTTGTGTTTGTTGCTGTTGTTTTAAGAAAATGATGAATTGAGATTCACAGAGGACATAAAGCTAATTTGATTTGTTTCTTTCTGAAGATTTATCCCTTTCTATTTGCTGGCTAAGTAGTAGCTGACCAGCAGGATGATGGCAGGTAAGGAATGCCACATGTTACACTATGGAGGAATGATCAGTTGGACCAAATGACAGGGAAATTGAAAGCAGAACATCTATTGGAGGAACTACTCTCAAGCAGGACTGTTCAGCACTTCCTGAATCACAGCATGCATGAGAAAGCCAAAAGCGACTTCCAGTGGGGACAGCAACACTCTTGGTGCCCGTAGGATTTCATCAAGTCCCACTGCACCTATTGGCTGGTCAGAAGGAACTACCCTCAGGTGGTTTCCCCAGTCACTTCAGAGGAAAAACAGATGAATAGAGAGAAGTGGCATTTACAGCAATTCATAAAGCTGTAGAGTCTGACCTCAGCATATTCAGAACCATAGCCATCAAGAGTCCAGGTGCAAGCCATTGTTATTGTATCTGCCTCAGTTTTTTTTTGTTGTGTGTTGCTTCAGCCTCTCTAGCCAAGAGAAGTACTACCATCCAGGGACTCAGTACTGACCTCCTGTGCCACCATCCAATTTGTGCATCTCTCATATGCAGCCAAAACATTAAAAATAATTAAATTTTCCACATTGAGCAGCTGTGTCATAACTCAAACTCACACCTCAACACCCAAAAACATAAAAAAAATTTTTGCCACTTCCCACCACCATCCAAAAAGCTCCTTCCTTAGAAAGCAATATCTCCATTTACACCAGGATGATAAATAGAACGTTTTCCTTTGAAGGATGAGCCCTTTGTGCATCCCAATATGATTTTTTTTTTTTTTTTTTTAAACTCCTGTCAGCACCATAAAGGCCTGTTCTAACACTTTCAGAAGAGAAACCTTCAGCAATGACTTCATCCTTCCTGTTCTTTCAGGAATACTGAAAATACTATTCAATATCCATACAAATCCAGACATTTCAAAAGAAAAAAAGAAAAATCACACTGGAAATGCTTCTGAAAAGCTGCATAAGAAAACTGACTCTCATTGCAGGACCACAATCCCCTTATCAGGTTGTCATTTGAACTCTACTTTATGCAGCAAAATAAAATGAAGATTTGCTATTGCAAATCATATTTTCTGCCCAGAAAAAAAATAGCTGCTAAGAGAGAATTATTACTCATTTCTGAAGTAGCACTATAAACAAATGCTGGTGTTGATTTAGTCGGTTAGCACATTTTATTGTTTCTCATTTGGACTGGAAGTAAAAATTTGGAACAACTCTAATAGAACAGGGACACGAACGCACTATTTTCCTAGTTTTCCGGATGTCACCACATAGTACATCGCTCTCTTCTGAGAACGAAGCAATCTACCAACACAAAGACAGTATTGCTACTGCAGTCATGAAGATCTCCAGTTAATACCACACTGCTGAGCTACAAAGCATCTTCAGCAAGTTCACAACAGAACACGCTTTGTTATGGATGCATGCTGAAAGCAAAACTTACCTATTTCTGATACCACTTCTCATGAAAAAATAGAAATGGCAAAGCAATGTAAATGCTGCCATAATACTAGTGACATTATTTGTCTTATTATTAGACTGAAGTAGCTCAAAAAAATGGAAGAAAACCATGCTAAAGGAATAAGCAAGTTTAAGTCCTGTCTACATAATAAAATGTCAACAAAACATAGAAGTGAAGAGGGAAAAGTTTATAAATCAGTTATAAATCAGTTGTGATCCTTCTCAACCAAAATATGATCTCAGAAGTCTAAAGATACAGCCCAAGCTGATGATCTTGTTAATTACACTTCTTTAGGACAGAAACTACAATCAGAAAGAAAACAATATTTTTCTGGTCTGCTAAATTAATTATTTTTGTAGCACTATAATTAAACAGGTATACTTGGTGCACAGTTTGCTTACAGCTATAATCAATTACATATCAATTGTTTCTGTTAAGTAAGCCCTCAGACATTCAACATTAAGATCCATGATCTTTAAGATCTTAAGTTCACACAATATCTGAAAGCAAGATCAGGAACACTGAAAACATTCCAATTCCAATGGTACATTACCATAGCTCAGCTTAATGATTATGTTGTGAAGTTTTTATTATACCAGCCTTCTAGGACATCCTGAATTTTCACCTGTAATTTACTTCTGAACAGAATAAGTCCAAGGCACATACATATTCACGGGAATAATTAGACAAATGAAACAACTCAGAAATCATTAATTGTAAAGAAAGGATTAATGGAGACAGCTAGTTTATCATACTGAAGTTTCCACCAAGTCATTGACTAAAGTCATACGCTTAGTCAAATACTTAGGGTCAAAGGATTAGCAATATTAACTGTATCAACGTCACAAGCTTAATACATCAATTAACAAATGAACAATGCTGACTGTTGAAAAATTGCACCCAACAATTCTTCAGAGAAGCTTTTAAAAACCTACCATTATTATCAGCATTGCCAACATCTCAAGAGCATAAGAGAAACTCTCAAGGAAAGCTTCCGGTCAACCCGAAATCAAATTAAACGCTAGAAGCATACACAGTACTCCATTAAGAATTATCTTCCCCTTCATTGACACTGTTTTCTGAAAGAGAATCAGTAAATGACACTGACGTGGCAGCTGCTTCAGGAAATATCAAATCCTTCCCTTGGTATCAGGTAACCTCACAATCACCCGCTTCTCCGTATATACTGTCCCAGATTTTTCCTCAATAATACATTTTCTGTCCCATTGAAGGGTCTTTTTTCCCCATGACTACTTCACAGTCTAGCATTGTACATCTCAGGTACACATCAGATATGACAGCATAGTCTCCAGCAACAAGTACAAGCACAAGTGCAGGAAGAAGCAGGTGGAGAGAGAAGGATCACACTGCTGCCATGTGATCCTACAGTTGGTGAGGAAGGAAGATAGCAGCCAAACACTACAGATGAAGACAAAAAAGAGAAAAGCATTCAACAAGTGCTGGTTGCTCTTATCATGGCCTTGTTAGAGCCAACAGAGAAAACACCATATGATGCAGATAGAGACAGACAAAAGGAATAAAGAGTTTAAAGCATGTTCTCTCAAATATTTCACACCAACCAGCATTGGTTCTTTCTGCCACTGCTGGATGATACTTTTTAATATCCAACAAGCTTCAGCTGAGCTATTCTTAAGCACAAAGGCCTTTAAACTTGCCAAGAAACGGAAATCTAGCAGAGTTGTCAAGATTTCACCCTACTGGCAAAACTACATTAAAAAGATTCACCAATTCAGAAAAGCTATTTCATCAAATTTCATCAAGTGCGACTTCATTCAGGAAAAACATAACTTGTAATCTTGGGGCACCAGTAAGTTTTCTAGCATGGTATTTATTTTCCAAGTTCAACAAGCAGATTGCTCTGCTACTGTTCAGGAGCATACAAGTGATTTCAGCAAAGGGAAGTCATCATGAGTACTAAATCAACTTTATTTTTAAGCTCCATCCTTAAAGAGCCAAGAATCGCTATTATTATTATTACTGAAAAGAAAACCACCTTCCATCTACCACTGCTTTGTAGTTCTGAATTATTTTGAAAAGAAGTGGGGAGTGGAAAGAAAGAACCAGAAGAGTCTGGTTCATTTTGGTGTGAGGAGTCACAGAAATACAGCCTACATATATAGTCACTACACAAGTCCTCCACAACTCCTTCTCGTAGAGAACTCCATTTTTTTTTCCCCCCCTCTACTGAATCAGAACAGAGGTGGTTTTGTTTCAACTTAACAAAGAGAAGCTCCATTTGACAAGCAGATTCTGGAAAAAAAAAAAAAAAAAAAAAAAAAAAAAAAAATGTTTTCTAACCTATGGGTAAGTAATTATTAATTAAAAAAAAAAAAAAAAAAAAAAAATCACAGTACAACAATTCTGATGTTTCAGAACAACATATGAATGAATGTAGAATTGCTCTCCCAGGTCTCAGCTTGGCCTCAAATATCAAAGTATCCTTACAATACTGGTCACAAGTAGTTGTTCCACTTCAGAGAAGCACAGTCTTGCTGTAAGGCTTAAAGAGAATCTAAATCATGCAATCCCTTCAAGTCTCCATACACTCTGCAGCAGAACTGTGGCACTCCTCTCCTCTTGTGGTACTCAAGTAGCTTCTGTGGAGCCAGGAATTTCCAGGTCTCCAAGGTTTTGGACATTCTCTGTAGGAAGAAGCTGGGAAGTAAGAGAAAGCAGAGAGGCACGAAAGCAAAAAAGTGACTGACAGCTTCCAAGAGCAAGAAACCATAGCATACTTTTCTGTAAATTACAATTAAGTATTACTGTCAACTGTCTTGACATCTTGAGCATGTTGATTATGTGTTCCTTTTTGTTTGACAAATTATAAGCAAGATTTGCTGGTTACTTGCAATAGCAACAAAACCAAAGCAAATTACACATTTTTTTCTTGTACCAAATTCTAATAAAATGTAATCAAATGTCCTTTCAGACAAGTTTGAATTCTGATTGCATGAGTTACTAAAAGAAAGTTACTGTATTAGATAAAGTTAGATCACTCAATCACTTACAAAGCCTAATGACTTGGAAGAACTACAGCTTTGTCTGCAGTATTGGTGCTTCTAATGGAGAAAGTTCGTTTTCCTCTCAAAAAAAAGACCAACACAAAGCTCTCTTCCCCAGTACTGTTACTATCATTTGTAGACAAGTCAAACAATTAACAGTGCTCTGCAGAGCCTCAGCTGCAGCACAGCACTGGGGATGCTCTGAAAGGTATTTTTAAATTGTACAATGACCATCTTCACTCTGACAATGGAATTAAAAGTCATGCGTTTTAAGTTACAAACAGGAGATTTAACATTTTTTAGTTTCTTCAAATGGTTATTAACTGACAGAAAATCTTGACCAAAGTCAGAAAGGCAATACGAGACTGAAGCTACAGCACAACTAAGGTAAATTCTAAATGAGTTGCCAATATAAAGATAATCCATCATGTGTAAGTAACACTTTATTTTTTAATTAATTCTGCCTGTTTTCTAGGCAAATTGTGTTTCCAAATCAGTTACAGGAGAATATGCAAAAAAAGGTAACTTCAGAGCAGGAGGTAGCAGCCATGATATAATCTGCGCCTCTGTAACAGAAACTTCCCTCACGTCATCAGCACAGTCTTACAGACATTAAGTTACATGCAGGAGGAGAGCACTCTCTGCAACAGTTCTACAAAAGCAAACCAAGTCAATTGTTCATAAGAACTTTAGAGATCTCAAAAAAAAATAATTTCATGCTGCTCTGTCTCATAGACTTCATGTAACCCATTACCATTAATATTAAGACTAGACAATTTTCACATGTTTATGTTGATTACCATTCACTTGCTCTGTACAGACTCCAACTGCTTCTGAGGAGGAATAAACCTCACTTGTTACATCCAGCTTACAAAAAAAAAAAAAAAAAAAAAAGAAAGAAAGAAAGAAAAAACACTAAACCCATTACACACTTTCAACGGCATTAAAACAAAGCAAAGGTCTCCCAGTTCTTCACAAAACTAAATCTAGCTCTCCCTTACTAGCAACTATCATTCTCATCTCTAACTACTACTGGAGAGCTGCTTTGGATTCTCACTGTCCTAACAGATATGCATCCCCTTTAGATTCTAAATAGATATGTTTACAAATAGCCTGGACAAATCTGAGTTAATGAAACAATTTCCTTAATTCTTAACTCTACCCTCCACATTTATAGACAGCAATCACAATGATTTCTTCCTGCTGCAGTAGAGATCTGTATGTAGGAATAACAGGAAGACCCTCTTCTTTCCAAAAGAGTAACCAGGCGGCAAGTCAAACAGGGAACCTGATCTGACTGAAAACCAACCCAGCAGCAGAACTAGTTTTCTGTCAGATCAATGAGCTCCTTTCAGCAGTTGCCTGCTGGAGCAGATTAAATGCATCATGAAACTGCGCACCAAGAGTTCGCAGAGAACTGGCTAACCACCACAGAAATAAAACACACATGAAAAAGCATCTCAGAAGCAGTGTTCTTAAGGCCAGCATTTCCTCCCTAACAGGCACTTGAATCTCCTAAGAGTCAGAAAATAATCAGTAGAGAAGGGCAGGAAAAAAAGAGTTGTATCATTTAATTTCTGTCCCGTGTGGCCTCATCCTTCACAACTGCATTTGGCCAAACACAGTGAGTAACATGAAAAGCTCACATTTGGAGAGAAACAAGGAGGAACTTTTCCAACCTGCCAAATCCACAGGCAGGACAGAAACAACCTATGTGACTAATATTGATTTTCACTTTCCATTCTGTGACCACCATTGAAAATTAAAAACCTTCTAAAGCAGTTGACCAAAATCATTTTGTCTGTGTACTAATTGCCATATGATACAAAGCCTATTTTGTGAAGTGTTATGACCAATCATCCTAGTGTGCCTTTTCACCTGCAGAGCCCACAGAGATGCCCCGATACAGTTTATTTTTCTCATTTAACTGGCAAAGGACTGCTGTAACTGAAGCCATCCCCTGAGGACTCGACCCAGTTCCTGGGGGAGATGTGGGAGGTGCCTGCCACAGGTGAAGGGCTCTCTCCAGCCACTGGCGGCTGCTCAGTTTCTCGCTGCAGCTAACAATGGTGTGGCTGCTGCAGAGGAATACGATCCAAGCTAGAGCTGTATTATTCCTCCCTCTCTCCGATAAAACCAATGGTTTAGGAACACCTCATATCTATTAAAATTAACAATTCCGGAGATGCTAGATAAACATTATGCTCACATTTGGTCAACTGCACTGAATTTATAGGTTTTTTGTGTTTACTGTTTTAAAACAGTATCAAGACAAAACTTAATCACAGTGGTGATTAACCACTGTGATAACCCACAAGATTTAAGTCACCGTACAAAATAAGTCTCAACAACTTAGCAGAAGCTCAATGCAAGTCAGAGAAGTTCACCATGTATATGAACTGAATATATGGTTTATGGATCATATGGTCGTATACCCAATATGACCTCCATTTCCTCACTAGGCTTCGTTTTAATTAAGGAAATATTGATATTTAACAACACCCACAGGTACCCAGCAATAGTTTCTCTTCAGCTGCAGATTTGCTACACCAATAAGCATTCATCCACTGTAAGGGTAGGTGCTAAAGTATATGCATATTACATTTCTAAATATATTAAATGTAAGAATTTAAGCAGAAAGGAGAAACACATTTACCCAGAAAGCTCTCATCCAGCCATTTTATGAAAGATAAATCTCATGACTCACTCTAGGCAAGGCTTAACCCAGCACTTTCGGATGCTTTTCTTAAATAAAAACTAAATCGCCTTAGAAGAGAGTCTGATCCTCAGCAAAGATACAGCTTACACAGATAGAATCAATTCTGCTTGGTGAGCTTCTATCCGTTCCCATGCTGAGTAAGAGCAGCCAATAACCCTGCACTGGGGCATTCACTGAGTCATCCCAGCTCCTCTAAGGGAGAAGACCTCAAACGTTTTGTTTCTGCTTATGGAAAACAGCCTGCCTGATAACAACGCTGAGTGTGTGCACAACCTGCAGCCCCAATCAATAACGCATAGTTCTCACTGCCATCAGCCTGAAAGCCATGAGCAATTGCTGTGCAATACTGAAGACAGCCAACAGCACGACCAGGCAAGGCTCCCAGGGGTTGCTTCTTTTGTTCATTTAAATGGTTTGAAAGAATAGCAATCCCAGCCTTAGGTCCAGCCTGTATCACCTGCAGCATTTGCTCAAAGTTCAAAGAGTCACGTACAAACAAAAGCAAGTTTTCTCACGGTAGCTTCCATTAGCAACAAGCAGCGGCCAGGTCGGGAGATGAGAAACTTCCCACTGCAGGGACTGCTAACAGCAGTCACATCATCACAGAGCACATCTCAGGATAACACAACCCAAGTACACAGACGGAGATAGAGCCCATCTGATGCATGCTGGATGGCAAGAACGACGTACGCAGCAGCAAGCCCCTACCTGTGGGGCTGCGTCCCACCGCCCTCCGGGACAGAGGTCTCTAGGATGGACCTGAGCGGTGACACCGCACCGAACTCGCGCGCGAGCCGACATACACGGGGGGGCCACGAGGAAAAAAGAAGCGTGCACGACAGCAGCGGGTCTACGGGGGAGAAACACCACCCCCAGGGAACATCAGAAAAATGCAGACTAATCGAAGCGGATGCGCGCACATCTGCGCGCGCCGCAAGCCACGCGGCGCAAGGAGCGCATCCGCAGTTCCCAGGGTCCCGGCAGAGAGCGGGGGGCTCCGCGCCGCCCCGAAGCGACGATGCGGCACAGGGCAGCCGCCGGGCCGCACCGGGCGGGGCGCGGCGCTTTCTAGAAGGAGCCGCCGCCCCCCGGGGCCGCGCCGCCCGGCGGATAAAGTTTGCGGCAGCCGGCGGCGGCGCCACTGCAGCGCCGGGCGCGTCCGCCGCAGTGACCGGCCCCGGCAGGAGGGACGCCGCTAGGCCCGGAGCCGGCCGCCGCCGCATCCCCCGCAGCATCCCCCGCCGCCGCCCCGGCCGCATCGCCGCCCCACCCCGCCCGCTCCACTGACCGATAACCTCCTGCAGCTCGTAGGCGTCCCTGCAGATGGGCCAGCCGACGGGCGGGGCGGCGGGCGCCGGCTGGGGCTGCTGGACGTGGACCGGCGACTCGCCCTGCTCCGCCATGATGCTGCCGGAGCGCCCGGGCACCCGGCGACCTTCTTCAAACTTCCCTTCCAGCAACACCTTTCAGCCGCTCCCTCCCTCCCTCCCGCCCCGCGCAGCCGGCCGCCCGGCGGAGGGAGGAGGCAGGGCACCGAGGGGGAGGAGGCAGAGGCGGGCGCCGCCGCCGGCCCCGGCCGCTCCGCTCGCCCCGCGCCGCCGAGGAGAGGCCGGGTGGCCGCCGGCGGGCCGCGACGGGCGCTCGGCGCTGGAGATCGCTCTCGCGCGTCCCCGTTTCGCGGGGAGCAGCACGAGGACTCCCCGGACGCCGGCTGACCCGGCGGCTCGCTCGCTGCCGTCCTCCTTCTCGCACATCCGCGAGGCTCCCGGCGGCGCGCGGCTGGAAGCGCTGCGGGCGCTCGGTTGAGCGCGTGCAGGCCGCGGCCTGCGGGAAGAGCCCCGGGCCGCCCCGAGAACGCGGGGACGCTGCGGGGTCTTGGAGGAAGCCCGGGGCCGACGGGGATGCTGCCGGGGAAAGCACCTGTTAGGCCAACTGCACCAGCGTGCAAACGCCTCTGTAGCACTCGCTTCAAGCATAAAAGCGTTCCTGCCAACAGCATCACTGCTGCACACTCGTATTTAAATTTGAAGACATGAGCAACCATTTGGTTTTGGCAGCTTTGGGCACTCCAATCCCGCAAAGCAGTGGAGTGGCCTTACTCAAGCAAGGAAGCGATGCCACACTGCTACACCTCAGCAGAGATGCAGCCTCGCACTCACCAAGCAGGGTTAGCACACAGCTGGGAGCTGTTCCCACAGCCAACAGAACTGAGGGGTCTAAACAGACAGGAGTCATTGTTAAACTTTTCTACCTCTCTGCATGATATGAGACAAGATTAAAAAAAAAAAAAAAACCACAACCAAACAATCCATGAGTAGATGAAACTCAGGAACTTAAACTGGTATTAATATAGCATACAGTTGTGTTTTTCTTTCTTTTCTGCCATCTTCGCAGTCATTCATGTAGTACCAGCAGGGTGTTACCTACTATAGTCTCACTCCTACTTTGAAAGCTTCATATTTCAAAATCCATGGGATTCAGAAAGCAGTAAGAAAAAAAAGTTTCATCGTAGATTTTAAAAATTTCTCTTCCTATTACAGTAGGGGAAATATTGATGGTAGGTGGACAGTTGGGCTAGATGATCATGGAGGCACTTTCCAACCTTAGTGATCCTACAATAGGGATTTAAGGTCATTGGAACTGATGATGAAAATGTGAGCTGGAAATCTCTCAGAGCCAGCACTGATTGATGTCAGAACTGAATCTCAAAACTGTTGAGAAGCACAAATCACAGAATCACTAAGGTTGGAAAAGACCTGTAAGATCACTGAGTCCACCCCATCCCCACCTTGCCCACTGACCACATCGCCATGTGCCACATCTCCACATTTAGCCAGCACCTCCAGGTATGGTGAGCCGACTATCACCCTGGGCAGCCTGTGCCAACACTTTAACTTTTTCCGAGATAAATAATTTCCTAACATCCAACCTTAAGAGTAAGAATAGCTTCATATCAGGTCTCAGTTTGCACAGGACATCTAAGGAGTTAAGTGCTTTGGGAGTTATTTTGTGCCACACCTGTATAAACATACATATGCTCCTGTTCGGTTGAATCTCAAGAGAATTTCCCCTAGGTAGCTGTGGATCCAGACATGAAACCAAGCACATGTGTACTTTATCCTCCCCATCTCCTCAACCCATCGATATTCTGAATACTTTATATTCCATTCAAAGTTGAGACCCTGATCCTAACAAGGAAAAATTTCCACGGAGCAACAGTATGATATGTGATATGTGTCTCTTGGTTGTATTATTAACTTCTCAGCAGGATGGCTGGAATCTGACCTGACAATAACAAGCCAAACCCTCTCTCTTATCTATAAATTTACTATCTTGTTTCAAAAGAAAGCTATTCCTACAAAACAAAATCAAGTTATTTATGTTTTGCTGTGTTGCTAAGAAGGCATAATGAAGAATGAATTCTTTAATAACTGCTTAGCATTTCATCAGGTCCATCAACAACTTGCAAATATGGGCTTCCATTTTCTTACAAGCAGCTGTTAAGCTTAGTACGGAAGCCACTAGCAGTAGGTAAATACTGCATGTTTTATGCTGAAAAAATGATTCATTACAATTTAATTTTTAAAAGCAAAGTCATTAAAACATTTTCATATACAAACATTAGAAATTATCTCCCACAAAACTAAAGGTCAACAAGACTTGGAAGAGGATATATCAAACTGTCATTCGATATTAAGCTCAATGCCAAAACTAGGCAAACTTGTTAGTAGAGGAGACCTTTCTGCCAGCAATAACATGGAGAAAATAAAAGGACAGCAACAGCATAGGGCAAATCAATCAGCACTGAGAAATGGTTTCTCACTAATGATGGCAAACAGCCAGCTTCTCCATCTGCACTCAGCTGTTGGCGGGTGGTGGCAGGGGATACTTTTAGTTCCTAAGCCATGAATTCCAGTGATGTTGCTGCCATATCACTAGCAAAATTGCTAGAATTTAGCATCATAGAATTACAGAACATTGTAGATTTTTTTCTCCCAGAACTAGCAATACAACTTTGGAAATTTCCAGAGCACACTCACACTTTATTGAGATGAGCAGCTCTTACAGTGAGAATTTTCCAGGAGGACAATTTGCTATAGAGTGGAACTGGCGGGAAATGCTCCGCGCAGCCAGCACAGCATAGGACTCAGGTTTCAGATTCGCGTAAGGTAACACAAAGAAAAGCGACAGCCAGCCCCAGCCCTCGAAACGGCTGGTGTGCAGCAGCCGGCCAGCTGCCTTTGGAAAGCAGGGCCCCTGCTGGAGGCTGCTGGGAAGAGCCTTGCAGCGTTAGAAACTTAAAGCAGTACAGCCAATAGCGTTTTTTTTCTTCCCCCTGTTGCCCAAAAACTCCGATTAAAGAACTATCTGCAGATTTCGGAGATTCAGTAGAGGAGAAAAAAAAAAAAAAAAAAAAAAAAAAAGAGAACTCAAAAATAATAAAATTAAATAATATATTAAAATCAGTGTACCACAAATTGAGGACATTTCAGAACAGTCCTACCCTGCTTGAACATGGTTTGGTCTTGTGAAGTGCTTAAAAAAAAGAAACACAATGCTGAACCAAGTCTCCAAATAAAGTGAAAAAACGCTTTACATAGCCAGGCTACAGGGAAAACTAGCAATTGTCAGAAGCCTACAGGCCAACATGGATAAGAGTTAAGCAGATGCTCAGACCCTTCAATAGCTCCAACCAAACGATAAAAGCAACAGGCACAATCTAAGTAGCCATATGAACTAGCACAAGCTAAAACAGCAGGAAGAACAAGAACCAGTCTCTCTGCTATCACCTTTCTCTCTCAGAGAAGCAAGTGAAACAAAGCCATCCCCTCTCACCTAAAAATGGCCTAATATGACTATCACATAGTATAGCACAGCTGCCTGCAATTTTGTACCCTGGATTTGGAAACCTCCAATTTGAATAGAGAGAGGGATGGCTGTGCTTTTAAACATCATGAGATATGAAGGCTGACACAACAATAGCTGGTGCTGATGGGAGACAACAACATGCTTTCAGTCATCTTTTTACTTCTAGCAAACATACAGTTCAGTAGGTAACATTCCTATTATTGTTGCTAGCATGCTTGCTTTCATAAAATCTTGCAGTGTAGGCCAGTTTCTGCTGATACAAAAGACGTTAGAAAAGATGTTAGAATCTTCTATCAATACGCATTAAGAAAAGGATCTTGATACCCTGGAAAACTTCTGATTCTGTAGTCACTGTGTCAGCTGTGTTTTTGCTAAGTCTCACTGTTAATGTATTTCAGGGCATATTTCCAAAATAAATCACCTTTTCTCCTGAGTTAAAGGCCGTAATGCTTTTTCCTCTTTTCCTCCTGCACCTCCCTTCTTTATAAAGCTCTGTAATGCATTCTACTCAGCTCATTTCGTCCTTAAATTCAGGATGTAAGACTTCGTGTTCTGGATATTAGTGGTTGTTGAACCGGTAACCATTAAGTCATAGTTCATTGTTACACACTCACGTTGACCTTCTAATTATTTCCTTATATGCTATATGCCAAGCTGATATCAGCCCTCGCAATAGAAGTTCCCATTGCTCATCTGGTAAGTTCTATCAGTACCACAATACCTGCCACTGTGATGAGTGGCATTTCCTCTTAGAAACAGGATGAAATACCATTCCCTTTCACGTAGAAACCAAACCTTGAGTATTTTCTTATTTGCTCAACCTGTTTTATAGGTGGCATAGACACAATAAAAGCCTGTCTTTTATCTCAACTACTCTGAATTTAAGAGACCACAACAGGCATATTGAAGATCTTGCATAAGAAGTAATAAAGCCTATGCAAGTTTTTCAGCAGAGAAGGGGGCAGACACTCAAACGTACAAGAGTGTTGATCAAAGGACTTTCATGGTTTTCATCACTGTAGGCTATGACCATCTCAGGCATAATAATATATTAGTATCTACATACTAAAAGGCTGGGGAATACAATTATTTGAATTTTACAACCAGAAACAGAGAGGGCTTAAGAGATTTGCCAAAGATCATACAAGATGTCTGTAGCAAAACTGGGTCTGTAACAAATTTTCAAAGGATGAGATTTCATACAGCCTCAATTAGCTGACAGCTAATTCCCAGTTTGGTTCAGCTGAAAAAAAAATAATAGCTACCTCACCATGCATCCAAACAGGCAATAGAGAGGGAAAACAGCATTGACATGAGAAACTATGTCTTAAAGCAGGGAATGCGACATGCTACCAATTCAACAGGAACTGTTTTAGATTTATTAGATAGTCATGAAATGGCACTAAATCCCAAACATATATCATCATTTTAAAAGTCTATTCATCAAAGTAAACGATACTCACCTTTCCTCACTTTCCATTTATAATAACAGGAAACAGTTTGTACTTTACTGGAAGGCTACAAACTTCATTTCAGCAATGTTTATAATGTGCTTGAGCTCTTGGAATTGAAGTAGTCCAAAAATAGAACATTTTAGTTTTGAGAATGCTGTCTGAAATAATTTTGTAATCTAAATACTCTAAGTAGGCTTATGCATGAAACTTTTAAACCAAACTGTTAAGCAAATTTTTGATGACGTAAGTTTCCACCTTTCTCCTCCTACTAGAAATTGAGGGTTCAGTAGCAATGGGCAGTTCAGTGCCTTCTGACAAACTGAAATTGCAGTTGAAATAAGACTTACTCATTTTGTGCTTCCTTTCCAGCATTATGATTGACAAATGACAAAACTATCCAGAGCCACTGGCTAAGAACCCTTGCCTAACTTGATCTTCATAAGAAGTTCAGTCTCCTATTTCTCAAAGCAGCTCACTCTGCTCTCAGAGCTTTCAGGCTAGCAGGGCTCCACAGACACCCTGGAGACAGCAAGCTGCTTCGTGAAGAGCTCCTGCTCAAGCAAGCTGCCTTAGGCAGCAGTACAGGCTGGGCTCCAGGTGAGCCAGGTACCACAGGTGCTGAGTAGCAGCAGGTGCAGCAGCTACAGCCAGAGGGCAGTGGCCAGATGACAAGGCAGGGGCAGGCCAAGGAAGAACAGCCAAGGTTAGCCAGTGATCTGATAGCCAGTAGTGAAGCCTGGAGGAACAGGGAACTCTGGGGTGAAGCAAGGAAGCCAGAGCTGCAAGGCAAGGTCAGGGTGAGCAGGGTACACAACTGGGCTCCAGCAAGGAACCCAGATAAGGACCCTGAGCGTACAGGATAGGCCCCAGGCAAGGGTCCTTGGAACTCTTTTATATAACTCAGCTGTTCTCAGAGCAGTTTAGTAGGAGGGAAAGAAGTTGCAAACTCTGCAGAACGCCAGCCACTAGGGCTTAGCACCAAGAAGCCTCTTCTGTTTCACAGGTTGGGTGCTCTCTACACCTACTGTTGACATCCAGAGTAACTAGGCAGAGCTACTAGCAGCAGAGCTACAGATCCAGATTCAGGAAGATGCCTATTGCTTTAATTCCTTCTAGCCTGAGAAAGCACTGAAACATGCCAATCTATCCAAAGGGAAAAGATCAGAAATTGCTATCCTTTCCTACTTATCAGTCAAAGCTCACAACTCTTCCCAGAAACAAGACAAGCTATAAAACAAAAATCCTGTAAAAAACAAGTAGTCTTCACACCAGGAAAATGAAAATTACAGCTAAGATATTAAAAATAGAATCAAAATCTAAAGAAACAATCTCTCTTAGAACAGTGAGGATACTGTAAGATTCCCAATACTATAATTGCTTTTTCTCCTATCTGTAAGAGGAGCTAAGATGTATCAAAATAATATCCTTAAATGTTCACGGCATTAAAAAAATAACATTTGTTAACTTTAGGTTTTATTCTTCCTTAAAAGACCTTTACCAGCTGCTTTGGGACTTGCACAATCTTTTAATTAAAAAAAGGAGACTTCAAACATAACAGTGTAAAGTACACTCTTTTCTAGTTTATGTGTTATTGTTTTTACAATTTTCTTGAGTTCTAATTTATCCACTGAAATGCTGTAATACTACAATGCGATGAAAAGAGTAGTAGTAATAGCAGAGTGGTAACAACCCTAGGCTACAGCAAATGAGAACAAATTGCAAATGAGAACTAAATGCAGAAGCCATCAACACAGAAACAAGGGAAGAAAAACTGCTTACCTTCAGGAAATTTCTGGTAGGCAGGGACCTCCGACAAGGTAGCCTTGTCTCCACTGCCAATCCTTAAATGAGTACTGGGGAGAGGTGGATCCTGGCTCCACCCCTTCCAGTCATTCCGGGGCATTGCATGCACCTGAGCTGCACTGGGTTGGCCCTGCCTTCCCGCCAGGTGCTCAATCACTTGGTCAGGCTGTGACTTGGTATTTCTGCTACAGCCATGAATAACAGAAGCCTAAATGTTTCCATGCTGATTTTGCTACACAAAAAACAGAAATCAGGAGTTTAGGCGCAACCTGATCTTACGATTTTCTGGCATGTTACTGAAATGGAAAAACACCCCCAACAGATACATTTTTTCACAGATTCTGTCAAATAAAAGCCCTACATTTGCTACATACTGCTAGGTATAGCATGCCAAGAAAGCACTCCTAATTTTTTTTCAATCATTATCAATACATCAGAAGCAATCAGCACAGTACATGAAAACCAGATACCCTGGTATAAACAAGTTTTGCCATTATAGCTTGTAATATGTCCTTTGCAAATACAGCTGTGAAAAAGAGAGCTATGACCTAGTACTCTGCCCAGCATGACTACACTTACAAAACTAGCTACAGAAGCAAAAACTCCATTTTGACCCTTCTGATTGCATTGCTTATCTGGGGGCTAACAAAAGCTGGATTTTGCCACAATACACAAAAACATATATGGAAAAAGTGCCAGTCAAATGCAGTTTTTCCTCTGCTATCATGAACACAGCTTTCTATTGGCACTGATTACACCAACATGTGGAATTGTTCTGATATGAAAGCACTCACTGATGAAGGTCATTCCAGTTACACAGTGCATCAGCTGAAATGATGCAGTTCTGGAATTTGATTTTATAGTGGCAGCAGAGAGAGTGGCATTGGAGAGGCCTGGGGTGAATATTACTAAATAACAGAAAGTGAGATTAGGACAGCTAGAAGCTCCCAGGCAGCTGGAAATCTAACCTTACAAAAACATCAGGAAGATACTTACAGATTTTATCTGAATCTGCAGAGTCAGAGAAATAAAAATATTGAACTTCTTGGAGTAAAGCCTGATTTCCTATAATAACAAAAATATCTTTAGCATATCATGCATATCAGAAACTATTTACTTAGAGTAGGTTTACTACAAACTTGTATTACATAGATTAGCAAAGCACCATGTGTATATTTTAAACATAAGAGAGTCTTTCAACCTTACAACACAAAAGTAAAGTGAAACTTTAAAGGAGCCTGTTTAAGCTGTGCAAATTGAGGAAGTCTGTCTAATATTCTGTACTGGGTTGGGTTATGAATAAAAACTTCATTCCAAGAATTTCAGGAGCCCAAATCGTGACTTGTCTGGTGGCATGTTGAAGCAGCTGAAGTTGCCCACTTCAGGAAGAAATGTATAAAAGTTCGGAAACAGCCCAATGTTCCACACAGGGCTGAGAAACAGCACAACCCTGTGGAGAGAAGAGTGACAGCTCAGAGTCGAGAACAGCCTGCAGGTAGTCCTGACAGTGGTAGCACAAATGAGAGAAATGCCTAGCATACAGAAAACAAAGAAATGCTGTGTAAGTCTTTGCTTCTGTGAATGAACGAAAGCAAGAGACAACTGCTTAAATAAAGACTAGTTCAAAAACTAAATTACAGTTCTGAGCAAACTGTGGGTTGTGATTGATAAAAACATACCTGAAAGGCAGAGTCTTTAAGGTTAAGGCTGTTAGCACAGTTTGGGACAGATGGTGCCCAGTTACACCTATCAATTCTGGAGTAAGATCTCAGCTCTATTTCAATTTTGTTTTTAAAGATAGAAAAATGTATTAAAAGCTATAGCTATGCATGGCTTTAAAAAGCAAACAAAAGAGCTAGTAAGATTTTATATTGGCCTTGTAGTTTCTGTGTTATCAGATTAACTATGGCGGTTTCCCATATTCCGCAGACACAATTTCAGTGAAAACAAGAGTATCCTGGTGACTTGAAAAAAAGGCAGTGGTAAAATTTTGCTTTGCTTGTTTATGTTGTCAGCAAAAATCTATGATTTAATATTCTTAATTTCCTGGAACAGACATGCTAGAGGAGTATCTCAGCTAAGCAGCTGATTGACAAAGTCAGACTTGTTTAGCTGGGTAAATATTTGAGGTTGCAGTTTACATGGCACAAGTCTCAGCAGGTCATAAAAAGTTTGTTGTATTTTTTCCAATTCAAGAAATTAGCTGAAAGTTGTTTTAGAGTAATATCATCCATACTTAAAGGGACTGTAGTGATATTGGTGTGTTCTGTTTCATTAGTCTCATATCCAGTTATTTAATAGTGCAAAGCAGAATTTATCAGCTCTATCAATGAATCATTGTTGGGAACCTACAGACATTTTTAATAGAGAACTGGAATATTAATAATGAAGGAAGCTGGAGGCAGAATTAAAAATGGGTTGTGTAAAACTATGAAGAAGTAAAAATCCTCAAATAGCAAGGTGGTGTGTCCCTAGGCATAAATGCCTCTTTGAATCAAATAAACATGGAAATAAATCATCACAGATATCACAGATGACAGTTATGGTTACCACTCCATCCAGAGACAATGGAAGGAACATATGGCACCAAACTCAGCTCCCAGAAAGGAAGGAGAGCAGCTGCCTATAGAATGAGATAAAACCAATGGTTTGTTGACATTGCTGAGGCAACATCGCAAAATCCCTTGACATATGAAAGAAGCAGAAAAACTGAATTTTCCATATAAATAGCGGCAGTGATATTTCTGCTGAGGTTCAGTAAATGTCATTTTTAATCTCTAAGCCATTTAGGTAGGTTCCAGGCATTACCTGCAATTTTTAAAAACCTCATGCATTTTTAAGTGTTGTCCAGAAAGAAAGCTGATGCACTAGAATAGTCTAAGGACTTCCATATGGTCACTTATGCCAAACCAGCTGAAGGGCATGGACTCCTTTGTCTACTATAAGCTTTTCAGCAAGAAGATACCTGATTCCAAGAATCTCTAAATGACATGGTGAAGGAAGATCAGATAGGTTTTGCATTTGCTTTTACATCTCATAGTTTTTCTCTAATAGGAAGAAACACAGTGGCCTTTAATAACAGGAAATTAAAGGAGTATTTCCCACTCTGCTTTGTCAGACAAGGAATTAAGTACCAGTTCTTTCTTATTAATTCTCCCAAGCCTCTGAACAAGTGACAACAGATAGAGAGGGTTTTGTTACCTTGCCTGTAAATGTACTTCTGAAGGTATACAAAAGCAATTTTTGCTGCTTGAAATAGAGTAAAATGTAAATTCAAATTTGCAGGAGTTATATTTACAAGATATATTTCTTCAGTACAGCAAAATGTTTCCATTTTAATGGAATAAGCAATAGAAAAGGATTTTTCTAACACTTACCATATCTAATTTTTTTTATATTCCCTGACACTGTTCACTGCTTGAATGCAGCACTGAACAATTAAACAACAGTTTATATATTATCTATGAATTAGCAAAGCATTTTTTTTAGATTCAGCTGTTGTCTGACAAATATTTCAAATCAAAGAGTAAGACATCTTTTAATTAGGATCTTACATTCTAAGCTGTAAAGAGAATTAACTATTCTAATCACACAGAAGATTTTTTAAAAGTACAAACAAAATAGTTCTATTTTGTTTAAATTCACATTTGCAGCACACCACCATAATTTTCATCTTCAAAGCTGCTTAGAAATTCTGACAAAGCACTTATGTAACTTTGTAACTTCTGTGAAGAACTTATACATCAATTAGTCAAAAAACTGGGGGGAAAATTTAAATCATATTAAAACGTTTTCACTCAAAAAAAAAAAAAAAAAGAATTGCCAGATATATTCACAGAGAACCTAAAGGTACCTCATGAGAGGTCCAAGACTCAACTTAAGTGTTTTAATGCAGCAAATGAACCACATGAATGACAAGACCCTTCAGGAAAATGCTCCTGCTCACAGTCACAGGCCTGAGCTGGAAATAGTGCTGTTCATTCACTATCACCATTAGATCTGTTTTCTCAGGAACCATATCCAAACATGTATAAATACTTGTACACACCAATAACAGTGTGAGACTTCCGATTGAGTCTCAGGGTTCAAAATCATTATTACTTTTAAATGAAAATCTTATATTCTAAGGGCTCTGACTGATTAAACTTCTACATAAACATATCCAGCAGCCTGTCAGGGGAATTGCAACCTGGCACGTCTATTAGGAAAGTAACCAGTATTGATTTGTATTAGTGCTGATCTCATATTCCTCAGCAACATTCAGGTGACGTTTCCGCTCTCTTGATAGATTATAAGCTTTTATCTTTTGTAGAAGCAAGCCAGACAAATCCAAATTACCATTACTTTCAAATGAGAGATTTCACAACAGAAAGAGTTTGTTTTCTCAAGTTTTGGAGCACTTTTAACTTCATGTCCCTGTAAGCTGCCAAGCAGACTAGCCTGGATGCTAGAACCACTTGCTTAATGGAACAAGAGAAATAGTGCAGGCAGACAGAAGGCTTCCCCAGGCTGTAGAATCAATATAATCTCAGACTCCGCATCACCACCTTATTAGTCTTCAGTTCCACTGCAGAAACTGCCACAGAGCATCCTAAAACTACAAGGAAACAATGAATGTTTTCAGATCAGCACTCTGTCAGCCAGATGACAGTGCTAGATACAACCTATAATCACAGAGGTGATGGGGCTGTCTCACTTGCAGATTGCCAGTTTCTAGATTTGTACATTAATTTTCAATTCCCTTTCTCGCCTACTCTTTCCTTAGAAGTTCAGCTAAGTAATTTGCAGAAGCTTTTATTATTTTTAGCAGGTGGATGTCTGTATCCTTGCTACTTACTGATTGTTCTGTAAGCACAGAGTCAGTGAGGTTTTGTTAGAATATAGCTTATGTATATGTAGCTTATAGGCAGAAATAAGGTTGAGGGAGGGAGTAATAGATTTTATTTTAACTGATAGTATTGAGATGAGGAGGACTTAGGTCTCAGGTCACAGCTTCTTCAGTTCTACGTAGAAGCAGCAAACTTGGAGGTAGACATGGATCAGAAGCAGGAACACTCAGGGACAGAAACACACCCTTACATCTTTCATGGAACAGCAACTTCAGCTCTGATCTCTCAGCTCTCATCCCGGGCTGTTTTCCAAAGAGTCTAGGAATACATAATTTTGCTGCATATGAAAAATTATAAACTCAGACAACTAATTCTTGCTGCACAGTGCCTGCTTTTGTTCCAGAGATGCTAATGTTACATCCTACAGCCCCAACAACTTCTCCGCTTCCTTCCTTGCCAATTATCCTTTCCTCTCAATTGTTTAATGGATTTAAACTTGGTTCAGTTCCGCCCTAGCTGTATTTTGCCAGAGTTTGAGTGATTCTACTCCTGAACAAAAGCAAGTCAACGTGTTCAAAAGCCTATTTATTCTCCCCAGATCTGAGAAGCAAGGCAATAGATGAAGAACAAGCCTGGCCCAGTCAAATCTACAGACAAGGGCAGAAGCAAAGCTAGATGCAGGACCAGAGACTCCAGGTGATGCTCCTCACAGCTCTCACAGTGGTCTGGTGCAGGCTGTACTGGAGCTGGCTTTGTGCACAGGCAGCAAAACCCCTAAAAAGAGACCTTGCCTGGCATCGCACTCAAGGCTCTGGAAATCCTGTAACATCATTTGAACTCTGTTTTGTCCTTTAGGTGTTCAGATTTGCAAAGGATATGGGCTGTTGGCAGGACCTGAATTCAAAGGAGTGGTACTCCTTGACATGGGTCTGTGATGTCTAGCAGACATGCAAAGTTTAAGACCAGGACTTTGCAGATGCTGTAGTATTTGAAGAAAAGATAATGCAGATGAATATTTTATACTAGATAGCCTGTAGTTCTTCACAGTGATCAAACTGAAAAATTCTGTAGTTGTTTGTGTAATTACAGTGACATTTTTAAAAATTTCTTGCCACATGCTGGAAGCCAGCTGGTTGATAGGTCTACCTGTCTCTTCCTATTTCTGGAACACGGTGAGGTGAGATGGGAAGGGCAGGCATGTCAATACAGTGTTTCTCCCCCCATGTATTTGATCCACCACTATTTTTAATCATAATCTTTCCCCATTCTGAGCACATTACTTCTTTTTTAGAAGTAATGCCTTTCTAGGCATTTATCTTTAAAAATAAGTTAAGGTTTAACAGCAGAATCTGAGTGCTGAGAATTACTATGTAAAATATTTTCCTTTAATTAGAAAGGACATCTAAGTGTCTTTCAAACAAGTCTTACAGATTCAAATACACGGCAAGAGAGAACAGATGGAGAGAGAATCATTGTTTATTTACTTGCGTTTAAGTATTGTAGATTGAGTTTCATTTGAAGAGACCTTTTCCAACTCATCTGCTACTCATTCACACCACTTTAATTCCCTTATGTATATCTGGATAGAAAATGAATGTGCAGTGTAATGCAGTTGGTGTACAATGCAGTAAACAAAGCCTTTTGAAAGAGAACTGCAAGACCCAAGTGATTGCTAACATTAAGGCACTTGGAGTAGATGCGTGTTACTGAAATCACATTATCACCTTTCAGTCCTTCACTTTGGAAGCTTAAACAGTTTTGTGCAGATCTTTGGAATTGTAAAATAAATAAATAAACAAATAGATAAATTCTAATACTTTGATTTCCTCTTTAAAAAGATGCGCCCAGAGGGCTGGGGAAAAGATGTCTGTGCCCTCTCGGAAGAGCCCAGTTCTCTCGTCTTTGTGGGACAGGGATAAGCCAAGGCACAAGCAGATGAGCCAAACAAAGTAGTCAGTGTCTCATGATGTGCTGTGCCATCCTTGGACACTTCAATGGTTGGGGGATCTATGGCTCAGGGCATGGCTAGGCTGGATTTCACCCTCAGTAAGATTGTCCTTGCCAGGAGGTTTTTTCTGTTTGTTTGTTTGTTTTGTTTTTTTAGTCTGGGACAGGAGTGTCAGCATTGCTCCAGGCATTGCCAGAGTGCAAAAACCTCCCAGCACAACAGGGCTGTGATTCTTCCACATCATATCAACAGACCCTGGGCAAAACAACTATTTAAACTAGGATGATGGAGCTATTTGTATCTGTTTTCACTGTGAAGATACTTAATAAAATCCCCTTTGTGAAAGTAGAAATTGTGGACCACATAATGCTTGAAACAATAAGGTATTGAAATAAGAGCTGAGAATGGAGTTGCATCTTTTAATGAAACTCCCAGACCATAGTGGAAGTTTCAAGTCTATTTACAGCTTTTACTGTAAGAAACACCTTGACATAATTCCATATGCTGCAGGAATCATCCAGGTAACCTCTCCAATCTCATTACGCCAACTTAAGTGAATCCCATAAAAATTAAAGAAAAATAAGTGTTCTTCACCTGTTCTAATCATCACTGTGATCCAAGCCTTGGAGAAATAGAGGAAAAGAAGAGAAAATGGAAACCATATTATTTTCCAGGACCATAGTTGTGAGAGTGTTGTAACTTTCATCAAGGCTATATAAAACCTGTCCCCTGCCTTCTTCTGTACTCCTTTGAGCAACTGACATGCTTGAGGGTTGATCACTGTCATTTTTTCCAGACCTTTTTCCTGTTACTTGGAGGTAACTGCATACATGAGCTTGATATATTAAGTTTTGAAGTAATATTTACTTTTTTTTTTTTTAGATAGAAGTTTCCAGTAAAGCAATTTTACATAAAAACTTCACATTTTGATGTTAAAACTGCAGAAGGAATTTAGGGAGGCAGAATGACACAGTGATCAAGACACAAAAAGAAGTGGTAGGGCAGTCAGCTCTCCTCTTGCCTTCCCATAAGTGAAAAAAAAAAAAAAAAAAAAGATCACATTGGTGACCAAATATACCACAGTACTTTTCAAAGGCACTAAACTTTAACAAAACTCCACAGCTACATGTGAAGAAGGATCTACCTAATCTCTAAACTATCAGAGTCCTTCGTTATAGCATTTCAGCATCCTTCATTTCATCAACTTCATTTTTTAATCACTGATCCTTTAGTTTTTATAGGAAAAAAAAAAAAAACAAACCTCTAGAACTACTTCCTATGTTCTCCTAACTCTTTCAGCAGTTTGAAAGTCATCCTATACTTATATTGCAGCCTTGGTGGGAATACTTTTCCTTCAGTGGGTACTTCAGACTTCTATGGAAAATGAAAGTACTAACATCCACAGATTTAACATTGAGACAGGAGATGAAGATTGACTGCCAGCTCTATGTTCAGATGAAGGCTCTATGCAACTAAAAGCAAGTGATCTCAAAGGAACAGCCACACAAAACTGTGTAAGACAAATCTATAATTAGTAAGATCTGTTATTTGGATACCATTGAAATATCAGTTCTTACAGTGTAGTGGATAAAATACTTATCACAAGAGTACCTATGTCCAAATCATACAGAATTTTTTTTAATGCCTAATCTTTGATAGCACAGAGAGAAATTTCAATAAATATTTGTTTCGCCTTCTGTAATAGCAGTTAGCTTACCAACTGATGAGCCACCACAAATTAAAATCACTTATTTCCTGGCAGTTAACATCATTATCTCTGTAATTACTTGTGGAAGTTTGAGGCTGTGTGCTCCTACTGTCTTGACTGATTTGATCCCATCTGATCCATGGTAACATGCCAAGGAGAGCACAATAGTTTTCCACTGCCTCTAATGTCCTTCTCTTCTATGATCAACCTGCAGGTCTCTGGCAATGAATTCAAGGATTAAGTGAGCTTTTGCTTTTCCTGAATAACATCATTCAAATTTAAAAGGTGGCTTTTTCTTCTTCCATCTTAGTAAGAAATGCAGAATCAATTTACAAGAGTTATGTGGTGCTATTTGATCCTAACCATCTATGCACTTATTTTTCCATCTCCTATTTTATCCTTCTGTTCATGATTGGGTACTTGTGTTGGACATATAATGACACTGAGCCTCAGCAGTTCCACTTCAAATATTTTAATTGTTTCAGTGAAGAATGAAAACATCCATGAGTAAAGATAGTTTTCAGAGTTTTGTTGCTTTGGTTGTTGGTTTTTTTTTGTTTGTTTGTGGTTTTTTTGTGTGGTTTTTTTTTGTGTGTTTTTTTTGTTTTTTTGGTTTTTTGTTTTTTTTTTTTTGTTTTTTTGTTTTTTTGGTTTTTTTTGTTTTTGAGGGGAGAGGGAGGAGAAAAGAACTGTTACTCTCTTTTCCACACTAACCCTTACCTAAATAAGTCACTTTTGCAGATGCCTGGCAAAATCAAATTGTAGTGACAATGTAATGTGATACATCCATCACCAGGACTGCAGCCTGTCCTTAAAGGAGAATGGATTTACTCATTAAATACATTTCTTTTATCTCCCTCTGCCATTATTGACCACTTTACATGCCTCAAACCAACAGAAAACGTCAAGTCAGTTGTCAAAATGTTGACTGAAAAAAACCCTATAGAGAAAAACTGCAGAAAATCCTGTCCTCCGGGTCTGACACAACAATTTGGACCAGTGCTTTGTCCTTATAAAGGAACAAATTTGGCTGAAAAGAACAAGGAACTGTGCAGTTGAATGCAAGTTTCTTGGTGATTTTTAAATGAGTTTTTGTAGAAATTGGAGGCTCCAACTTTTTCCCAATCTATAGCTGAAAACTGAATTCACAGTGAATAAATTCAGGTAAAAGCAATTTTGTGGATTTTTTATTAGATTTCCAAATTGTACTTAATTCTTGTATTTGGAAGAACTCCTCCTTGAGACCAATTATCATCAAGTAGAAAAACCTCTACCTGACATGGCACTTGAGCTGTAGACTGTTATATATCTGTTGTATATAATTAATTTAGTGAGGCACATTTCTTCAGGAGGCTTTCTAGTGAGCCATATAATTGTCCTAAATACAGATGATTTATCAGCCTCTCTCTAGTTCTCCAGAGCAGCCCAGCCTGTGATCATCTGCCTATCAAGTATTTCCCATCATCTTCTCTGACCAAAATTCTTCTCTGAGCAAAAGAATTTATGTCTGATTATTTCTTGACCTACTTCTTCAGGGATTCCTATTTCTTGATACATGAACATCTCAGTGGTGACCTTTTAAACTATGAAGCAATACCAAGAAATGAAAAGATAGCTAATTCTGGATGAGTGCTAATGGCAACAGTCTGCAACAAAGAAACAAAAGCAGACTTCTGTCAGTCCTTGTCCTGTAGATCCAACCTGTAAAGCTGATGTTATACAGGAGTCTGTATCAGTAAGCTTTAAACAATGTTTCTGAAAAGGTCAAGTCGTGCATCTTGGCAAGGAAATATTTCTAGATTAAAAATGTATATAATTACACAAAGTAGAGAGTGGTTTATTAAGTCTTAACTCCTACAAGATGGAGTAGAGGGATGCAAGATGCCTTAAGTGCCTAACATAGTCTGTAGAAAACACTACAGACTGGGAGGAAATAATTGATACCAGATATAATATATATAACATTATTACTTATATTATATACTATACAAGTAGTAATTGATACCTTCCATTCCTAATGCCAGCCCACAGGATTAATATCTTGATGAAATTAGACACTAATGAAAAATATCAGACATGGAATATAGATTAACTATTGCAATTCCATAGAAGATACAAAGAATTTCCCTACATTATGTTCAGCAATTCTCAAATTATATATCTAGATTGAGATCAATGAGCTCATACTGGAAAATACTGTCATTTTTCTTAAATAGCAGTTTGCCATTATAAGACATAATAACCTTGAATATTCAAGTCAGAGAATTTTTTTCTTTGATCCAAGTGGCATCAGGTTCAAGAACTTATTCAAATACATATTCAGCAAAAATATTACATTTTTAACACACTGATAAAGTATCTATTGAAGATGACAAGATGTTTCTGTTATCAGAAAAACACATCATTTAGTAGCCATGAATTGCCATCAGCGCCCTTGGTGCATATTTATGTATGGACTGTATGGCCAAAATGGCAATCCAGCACCCATAACTGATTGCAAATAGAAGAAACTGTGTCAGCTCTGCAAAAACATTTATATTCAACCATGAGAGTGCAGACATACTCCCTAACTCTTGCAGAAGATGGGCGTAATAAAGCACACAAGCTACCTTATTAGATCATCAGTAACGTGCATTTTTTAAAAAGCCTCTGAACATGCATGGAGACATGATCAATAATATGTTTATAAGAACTTGTCACTAAATAGGAGAAGTTAACACTTCTGAAAATATGGTAGGCATCTGACTCAAGAATTTTAACCTTAGAGTCTGCTTTCATCTATAAGTATGAGTCTTAATGTAAACAGATGTATGCCGGTACATGAATGCTTCAGTGAGGTGAGCAAGTACTAACGGACAGAACAAAACATTAAAACAATAGTGAATGAAGGTACTTCCTTGTAAACAGCTGCTTATGTAGCCTTGGAATTGATTTCACAGTATGGAGCTATCCTAAGGAGGTACAGTGAGACCTAATTAATATTTGCAGCACATTGTGTCTGGGTGAAAAATTCTAGTAGAGTCCTAAATTATTAGTGTCCACATGCCTTCTGTCCTATTAAGTGTGAAGAACCGTCCAGGTCGCCATAAAGCACTACATAGAAACACAAGGATATTGGCTGTAAACCATCTCAATTTGTACCTAAGTCCTACTTTTAATAGCAACTTCCTTTCAAATCAATGACAATCAAATAATGCATCAGGGCCAATATTGTATATCAGGAGTTCTTGACTTTGCAATACAAGATAGTTTAATTACTTGTGAGAAAATAAGCACTGTTCCTACAAACAAACAATACAAACAGAAAGCTGAAGGGATGCTAAGAGTCATCAGAAGGACATTGTCTGTCAAAACATATGAAGAAAGAGGAGGGAAATGATAATTGATCTCCCATTTTAAAGGGTGTCAAAGTCATTCTTGCTTCCTTCTAAGATACTTAGGAAAGTATTCATATAGCTACAAACTTAGTATCAATATGTTACTAGTAAAAAAAAAAAAATCACAACTGGAGTTACTTCACCCGTGTATTGCACAACTGGTGCAATGTGTTCGTAAGAACTTGTCACTAAATAGGAGAAATCCACATTTCTGAAAACACAGTGGGCATCTGACTCAGGAATTCAAGGTTATCTATTCAGTTTTAATCTGTTTTTTCTTGATGCACGAGTCTTAGTGTAAGTAAACATGTACCAAAGGTAGCGTGGCAAGTAGAATTTGAAGTCAAACTCACTGATATTTTCCAGTTTTAGTACATTTTAAAGTGGGGAAAAAACAAAATAAAACAAAACAAAACAAAAAAAACACAACACAAGATAAGCAGAAAACTCTTAAGAAAGTATCATTAATCAGATGCAAGTTTAGTGTGATGGTCTGAGGTTTATTTCATAGTCCAGTTGTTAGAGATCTCCTCACACTGAAGGGCAGCCTTCCCTTTTCCCATCAATGTCCAGAAAGGAGCCAATTCTGGGAGCTGGCTATTCAAGGCACCTTAGTTTGCAACAGGCTGTAATCATACTGCTGTTGAGTTTGTTCATCCAGACACTCCATATCACCATAAAAAAAAAAAAATACCTAACTAATAAGGAGATGATTCCCCTCATGAAGAAAGTCAGAAATTTAAGCACCTTCTTCATATTCAGAAGACTTGGAATATGGGAGTCTAATTTATAAAAAGCAACTCCTTCATTTTCACCTCATTACTCTTGTTTTTAACTCAGTAATAGTCTATTTATACCAAGGCCAGTAGGAGTGATGCTCAGAGCCACAGTGCTTGCTGGTTATAACACACAAGCTGCTGCTTGTTGATGAGTATCTGACATCCTATAATCAAACAGCATCAGTTTTGCAAGTCAGTGATCAGGTCAGGGGTGACTTCAGGCAGCAGTGCCACCAATCATATTGCCTGCAGCTGGTGTGGGAAGTCTGTGCAGAAGGAAAAAGGGAAGGATGTGAAACACCTCCTTCTGAAGAAGCTATTTTTGATTCAAAAATCACTTTGGTGTTCATTCTGACAAGTGTCAACCAGTGGAGAAGAATGCACTGCACACGTGGAAGGCTCAGCAGTAGCAAGACAAATGCCACTTTTCCAGAGATCTCTACAGAGCTTTTTTCTCCTAAACTGCAAGAGAAGCATAGGAAAATGAGGCCCACCCATGCTACTTCTAGTCATATGGCCATCACTGTTCCAGTTGCTACTGGTGGCTATTGCGTTAACTGAAGCATTCAGAATCACAGTTGCTACAGTATCATACTTGGTTTGAGCACTTTAACATGCACAAGTACCTTCAACTATGCTGAAGGAAGCTAGAACTCCCTTTCTAAGCTAATTAAGAGCAGGTGATAACAAGGAACCATTCTTCTCACTAGTTAATTGCTGCTGAGCAGCGTCAGGAGTGTGAGCCTCTAGGACAACAATTAGATTTACAAGAAAGGTAAGCACTGACTTATCAGAGATGTGCTTCTAGAGGAACGAGAGGACCTTACAGCAACTTCATTCAACGTAACGTTGCTTCTAACAAATATCCTAGGTGGTTACTATTGCTATTGGATCTTCCATAACTGAAGGTCACTAGTTACCATATGAGGCAAATATTACAAAAATGTCAAACTTACGGTACATACTGTCAGTTAGATAAGGACATCTAAGGGCTGTCCTGGGGGAACCCAGGAGTAAATTAAGAATGTAGAAGAGATGAGCTGCCAGGTCATCTGAAAGTGTCAGAAATTGAGTTAGAGCTAGAGCCAGCACCTTAACTCTGTCCAGACCAAGATGGCTTGGATGATTAGAAGTTTAAAACTATTTACCAAGAATCCCAGCGATGATCTGCCAGCTTTGTATATACTAACACAATATTTATTTGCAGTGAAAATGTTAATGGCCATATTTTCATGATTTTTTCCTGTCCTGCAGACAAAAAAATGTGCCTGCTTTGTAGCTGGAAAAGAAGTAGAATTACAACAACATTAAATGACGTCCCTAAGGCTGTGCTGTGTTTCTTTAGCAAAAATAATAATGCTGTAATATTATAACGGGATAATAATAACAGGGTAGCATAGTCTTTGGCTACAGCAAATGAGAATAAGCCCAAGTGCAGAAGCCACAGATGCAAAAATGAAAGGAAAGAGCTGCTCACCTTTAGACGATCTCCTGCAAGAGATGCCTGTACCTCCACTGCCAACCCTTAAATGAGATCTGGGAAGGGGGTGGATCCTGGCTCCACCCCTTCCTGCCACTTGGGTGCATCACATGCACCTGAGCTCCCCTGGGTTGGCCCTGCCTTCCCAGCAGGTGCTCAATCACTGATTCAGGCCGTGACTTAGCATTTCCACTACAGATGTGAATTCTTATTTTTTGGCTCTCAGTCTAGTTCTGGTCCCTATTCTTATCCTTGCATCTTAAGTAATCATTTTTTCTAAGGTTCTATAGATTTTCCTCTGTACAAAGCATTTATGTCATTCACTTATGTTTAAGTTCAGGAGGGTCAGTTGACCATGCTTGAAATAAAAAACAACGTCATTTCTTGTAAACCAAAATGAACATAAAGAAGAAATTCCATTCTCTGGCACAAGTATTTATATGGTTAGTTGTTAAGCAGCCCTGCTAATGCAATTTTACAACTGTATTTCATAGTATATTCATGTTCTTAAGTGCTTCTGAATTCTTCATTTTGTGTAAAGCACTTAATTCTTCACTTCAAGAAACTCTTGTACCAGATTGTTTACACAAGCATCACTGAAGACTGGCCAAGCCTTTTATGTTCAGAAAGTGTAAAACAAGGAGAGTATGTGCAGATAATCAGGTGGGACTGAATTCATCAAAATGTTGCCATTAATATATTATTTAAAGCAACTTCATTATGTTCAATACAGGTAAGTATTGGGGAGATATTTGCCATCTCCATTTAAAGAAAGGTTGAAGTATTCCCAGTTAATCAAATATGCTTCACTTGCTGGGCCCATAAATAAATTTTAAATCGGGTTTTTAGAAATCACAGAAACTACAGGCTTTTGTAGTTGCCAGAAAACAATATATTAATCTGCTTTAAAAACTTATCCAGTGATCCTCCCAAACTTATAATTTTGTTTTAATTTGTATATCATGAAAATAGAATAAGTGTGGAGGGATAAATAATAATAATAATAAAATAAATAAATAAATAAGAGACTAATGTTTATTTTTTATCATCCCAATTTGCTTCAACAGTAAAATAGAACCTAACATTATCTAGAAAAATTTCTTTTAGGAAATTATCCAGGAGAATAAAGCACAGTGAGAGAGAGAATTTTTAAAAAATTATGTTTTAAGTATCCCAGCTTAAGTTCTCTGGACTAAACAGAAAAAACACGACCAAATACATTTTCAGTCTTAAAAATGCAATCTACAATAGATTGGGAAAAAAAAAAAAAAATTAAACTAATCATGCATCATAGGAGTCCACACTAATTTAAAATTGGAAATTAATAATCACTTTGGATAAAAGAGCAAATATGTCATTAGAGGCAAAGAAAAGAACGGCAGATACATTGTGATTAAAAAATGTATCTGTCATTGTACTGACAATACAGCATCAGCTGTTTGTCTTGGTAACTCTGTCAGAAAGGACATAACAGAGCTCATTAGAGTTGTTTCAAGAAGAGATGGTAAATCAGAAAAAGATGATCAATCAGGGGAACAGAAAAAACTCTCCCACATAAGCAAATTAAAATGCCAAGAATTGCTTGCAAAGATAAGTAAGAGCATGGTAGACAAAAATATATTATGAACTTGCTTAAAGCTTCCTGCCTGTACTAATTCTATAAATAAGAGCAAGGCAGCATTAAATTAAAGGATAAGAGCACAAAAGTAATGATGCCAAATATAACCTTTGCATTCACTGATGTGAGGAGAATGATGAAGACTGACAGATGATAGTCAGAATGTCACTAGATAACAAATATCTGGAGTTGTAACTATGGACAAAACTGTCTAAAGGGTGTTGAGCTTTTGAGAGATTCATAAAATCTCCATTAGATTAGGAAGAAATCTGAAGTATGCGTAAACGGAGTGTGGAAGACAAAATATTTTTGTCATCTGACAGCTGCAGAGATCTTACATACTCTTCTGAAATACTTTGTACTGACCGCTGACAGATGAATTGCATCCTGGGTGTGATTCAGACTGCAAGTTCTTGGCTTGTTTTGGGACACAAACAAATATTAAGTTCTTGGCTTTATCTTCTGCAAGTATTAGCTGCCTCAAAAGAACTGGCAATCAGTCAGTTTCAATGATATGCAAAATATGAAGTAGCACGTGTCTGAGGATAAATTTCAGGCATCACTTTTCGAGGCTGGGACTCTCCTTCAAGTCCTGTTTCCTATGACCTGCACTATGTGTCAGGAGAAAAGCTGCCCAGCCTTCTCACAAGCCACCCAAGGTGGCTATACCTGCCTGAAACCTCTGTCTGGGCTGGATTCTCAGCAAGTCTGACTCAACAGACATTGCTTCAGCTTTCTGCAGCTCTGATCCAAAGCCACCATTGTTTCTTCCTACAGCACTGTAATACAATAGGCATAAAGGTCAAAGGCATCTCTGCCAGTATTTAGATACTGCATAGCAAATTTCTTGAAGCCTCAAAGTGTCAGGAGAGGCACGTGTAAAATCTTGCCAAATTGAAATTGCAGAAACTTCAATTTCTAAGGTATGTTTCCACTTTATTCATGGGGAGACCAGTTCTTTTTCAGGCTTCTTTCCCTTGTGCAGGTGAGTAACAAAGGCAGGAGGTTACAACAGCCCGTATTAGAGAGGAGCAGGCTAGATGATGGTAAAAGGAAGTAGTTTGAAATTAATTATGTTTTCAAAGTCTCATATCTGAACATGCCAAGATACAAATAGCTTTGTAAATAATAGTGTTTCATAATATATGGGTTATTTAAAAACAAATAAACTTAATACAGGTATAATTACTCCTAATGGGGCACTTAAATGGTGAGCAATCACCCAGTAATTGCTTGCATTCCTGTGATGACAGCCTGCACTTCATCACATCAGGCTTGTCAAGCTAGACCTTGAGCTTTATGCTAGGCTTCATTTTAACCAGCTAATGACCACAAATTCTTAGCAGCTTGATTATGCTAGGATCTGAAAAGGTGTTAGTAAATGGTGTGTGTTAATATAAAGCTTTCTCTAGCAGAACTTCGGTGGAGCAAGCACAGCTGTACAAGGGTGTACAAGGATACCAGCTGCCAAGTGGGCTGAAAGATTTTCCATGGTGGAGACCCCCTTCCTCCCAGTTCTCTGCCTGGCAGAACGGATGGGATCCGGCTGCCAGCACATGCCACTGCCTGACACCTCACGTGCCAGAAAGCTGACAGCTTCCAGCTCCAGCCTCCACACTACATGCACAAGGAAGCCACATTTCCAGAGAGAAAAGTTTGTGTCATAAAGCCAAATCCTTCAGGCTTTCAGGGAATTACCCAATATCACAAATTCACTTACAGCCGGCCATTTTCCTCCAAGATTCTGATTGCCAGTCTTCCCAGGGACAACAGTTTTGCTTTTTTTATTGTTGTTAACTGTAGTCTTAATTTTGTATAATGAACTAGAAATATAGCCCTTGGGTTAGCTGTAACATGTGGTAGATGCTGCACATGCCTCAGTAAACTGACTGCTATTTTATAACCCCAGTAGGAATGTCCCAAGAGAATATTGTGTGCGCTATGTGCATGTATCTCAATTAGTTGCAGTAAACCAACTTTCCCCCTCAGGAGTCTGTCTCAAGCCTCACAAAAACATCAGACACAAGTCAATAAAGAGATGCTTTTTGCCCATTCTGGCTGCTGGTTAAGTGGCAGTCAGCTCTCTTCAAGTTAGGGCATCAAAAGAGAAATAATTCAAAAGTAGCATTAAAAAAAGATATCTGAGTAAAACTTCAGGCATAAGGGAGTAGTCATACAATTCTGTTTTCCTCTAACTGCTAATCTTTCTTAGCTTCTAGCCTGTCTTTTTGTTGATCCCTAGAAAGTGGGAATTTAGGTGTTTACTGCTGAAATTTGGAATGATTTAAAATGAATGCTTAAACATAGTATAGGATTTTCAAAACTAAGTTATTCATACATTACTAATTTTCTAAGCAGTTAATACTTTTTAAAGAACTCTCATAATTTATTAGCCCATTTCATATCTTACAGCTTACGAAGAAATGCCAAGTAACCCTCGTAGTGTGCAGTCAAGGTAGATGAGGATTAAGTCCCTACAGTGAGCACTAGGAACAGCAGATACACAGCAACCTGAAAATTGTATCCACATCTCTTTTGCCTTTAATTAATGCAAGTTCACTGTTGGAGTTCCTTTCCTCTTTTTATTAATCCCTTATCCACAGTCTTTGATCTCGGTGACTCTAGCCGTTAGGACGGCTTATGTTTCCTTGATTCTTCTGAATCTGACTTCAGACTCGCAGGGGCTTTCCAACCAGGCTCAATAAGCAGGGTGCTGGGGGACAGGACAAGATTACCCTGCAGGCATGCAATAAATTTCCAGGTAAGCAGAAAATCCAAAAATAAGTAACCAGCCAGCTCTCTAGCTCATACTTGTACTTTTGTTTTTATTACACATTTCTGAATATGCATTTCATCTCTTCCCCTCTTCCCCCCCCGCCCCCCCCCCCCCCCACACACGAGCATCAGTGCTTCCATGCTTTTTTTGTTTTTTTTCTGCCTGCTGGCCCAGTATTACCAGCTGCCCTGCAAGACTATAGGGAATACCTGTTTGTACATTGGGCAGAGGCTAGGAAGGAAGGTCAGGGCTCTGGCCTTGCCTGCAGCAAAAGAGGAAGATCAGGATAGAATACCAAAATACTTTCATAGGAAAAAAATTGCTTCAGGTATGTTCTCTGTTTCCAAAGGCAAAAAGTGAAAGTAGTTTACTGTTCTGACTCGAGTTGCTGCCAGCAGTCAAATTTTCATGCATCTTTTGTTTCTGGTTTGTATTTCAGAGATAACAACTGTCCCTGAAGCCAGGAGAATGAGGAGAGCTCTGGATACACATCCATAACTGACTGTGAGGAAAATTGAAATTGCTCAAATCCTGCTGTGGCTACCAGCATCACCATACAACTTGAGAGCATCAGAAAGAAAGGAATGCTAACAGACTTTGAGACACTTCAGAGCTAGTGCTAGAGCCCTGTGGAGAATACTGTAAATAATACAAGGCCACTATGATATTTTTTTGTGTCCAATTACTTCACTTGTTTCGAAAAAAAGAGGAATGTAAGTTTCAATCTGTACTTAAGGCAGCAACAAAAAGAAAAATGCTGTATACTATCCCTGTGTAAAAATTAATTTCAAAGGAAGCAGTAGTGTTTCACTAAGGCAACAAGAAAATTTCAGGAGTAGGATGCTTATAATAAAGCTCCTCAGAGTTGCAGGAAGACTAAGCTGTGTTTCAGCTTAAAAATCTTTCCCTAGTAGCTGAGATACTTAGAACAGTATACTCCTTTGTGTACCTCTTTTAATGTTGCTCCCTTTTTAAGCAGGAAGGTTCTTAAACTCTGTTAATGCTCCCTTAAGAAGTCCTGACATCAAGGTGAATTAGATACCTTCCGCTAAAGGAAGTGATAGACAAGAATTGATGTGCTGGGAAAATAAGGCCATGAGTCATGGCAATGAAAGCATCTCTAGGTGTCCCCAGCTAACAATATTATAGCAGGTCTGCAAAGGGAAATATATTTCCTGCCTTAATGGGTAACATTGATAGGATTAAAAGGGTGCGGTTGATTAGCATTATCTGCTTAAGGACAAAATCACATTAAAAGTAGGAAGTCATAGGATTTAAGGATTAAGAATATTGAAGTTTAAAAAGAACAGCAAACTCAGGAGTCAAACTTCTAGGTGGTCTCTTCTGCCACAGTATCAGTTATTTGGTCAGGGAAATAAAAGTGGAATGTGATTGGCAGATAAATAGTCGAGTTATGCAGAGACATATTCGTTCTACTTTTAAAAGCACTTAACAAATGTTTGCATTGGAAAGATTTTTATTTTTAAAGGTTCTTAATAGCTAGCCAAGGAAAGCCAAGACTGTTAATCTTTTTCTCAACACCAGTCCCAGTGTGTTATCAGAGACAGATGAGATGAGGGACAAGAATTCACTGTTAACAGACAGCATTAGAATTGCTAGATAATGCCACAGTACTCACCTGAAATGGGTTATCATTTAAGTAGTAACAGAAGAACTCAGTGATAATCTCAAGAAGATATTTTCCATACAACTAACATGGCCATGGTGTCTGCTGGTCTGTGTAGCCCTGGCATAAGGAGAGAGGTGGAGGTGGGAACAGATTAACCGCAGCCTCCCCAAGAATGTTTGGGTCTCCGCTTCTGAGAGCATACAAGCTACTAGTGTCTTGATATTCTCTCTAACCCAACTTTATGGCATGGCTATATTGGTCACACTGCATTGGCAAATCTCACAAGTGAGGAACTGTTATTTTTCTGATGCTTTTAGCTACTAGAATGGGAAATAGCCCTTTCTAAGGAATGTGGTGTAATGCTATGGACAAGATATCTGATCAGCTAATACCTGCTCCTGCCAGACAGATGACAAATATTGTTAGATCAGCCACTGTCAGGTGCAGTTCCCTTTTTAGCAGCTTCACATGAGCCATGAGCCAATCGATGGCACCAGAGCTTGAATTTTTTTCTATTGTTGCTGCCTTGTGCTCCTCTGAGACAGGAAAAAAAATACTGCTCATGATAGGCTTCTCGATGCTCCTTTCAGTTGCTTCCCCCCCCCAGTACCTGAGCCTTTTGCACAAAAAACAGCACTGATACAAAAGAATGAAAAATTGATTCTTCTTAGAGCGCAAATTCTATGTGTTCTAACTATTTCCTCAGCAATATACATTACTTACAGGTGGTACCTTCTCATCCCTAAAATTGAAAATCTTTGAGTGTTATTCCAAAACCAACTGGCAATGGCAAAATCCTCGCTCATGCTTGCATTCACTTCATTCCATGCTATGTTTTACTAGATGACCAAATGTGCTGAGAATGTTGTGGTAAACACGCCAATTGTCTTCAATATTTGTGGGTGAGTGAATTTGAAAGCGTGTTTTAGTAGCCTGCTAATTCCTGTTTGAAACATCCTCTGCCTGTATAGTTGATGCTGTTTTTCCTCTTGCTTTTTTGTAATCAAATCAGCATGAGACCAAATATAACAGAGTGCACTCAAACCTGTTAACTGTCTCAAATTATACTGCAATAAAAATACACATTCTCACAACTTAAATTTAGTGAATGTTGAGTTTGAAGAGTGAGTGGAAAATTAACCACACAGACAGGAAAGGGCAGAATATAAGCAGTCAGGTGAGAAAGAAAAATGGCTTAGAACGCAGTGAGAAATCTGGAAAAGGCAAGCATTAGAAAAAAATCATTGATGCAGAAAGTAAAAACAACAATTTCATTCAAATACCTAAATAATATTCTCATTTTACAAAAGAACACCTCCAAAGCATTGACTGGTGGGTCTTTTCAGTTATCGACTGATGGAAAAGGAAAATGAAAACCACCACTGCCAACTTCAGCTAAAAGGAGTTGACAAATTGACACTAACTGCTCCCCTACATGATGACTACTCACGCTGTTAGCAAAGCAGCCCATTCTTGCAGACACTTATACTTTGCTTGATGTCCAGTGTCAGTTTTTAATTCCTGGTTTGCTCTATATTTCATAGTTGATTTTGCAAAATAGACAGAATTTACCAAAAGGATAGCTGTAAAGTATTTTTCCAAACTTTATTTTTAAAAGTCATCAATTAAGTATATAAATGCTGACCAGTTCTATTGAGGACAACGCATTAGTATTTATGAAATGAATTTTCTTTTTCTAATACCCCAGAGGCTGAGTCAAAGAATGATAGTGTAAAGCCCTACAAGATGGGTTACAGATTTAATCCCAAGACTTTGTTCAAATCCTATGCTTTCTGACTAACTTATAAAATATTATAGTTGATATACTTGTTTTACTACAATATTATAGGACAAGGAAAAGTTACATGTATTGCAAGAAATAGAGGATTAAAGCAGCTGTATTGTGACTCTACTACCTGACTGATTTCAAGTGATATCTAGAAAACTGCATAACAGCAGGCACAGTATACGATGCAAAATAACATGCCAGGGGAGCATTGATTTAACCATGTAGGTTAAAGTTAATCTAGAAACTAAGCATTTTGATAAAAATGGCAGAATCCCCCTTCCCATATCGAGAACTGTACTCCAGAAGACTTGAAAATAATATATCATAGGGAACTTTACACGATTCAAAAGGGTGGCATTAATTTAAAGACGGGCAAATTATGAGGGGGGCATTTTGCAATACAGTACTGCTATGTGTGTACGTGTCAGTTCAATGACAGTCCATGAGAAGAGCTTTTGCCTGTTTGAAAATGTGTTGCCATAGTGGAATGCCTGCCTCCACTGTTTCCTCAAATCATTTGTCACAATCCCACTTCAATACAAGAAAATTTCCCTTTGTGACCCAGGCAGCAGCTGACCCATCCTAGCTCAGCCTTCCACTCATAATGGCTGTAGTTTTCCATGCATTCTGGACCAGAATGGTGCAGTCCCACATGTGGCCAAAACTGCTCTGAAGAAAAGGGTCAAACAACCTCAACTTACTGTAATGAGATGGGAGAGAACTGGTCTCATCTGTATCATTCAGATTCACTCAGTCACATCAGAACATCTCTCTCCATTTTCCACCTGCCCCAAAGGGCAGAAACAAAAATATGTACTTGGTTATCAAATCCACTGGAAGGTGCAATAGGATAAAGATCATCTTTTCCTTATTTTAAACTGTCTCTCTCTACCTCCCTTTCCTCCTTCTACTGTCAACACTTTGGGCCCCAGCCAGCTTGATTTTCATCTTCTGTTACTACACTAGATGCATAGCTAGAAATTGAGTGCATTGTGGTTTGCATTATTTCATTTGTTTCTATCAGCATTGCCTTCCTGTTTTAATTACTTGGGGTTTAGTAAATTAAAACCTCTTTCATCGATAAACAATAGCAAACTATGATGCTAATAAACTTGCTAGTTAGAATACTGTGTTTGACATCAAGTTATACCATTTTATTTTCTTCCCATAGAGAATCCTTTGCAAGAAAAATATTTTGATAGAAAATAAACATCAGAAAAAAATCTTTATTAAAAAAGGCCTGCCAATGTTAATTGATACTATTTAGCTACTCTCACTTGCTTGGTTTGGAGTTCTCCTATTTAATTTAGCTGTCTGGATACAGAGCTTGCTTACCAGGGAAGCTCCTGAGCTTTTACAGCTGTATTTATCATTGTCTTTTATGAACTTAGTTAGCTAACAAAAAGTGTTTTCCAGTACAATTTCTGTTTGTAAAATTTCCTAAATTACAGCTTAGCCCCTTTCGCTGTGCAGAAGGTTTCCTCTCCATCATAACAGAAGCTGGAATGGCAGCAGGCAGCACTAGCGAAAGAACACTTCACAGCACATAGTTTAATATTGCAACTCAGTTCCCATACAACGCTCAAGATCACCAACCTCAACGGTATCAGCTGTTGACTGGGAAATGAACGAATTACAACATCCCTTTTGTGTCTGATGCATTGAAGTCCCCTGCATAAGTTTTGTTTCTGATAAATACATTTGTTGTCACATTGGATTCGTTCTGGTCAATTCTTAGAAAGCTCTTTGACTGTAAGCGTTAACAAAAAATAGCCTTACTCATTGCATTACTTCTAATTTGCGTGAAACCTAAACGTACTGTAGATACAGCAAACTAGCAGCAACATGATGGCAAATAGAAAATAAACTCATCTAATTGTCTTTTCTATCAGCTTGCTAACATTCCTTTGAAGTTAGAGATAAAATTTACTTTAGGGATAAATTGTACACAATGATTTAAAAGTCACAAAATCTCTCATATCAAGTTGCCTTTTCTTACCCTAGTCCTAGTTTCCTTATGGACAAACACCTCATAGTCTTCAAAACTTTTATTTAACAAGGAAAAGAATCTCAACAAAAAGTTACATTAAAGATAATAAATAGAAAAAGTTTCTGATAACCCCTTTTAGTCCAGATAATAAAATACTTACAAAGTTAAATCATAGTATGTAGTATATACTACATATACTATATAAACCTGTATGTCTTAGCAAGTACTTCTTAAAGGATTCTTTAAGATAACTTACCCACTTGACATTTTTCTTCGGCACTCTAGAGATGACCACCTTTGAGGTATCTGCTTTACATAGCAGGAGAAGGAATAATCACACCAGTAATCTTCCCTGTACAAAACAAGAAACATCATCACAGAGTTACCACTATCTCTCTAGAAAAAAAAACAAACAATCACCCAGTAATGGAGCCATTTCAACCTTCTCAAGAGTAAGCATAACTGCAGCAAGTATAACATTACATGCAAATCAGAAAGCTTTTAACAATAGAGATGTATAACATAATAGAAAAAAAGCACAATAATGATAGCAGAACAGCAAAAACCTAAGCTGCAGCAAGAGAGAACTTGCTCAAGTACAAAGCCATCAGCATGTAAAGAAAAGCAAAAAAAAAAAAAAAAGGGGAGGTACAAAAACACAAAACAAAAACCCTCACAAAGCCTCAAGTAGGTAGGGAAGAAACCTGTACCTCCCCTGCCAACACTTAAATGAGGGCTGGGAAGGGGTGGATCCTGACTCCACCATTTCCAGTCACTCAGGGGCATTACGTGCACCTGAGCTGCCCCGGGTTGGCCCTGCCTTCCCACCAGGTGCTCAATCATTGGGTCAGGCCATGACTCAGGGCTTCCACTACAAGGTTCAAAACCATTACTGTTGGTTACCACTTTTTAAATATTTTCTTTAAATTAACATATAAAGTGTTTGATAAGCTAATATTATGAGTATGCTTTCACAGATGAATTTTTTCTTAGTGAAGTTACTGTAAAACAATTTTAGTGGGTGTATGGGGACTGCTGAATCATAGCCTGAACCTCTGATTGATCACCTGAGGCAAGCAATGAGTCAGCCACAGGAGCACAGGTGAAGGCAATTCACCCATGCTGCCAGAAGTGGTAGAGCCTGGCTCCACCTCTCCTAGACCCATTTAAGAGCTGAGAGCTGGGGAGAAGGATCTTTTCTGGAGAGTCTTTCTACTGGATTTTTCTACACAAGCCTCGGATGGGTGAGTGTCCTTTTTTGCTCTAGAATAATAGTTATGTAAGCTAAGCTCTTGATTATGTTATATCATCTGTATATTTGTTGGTAGTGTAGCGGGTCATTCAGGAAAACTTTGAAAATCTTTTTGAAGCTTGCCTTATCCTTCTGGTAAATTTCTCTAAAATGGCACTATGAATTTTTCTTTGAGCTTTTAGAGGCATATGATTTCCATAGCAATGTCACCTAGCATGGATATAAATATAGCAACTTATTTGCTGTGAATTGTTACAGTGTAGCAACAAACTATCAAATCAGTTCTTCAGGCCAAGGGCCTTCTGTACGTTTGCTTCCTTAGTGTACTGTTTATGTATTAAGGACTATTATGCTATCTATTGAATAAACTTTTTAATGAGTATTTGACGTTAATTATGGAGATCATGCTAAATTCCCTGGGAACTCTCTATGGTTATTGTTAAGTTATGGCCTGAAGCACTGATTGAGCACCTGGGAATGGACCCAGTCAGTCCTGGAAGCACAGGTGAAGGCAATTCAGCTGTGCAACCCTGGCTGCACCTCTTCTAGGCACCATTTAAAAGCTGACTGCCACTGGGGAAAGATCTCTGGTTTGGGATTCCTTCCTTGTGGAGTTTTCCCTGTAAGCCTAACTCTTTAGCAACAGGTGAGTATTTATCTTTTGTGACACCTTTTTATTTGTGTTAGTACACTTATTATGCTTTCTGTATTGCTGGCCTTCTGCATTGCTCTTTCTGATTGTTATGTTCTTCCTGTGAGATCAGTGCAGGCACTCTACAGCTTCCATGTTATAGGCACTGAGTATAGGAGAGAGAGAGCTGAGGTAACTTGCTGTTTGACTAGTAAGGGCTTAAGTAAAATTCATTTATATTCCTCTGTGTCTGCTTTGAAATAAGGATGCTCATTGACCTGATACAGATGCTGACATACTCCCTCTTAGCCTAGACTACATTATTTGTTTAAGGGAAGATTCCTGTTAAGATGGAGTAGAATAGAAAAGAATAAAATTTCTTGATTGGAAGAGACCTCAAAAGATCAATTAGTTCAGCTACCTGACTACTGCTCAGCTAACCGGAAGTTAAGTGCTCTGCTACTGAGGGCATTATCCAAATGCTTCTTGAATCCTTACAGGTATGGGGTATCAGTCACCTCTCTAGGAAACATACTCTGGTGTTTCACCACTCTCACATTAAAGAAGTTTTTCCTTGTGTCCAGTCTGAATGTCCACTAGCACAGCTCTGTGCCATTCTTGTGTCTTGTGTTACTGGCTCCCAGAAGCAGAGCCTAGCCCCTCTCTGCTTTTCTGCTTTCCTTCTCTTTCCTCCTTCAGGGATCTGCAGGGAACAATGAAGCCACCTAATGATCTTCTTCTCTCTAGGCTGGGCAACCTAATGTCCTTGGTCTCTTCTCAAAGGACTTGCCTCCCAATCTATCACCAGCTACACTGCCCTCTCATGGATGCCTTCAAGGACCTCAACATCCTTTTCAAATTGAGGAGTGCAGAACTATATGCAGTATTCAAGGTGAGGCTATACCAATATTAAATTTGGGTGAATGCTTCCTGTAGGTGAACAAGCCCTCTTATCTTTTCTGCTGGATGCTTATTTTGATGCATAAATATCTACATTTTTTAATTAAAAAAAAAATGTTAGTTAAGCCACTGATTAATCCAGAAGGCATTGTGGGTGAGAATGAGTTGACGAATGATAAATCACTAGAGAGATCTTGTTGGAGTGTCTGTTACTGACATAAAGAGTTCCTCGTCTACTCTCAGGGTGCAGTCATGCACAGTGTGTGGCAGCTCTGGGACTTCAAGTGAGACTAAGGACTCAAGAGAACACAGATTGGCTACAGCCACTCTAAGTCAAAGTGGAGGCAAAAGCCTGATAGGGAGGGTAAAATGATGACACTTGTCAAAGATTAAGTAATACATCAAAGTATGTAACTGTTTTATGTAATTAGAACATAATGCCTATATATAACATCTGACAAAATATGGTGCTTTTTGTTTTGATAAAAGAAATAGAACCCATCCTTTTTTCATAATCAAGGTGGAGAAAACATCAATTTTCTGTTGATTAGTTACCCAGCATGAACTAGCTAAAGTGAAAATACACAGTAGAGCAGAAATGTAGCTTGAGAAGCCTGTCCTGCTTTGCATGACTCTGGGCAGAAAGGAGAAATTGGGTACTGCAGTGAGAAAATACTTAAAGCCATACCTAAATAATTTGCTGTCCAATGTTCACTGTAGCTGTGCTCTGGTAACAGAGGCAGGAGACAAAATAGTGTCAGCTTCCTTTTACAGGCTTATGAGCCTATTTACAGGATGCAGTAAGTTATGTTCAGGATAGAGAAGAGACAGCATTAGAGTACTGCCAGCAGGGAGTGTGGCCACTGGGTCACCAGTCTAGCTGTCTAGTACCTTTGCCAGTTAGCTGCCTTATCTGTGTGACTTGCCATCTTGAGAGTGCTGACCTTGGCAGTGAAAGTAGGGAACTCTTTGATTACTACCTAGAGCTTTAAAGCTCTAGACTTGTATCTGCACTTGTATCACACGGCCATGATGTGCCCAATTTTAACCAATCCTTTGATTTATACTTTTGCTTCCAATTCACTTAAATGAAATAACCTTACTCTTGCAATGTTGTTACAAAGAAAAATGGACACTCTGGCTTAAAAATGTCAGAGTAATATATTTTATGATTTGAGGAGATGAAAATGTTAATCTGATAAGTTGGCATTAATTGATAGTTTCAGTCAAACCAAACATGCACAGGTCTCCCTGTACACTTGTGATGAAAGTACAGCAAATTTCTAAGGAAGACATTTAAAGCCACGTAATAAGAAAATAAAAATCTATTGCTGGCAAGTTGCCTGTCATTTAGCACTGAGGCAGCTAACAATTTATATCTGGGGTCTTTAAACCAAATGCTAAATAGCAATGGCCTCATTCATGTGTGAAACACAAGTGTGTTAACAGATGACTAACGATTAATGTATAACTACATTTAAAAGAGCATGTGAGGAAAAAGAAATAAATGAGATAACTGGGTAAGTGTTCCTCTGGGCAGAATATAAAAACCACCTTGGAAGCTGGCTGAAGATGACCAGTAAGTGAATTTAACTCTGAGGGTGAGTTTTAGAGTTCTTAGGACTGTGGTTAGGTAACACAGTGGGTAACTCAGGCTGCCACAACTGATACAAAACTTCCAGCCATTAGGAGGCAAATACTGATCTCTCAAACTTGCACTGTCAATGTAAAACCAATGTAAGTATTCTGATGGGTTAGCACTGAAGTAGCTGCCTTTTTATGCCAGATTAGTTCTCTGGTCAGGTATTGTCTGTCCCCTTGCAGCTGATGTGAAGCTGGCACAGACTCCAGGCTATGTGCTCATTGTAGAGTCTGGCACAGCTATGTGGTTAGTTAGTGCCCAGATTTTGCAGTACAAGTAAATAAGGCTGGACTACTTTAAGTCTGCAGTCCCCCAGAGTATCACTAGATGCTGAGACAAGAGCCGTATAACTCCATGCAGCAATAACCTGAACTGCAATAAGGTTTGAAAAGTTCTTTTACTATGCTAAGTAGATTGTGATGAGATTCTAGCTCAAAGCTGGCCACACAAATAGGCATGAAATGGATCTATCTGAAGTGCCAAGTGAAGTGTAACACTGTAACTAGTTCAAATGAGATAAAATCAGCCCTTTTTCTGTCTGCGCTAAGAGCTGGCATGTAAAATTAGAAACTTTCTTTCAGGACAAATCAGTCAAAATGGATGTAAAAGATTGACTAACTTTATCATAGTGTGCATACAGTCTAATTAGCTTACCACAAGCTTATGTTGTTAAGCAATGCTGAAATTGTGAGCTATGACTGTATCATAATTACAATGTACACTTTGTCACACTTTCTTCAAAGCTAGAGCAGGAAGCCAAACCAAAGTGAACAATAGAGGAAAAATGTGGCATGGATACATAGTGACTCAATCCTTGCTTCCTCTTTTCCTTCTGACCAGTTACCAGTTCTCACAGAGCAATTCTGCTTTGGGTCAACTTGAATTAGAGCCCAGCACAATGCACAAACTCTCCTGAGGCACATAAACCGTTCTTTCAACTAAAGCTACTTGTCCACACATCATCTCACAGCAGCCAAACTAATTACAATTGCATGTCTTCCCAAGTATCAAAACCTGCTTGTCTGCCAAGATAAAAACAATTGGAAGACTGTGAAGTGATATAACCTGGGGACACCTACTGCATGGATGTATTTTTAAGCTCTATTATGCAGAGCTCTGGCAGTAAATTCAGTGTGTGCCACTTGGTAACTGGGTGAAGTCAGACTAGTTTATTCAGTTCAACAATAAACCCATGTGGAAGTCAGGACTGATTTGAATGTCTAGGATAGATCTCATAACAGACTGCTACTCAGTGTGGTTTTACTTTTTGGGTGAAGCAAATTAGAAAACTGACATAAGTAACAGTGCAAAAAAAAAAAAAAAAAAGGAAGCCCCACACCTGTTGGGATCAGCAGGCATTCAGAAGAACAGCCTGGAGTCATGGCTGGCAGCATGATGCAGTTGTAGGAATGCTAACAGGCTCAAAGCAGTTTAAAGGTTCAATACAAACTCCTGTTGACTGAAGATGAACAACAACAAAAAAAAAGGCATTTTTTTTTTTTTTTTTTTTAAGAAGGGGTTATTAACCACTGTAAATTAGTGAAACTGTTTTTGAGCTCCCCTGTAGTATCACCTCTCCACAGCACAAGATTCGGCTGTTCTCATTCTGTAGTCTTCCCTTGGCTACTTCCACATGATTGCTATGGTAATATGAAGTCTATTAAAAGGTTTTAACGGTCACCCACCCAAATGTTTCAGAAATGTTTTCAGATATCCTTAGAGAGCTGTTGCCCCCAAATAATTCTACTCTCCCAGAAAAGCCAGAGTAGTATTAGTTGCTCAGTGGGAGTTAACCTCTTTTTGTTGTTGTGGCTAGGTTCATTTTGCAAAGACCAGTTCCTTGCCTGTATCTGCATGTAAGCAATACAAAATTCCAGTACTAATGAGCCTCTGCAATGTCTGGGAAAGAACTATTGTATTGTATTAGAAACAGACATAAATATTAAAAATATTTGTACTCATTGGAATAGCAAAGTACACTGCAGAAATGGATCACCTTTAGATGCAGAATAATGATACGAATTTTCCAGTTAAAATTAATTGTCTCAAATGCAATTATCACTAATTAAGCCAATGGTTTTCTGCATATTGTCAGCTATTGAAACTACCTGAAGACTTTATCAATTCAAAATTCTATACTTCTGAGGATACACGTACATATCTCTGAAGACAGGTCAATGCTGAAAATAGAGAGATCTGGAAGATTTGGGTCTTGTAATTGAAGAGAGGCATATGCAAATGTGCAGCAGCCAGCTCAGATGTTGGTGAGAGAGCTGGAAAATGAGTTCCCAAGAGAATCTCTATGTCAGTCAGAACTTGGTGTGAGATCTGGCTGTGAGGTCAAGGGAGAGAGGCAGGAAGAAGGAATGTAGACGGCAGCCAGTTATGGTTTGAGCACTGGTTAAAAGTCTTGTGGATTTGAGGAAATAAAACATGCTATCTTATGCTCAGAAAAATCATGATTCGTAGGTAAAGAAGGCTGTGTTAGAGGCATGCGACTCCCACTGCGTGTTTCACTCTAAGCTGAAATCAGCAAAGCCCCACATTCTAGCAGGCTGCTCATGCTGGGACTCTGAGCAGGATCCTGAGACACTTATGCATGGGGCTGGAGCCAGCAGAGCTTGTAACTTTGTGAAGGGCTCAGGTGGGCCCTGGTGGTGAGCTCCACAGCTAAGGAAGTGAAGAACCAGATAGCTCTGAGCAGTGCTACAGTCCACACTTTTTTTTTTTTTTTTTTGGATGGTTTGAACAACTGGGTGTCCATGGAGTAGCCTCCAGCTACCAGCTCTTTTCTCTTTGCCCTGGAAGGGACCACTGAATCAGAAACTTCACAAATACATTGTCTGTTGGCTCAGCAATAAGCCAAAAGCATCCAATAGCAGATTCACCTGCATGACTCCTCAGCCATCTTGCTAAAGCATTCTCTGAAACATCCTCACAATGTCCTACATGGCAATGTTCACCATATACAAAAATGACAAGTTTTGTTAAAACTGTAGCATTTTTCACTGTATGGTTGTGCTGTGTGTTTACCTTAGGATTTTCTTCAGCATAGAACTGTCAGCACACAGATGTAAAAAAAAAAAAAAAAAAAAAAAAATACTATGTAATTAGTTTTTCAGGAAAGACAAGTAGAACTAGTGGAAAAAGATAAAATAAAGAGCAAGCTGGCAGCAAACCTACAAGCAGGATGACAAAAATTCTGGAATGTGCTCTGCAAAGCAGTCAGCTTCTCTAGGAATTCAGTAGCCAGTTGGAGGGTGTGATGATGCAGAGGAGAAAATTGAAGCCAACAAAAATCAAGTGAGGCAGATCAGGAAAGGGGATGGTGTGGGAGAAGTGAATCTAAGACTTGAAGTATGTTTGTCTATGCCTAAGCCACTTAGTCTATAGGCCAGAGGCCACAACAGCACTGAAATTTGCTTTACATCTTTTCTGTGAAATGTAGCAGATACGGCTATAATTTTCCTCTTGTAGGTTGTAGCTGCTAGGACCAGGCTGTAAAATACCAAAGTCATGATCTACATAAATGCCAAGAGACTTTTTTTATCTAGGAATAGAAAGCTGTAGCTCTCACCTCAGATTTACTTCTGCCGAGGGGTGTGCTCCAGACACCCGTCCGTGCCTCATTTACTGCTGTTTGGTGCATGGGTTTAAGTAGAGAGGCGTTTCAGTGGCTCCTTTCAGCTAGGGCTCCCGCCTTCAGTCCGACTCAGTACGAGGATAACAGTCGTGGGTACCGCTAAGGGCGGGGGCTCCCTCAGTCGACAAGGATGCTCCGGGTTCGGAAGGGTTTTTGCGCTGCCCCCCAGGCTCTCCGCGACGGAGGAGGAGAGGGGAGGGAGAAAGTCGGCCGCGGGCAGCCGGCGGGGCCGGCCCCGAGCAGCCTCAGGCAGCCGCACACCGCGCAACGGCGGCTGGCGGGGAGCGGGCGGGAGCCAATGGGGGCCGGCGTGGCCGAGTGACAGGCGGGGCGGCCGCTACCCCAGCCGGGCAGTCGGGGCGGGGAGCCGGCATCGTCTCTCAGCAGCAGCATCCGCGGGGTTGACACGCGCCCGTATCCTCTTCTGTCCCCCGGCAGCCGCGGCGGTAGAGGCCGGCCGGCGGAGCAGAACGGAGCGGGGGGCGCCGCGACAGACAAAGCAAAGATGGCAGGGATCCTCGCCTGGTTCTGGAACGAGCGGTTCTGGCTGCCGCACAACGTCACCTGGGCCGACCTGCAGAGCACGGAGGAAGCCTCCTTCCCGCAGGCGGAGGACCTCTACCTCGCCTTCCCGCTGGCCTTCTGCATCTTTATGATCCGGCTGCTCTTCGAAAGGTAACGCGGCGTCCCGGGCGGCCGCTGGCCGCGGGGCCGCTTCGGGTCCTCCTCCCCCGGCCTCGCTTCGCCGCTCCGCGCTCCCTTCCCCGTCGCTCGGTCACGTAGCGGCCCGGTGAGAACAGGTCCAGGGGCCGACCGGCGGGGTCCAGAGCCCCTGCCGCGCCCCGGCGCTAGGAGGCGAGGTCGCCCCAGGGACGGGCCCAGCCCTCCACCTGCAGCCCCGCGCCTGTGGCGGGAGAAGGGCCCTCGGCTACCTGCGCGGGCCGGGCCTGCGGGCTGCCGCCCACCGGCTGTGTCCCCGGCCTCGCGTCCTAGGCCGAGCGGGAAGCCGTCCCGAAAGCGGAGTTCCCTCGCGGCTTCGCCGGAGGGCTCCCGCGGAAGGGCTGGGCTGTGGGAACGAGCCGCTCGCAGCCCTGCGGGCGCCGCGGAATCGCGCCTGAGCCAGGCTCGCCCTCGGCTCCGCTGCCGCAGGCTTTGCGCGCGCGGCGGTTTAAACCTGGGCGCCAGGTGCGGCCGCGCGGTGTAACGGTCAGCGCGCGCCTGAGGCGAGGAGCGGGGGCGGCCGCGCGCTCCTTTCCCCGTGGTGGCGGTTGCAGCGTCCCACGGAAGGCTGTCGCGGTGCGTTAGCCGCCGTGAAAGAGCCGGTCCGTGAGAGAGCGCTGTCTGCCGAGCGTTCCCCTGCTCTTGTCAGGTTCTGTTGCCGAGTTTTCTGGTCGGTGACAGACGCGGCTGCTTTCATCGCTCAGGTGAGAGGACAGTAGGAGCAACAAGCTGCCTCCCGCTGTCCTTAACTTCCGTGTGGCTTCTGCAGCTTGAAAAGACATCAAAACTTGTAGCCTGGCTGAGCTGATTTAACATTTATCCTAACGCTGAGGTAGAATTATCCTTTGAGCGCCAGGAATCATTTAGACAATGCCAAATCATTTGCTTTTTTTCTTTTGCTGCCTGTACAGCGTGTACTTCTCATCCAGGGAGGTTTTCTTAGCAATTATTTGAGAAAGTGTTTGCGTCTTTTTAATTTCACGTCAGCTTTAAGGCTTCGATGTGAGAGTAGGCTCGGGCTGTCCATGCGGTGTGGAGCAACTGTGACTTTTAGTGCAGAGCGCTGCAGTGAAGCAGGCTGAGCAGAAGCGGCAGGACCTGCTCCCATTGCTCGGAGCAGGAGGACTGTCTCTGAATGATGGATTGTTGCTTATGGTTGCTTGGCAGTCTATTTCACCAGACCTCCGTGTTTTGCTTGTGGAGAATAGTCACAATGCCTTGTGCTCGTCATTAGTGAGAGGCTTGCAGTTACTTTGGTTGATAAAGCTTTCTGAGAACTGGAAAGGACAAGAGAGGGATATCTGAAATGAATTGATAATTTTTCATTTTTTTGTGTAATATAACATCTGCTTTTTTTTTTCGTTTGTTTTTCTGAAATTCATCAGTTGATAACTGATGTTGCATACACTACATCCTGGAGCAGGTTTCTGCATGTCTGTTCACTGATTTTGCAACAAAATCACTTAACGAACAAATCAAAATAGATGCTGTGATACATCTTAACAAGTTCTGTGCGTACTTTCAATTCACAGCTGTACTGAAATACTTCTAACATGAGTGCATCTTCTTCTTTCTTTCTTATCTTTCTTCTTTCTTTCTTTCTTTCTTTCTTCTTTCTTTCTTATACTTAGTAAAGGTACTCCGGTAACTCTTGATACTGGTAGGCAAGTAACGATGTGGTGCTGAGAATCTCATTAAGCATTTTATACCTATTATTTCAAACTGTTTCACAGTTGCTGGCTGCTTGAGCAGTGTGGTTTTACTTCCCTTGCTGTGTAAAGGATGACCAACTTGCCAGGTCTTAAAGCAGTAAGAAACACACTTCAGGGGGAGCTATGATTTGGACTTTGCATGTCTTACAAAGTTCTTCATGTCTGGGGGATAATACCTGTCATGCTAAAGGTTAAAAGTTGACTTGATTTAAGGTATACATATATTATACGTATACATTTTGGTTTCATATTTTTGTGTGCAACTGAGAATACAGAATTTGAAAATTTTGTTCTATATATATTCACCTATTGTTAACAGAATTAACCTACTGGTTGTTTGGTGTGGTTTTTGGTATGTTTGATGAATCAACTAGCAAAGTCAGGAAAAGAATCTAGATCCTTCTGAAGTTATATATATTGTTTCCCTTTCAAAGAAACCATTTTTCCTGATTTCCCTATCCTTGACCTACACTCAGGTATGAAAGAAAAAAAATAGATTAGAACGTTAAGTATATCCTCTAACAGTTGGATCTGCTGATGATGAGTGCTTTAGAAATAAGCTTTGCTCTCTGAGGTAATCTCATAACTGTAGGATTTAGCGGCTCTACCTGATGAGGCCATCATAGTTATGGATGAGGTGCTAAAATACCTTAACAGCCTTTTCGTTTTTACCTTCCTTCTCATTTATCCCTTACATTAAACACCAAGTTGATTTTAGAAACTGTAACTGAGCACAATGATACTGTTACCTAGTAATTTAGAAGATGACTTTAGTTTGGCATTGCAATGGAAACATATTTCTTCATAGCATCCATCAATTTTGTGTTGTTGTGTTGTTTGCTTGTTTGCTGTTTTTTGTTTGTTTGTTTGTTTTTACTAAGACATGTTAGCAATTAAGGATCCCCTCTTGAATTATCTAACGCCTTCAACTCTAAGGACGTAATGTAAGTGCTTATTGATACTACTCTCTCAATTCTCTCTAGTTCTAAAGCAAGCAAGACAGGTTAAAGCTGAATTGAAGCCGATCTTACTAATAGCATAGTGCTGTAGTTTTGGTTGGCCTAAAAAGATAAAGTGCCATCTGTTGTTCTGAGCGAAATATAATTTTTCGTCTTTATTTTATGTGATTCCATATATTGTCTGCTAAGAAGCAGCAGCTCTGCCTATCCCTCCAAGACTGTCCTCTGTGAGAGGAACATATGAAAATAAGGTTTGTCAGTGTGCTTATCTGGCACAAAATGAGAGGGTAGCACTCCTCCCTTTTAGAGCCATCTCAACGGATTGAGGTTGGCTGAATTCTCCAGAAGATGTGCTAACTAAACACATTTCTGATGTGGTCCAACAATCTTATGTCTGAGTCAAGTAATGTTTTTCAGTGCTTTCTGTATACCTGGCTCATGTTCTCTAGATACTTGTGTCTCATGTTTGCACAGTAGTTGTAATATGCTTTCTGGTGCCTTACAAGCAACAGCTTGAGCTCAGATCAGGGATAGCTGCCTAATTCACCAATCTGATCTTACAATTCCTTTCTTGTCCTCTGGTATCTGTGTCTATGGATTGTTTCTTAAAGGTGAAGATGATCTTCCTCAGCTGATGGAATAGCTTGATGTGGTCAGGTATAGCTTGACTATAAGGAACAGCAGTCTTCCAGCAGCACTGATTTAAGCTGATCCAGCCTCATGGTTCATGATCAGCCAGGTCAATACACTCTAGACATTAAGCGTATGGAAATTCATGACTTTTGTTTGAAATTTTACTTTTACAATGATAATTCAGCCTCAAAGCTATCCTCAACTGACTCGTTTTTAGTTCAGTGCTGTGTAATTCCTAGTGAGTCAGGGTAACATGATGCAATGAGCAGGTGTGTGAGCGTGTGCGTCTGTATATATGGCGAACTGTCAAAATTGATTCAAGTGGCAATACATTAAAGCATTGTCAGTGTCTCTAGTATACGGGGTGTGTGTGGATGTTTGATCTTCATAATCCCTAAATCATCCAGTAGTTGTGATTTATTGTGATTACAGGGAGGTTAGAGAGGATACTGCATTTGGAATGATAAGTATGGACGTTGTGCATTTCCAGCAACCCAAAACCTCCTCTTGGTTGTTTGGGTGAGGCAGTGACTGTTATTTCTGCCCATCCTGTTTATAGGCTGCAATGTTATTAGATTTCTTGCGTAGTTCCCTGTGTAGTAGACATGATCTTACTGTTCAGTTGTCATTCACCAGTGTGCAAGTGGATGCAGATGTTCACTGACAGTAACTTTCTCCTTTTTTTTTTCTCTCTCTCTCTCTCTTTTTTTTTTTTTTTTTTTTTTAATCTTTATGATTTCTTTTTTAATAAGAGAATCTGGGACTTTTTTTTTGCTTGGATAGTTAATTCAGTTGAAACTGAATTGGACACTGATAACTTCCTTATGAAAAGAGATAGAAAATAACTAAAAAGCAATTTATTTCATACTTCAAATGAATTTCCTTTTAAAATTATAACACCATAGCATTAATAATAAATACATTCCAAATAAATGTGTACTGTACAGTGTTCATCCATTTCTCTGCATTTCTCTCAGTTTAGTTGTTAAGCTTCTGTCATGTATTTTTGTTTTTATTTCATAGAGTTGGTGTTTGGGCTTTGGTCGCTAAAACAAGTAGATATCACACAGGAAAATGATTGCTTCTAACTGGAGAGGAAGTATCAGTCTGTCTTGGCATGGATGGAGCTCTGCCTTGCCAGCTGTGACCAACATGGTGTATACTCACCCTCCTCATGGGTAACTGTTGGCTGGTGTTCCCCTCTGTTGCTTGGAAGAAAATATAGGCTTTTGTGTTTACACTTAAGCTGGGCATATTCCTTTAAAAGAAAGCAGAGTATAGAAAATAGGTACAGTTTGAAGGTATTTTATAAAGGGCTATTTATAGGTGAATATTCGTGCCAATCTCAAAATTAGGAATTAAATTGGAGCTATGTGTTGAGCTCCTGGAGAAAACACCATTAAAACCAATTTCTAAAATGTCCAGGTGACAGAAGTATGACAGCCAAGCCACAGTTCATCTATGGGAAGGGTTTCAATGACAAGTTACTAGAGGATACTGGGAGCTTATTACTTGTGCAGAGCTGCTATTAGTGGTGTTCTGTCAGAGTGCAGACTACTACTGCTACTGTTAGCAACTTCCTTTCGCTTCTCACCTGGATTCTTGTAATAGTGCTTTTTGATCCAAATTGTCGTGGCTCTTCCTGTTGCTAATATTTATGCCTCTATCACTGATTAACAGACATTTGCTAAGAATTTCTTCTTGCAAAAAGAAGAGCTTCTAATATTCTGCGCTTTTTCAGCTTGGAGAAGAGAAGGCTCTAGAAATACCTGATGGCAGCCTTTCAGTATCTGAAGCAGGGCTATAAGAAAGAAGGGGGCTGACTCTTCATCAGGGTCTGTTGTGAGAGGACAAGGGGAAACAGTTTCAAACCAGGAGATGGGAGATTTAGGTTGGAATGTTGTGCAGTAAGGCACTGGAGCAGCTTGCCCAGAGATGTGGTGGAAGCCCTGTCCATGGAGACATTCAAAGTCTGGACCAGGCTGGACGTGACCTTTAAGGGTCTCTTCCAACTCAAATATTCTGTGATTCTATGTCTGTGTACTAGTTTCTTATTTAGTCCATAGAAATTATGTAGTATATTAACATTTGGGGAAATCTGTTCCCTTGATTATCTCTGCTACTTGTCAGCAAGATGAAGAAAATGGGGGTGCCAGAATTGACCAATGCTTACTTGACCATTTTTTGTGTTATTTTTTTTTTTTATAACAGTCAAAAATTGTTCCATGTTTACAGCGGTTTTGACATTTTGGGGTTTTCTGTGCCTGTCTCAAGTTTAACTTGAAGTTTTCGCAAGGATGTTAGATTTACAGAACACATGGCTTTCATGAGCAGAGTAACCTGAGATAACACACAGTAGTAGGCGTAAGCCTGTAACTGGCACCTTACAAATAATCAAATGCACACGATGTGTATCAGCAGTTCTTTGGAACTGTTTATTTAACATTGTGATCTCTTTGTAACCTCTTGTACCAGTGACTCCCTTCACTTGTTTGAAGAATTATTAGATGTGGGAAAGCCAGCAGGGATAGGCATCCCAATGAGGGAAAGGAAGAGGAATATGTAGGTTTCCTCTGCAAGGAAGTCTCTTCGGTACATGATGTCAAGTTGCAGTCTTCAGTAAGGATCATCTGGCAGTCACTGGTTTCTCACAGGGATGATACCTTTCCTGTTATTATTCTGAGTAGTGAAATGGTGACAGAGGTGGGAGAGTTGAAGTATTGATCACAGCCAGCTGTCATCTTAGAGGTGATTTTCATACTGTTGGTGGGTCTGTAATACAAAGCTATGACTTCTGTACTAGAAGCAGAGAGTGAAGTGTAATGATTATTTTTTTCTGCACAGTTAATATATCTCACAGTTCCAAGTTTTTCCTTACGTAAACTTCATAGTGCTGAGCAGTAGTGAAGCCTCCTGCAGCTGTTACTGATATCACATAATTGACTTTTAACTCTCGAGTTACTTGTCTGTAGAACTAAGAAAATCGAAGAGCTGTAAAGAAGCATAATATGCCATTAGATCTGTTGTATGTTATGTAGTATGCAAGATACATACATATTTATATACCAGCTATTAATCCAAATTACATTTTGAATAAGAAAGAACAGAATGCTGAAATTCTCCTAATTACCCTGTATTAATGAAGTACCTTACAGGTTCTTTAGTCTAAACTTAATTTTAATATTATAAATGATGTGCCTTAACACTTGGTCTGAAATGATAAAAAGCCATCTTTGCACTTAGAGGTCACACTAGGATGGATAAAGGAATATATCTAAATCACTTGCATTTTCTCTCAGTGCAAGCTTAGTAAAAACTTACTTCTTAACAGCACCTACTCTGTCTTGGTTTCTCTTGCAGAGAATGGGGACAGAAGGGAGTAACCTACAGTACAGTAAAATTAAATATATCAGTCTCACTGACATAGTTACTCTAGTGCAAAATAAAATAAAATAAAAATTGAAATTAAAAAAACCATGGGTTAGACCCCAGGAAGGCATTCACTCGTATAAGGTTTTTAGATTTCTGAGGCTGTTTCTGCATTTATGCATGCAGTATTATTTGTGTATCCTTCATAACAAGCAAGTTGCTATATTTTTTAACATCAGTGAAGTGACTTGGAGAAAGAAGTGGCTTTTATTTTTTTTATATTTGGTGTGATCACACCTGCTCATTTCCCATCCCCTGAGATAATATTTACTTGTGTAAGCAGAAGGATGGGAAAATAAAACAAACAAAAAAATAAAGCAATAGAAATGAGGCTAAAATCCTTACTTTGGAATTTCCACTCTTTTCTTCCTTCTGATGCTGATGGTTTTCAATTCTGAGAGACTTGTATACGTAACTTTCACTGGATCTGTTGCTTACCATGTCCTTGGGACTCTCGTCTTCACTGAGAAGAAGGTGGAAGTGAGGGCTGTTCTTACTTCTCATTTGCTATGGTGTTTGGCATTATGACTGCGTTTGAAAGATGCATTTGCACTGTCCACATAGCTGTAGACAAACTGTTGTGCTGTCATTAAAGCCTGAACAAGATAGACTCCTTAAGAAAGATAAAATTTAGCCTTTATATGGCACCTTTGTAGATGGGCTGTATAAACATTGAATGCTAGTCTACACCTGTGGAGGTTAAAGTAAAACAAAGCAGAGAAAATCAAATCTACATGAAAAGAAATTGAATCGAGAAATGATTAGGATAGCTCTAGCAGCATAAACTCAGATGGCAGTGGGCTCCTCTGACTCACTGCTGTAGGGAAGAAACGATCTCAGCTGGGGAGCTGGAGGGCTCCAGCCTCTTGTGCTGACTTAGGGCATTACTGTACAGTGAGTCATCAAGACCAGAGTCTTCTGCTGAAAACAGAGTTTAAGCTAAAGGTGTGTAATGAGAAGATTCACAACTTCATATAAAGGTCATGAGTAGGAATGTGCCTGTTGACAAGCTTTTCTGTAGTTGTCCACTAGATTTTCTTGGACTTCCTGCTGTTTACCACTAATTGTCCAAAGCATGCAGCTGAAGAAGATTATCAGGTCCAATTGGGTGTATTTATTCCCATTATGGACAGTGTTTGTTGGAAAGAAGCCTTTGGGAAAAAGAAAGGTAAGTAGTTAGACTGTAGGTGGGAAGATGTTTTGTATATACTGAAGCAAGAATTGGGTGGTAATTGTGCGGTTGATACTTATCTGTCAACTTTTCCCACACACCTAATATGAGAAAAGGGAGATAACTGGTATGATAACATAATATTCTGAAAATATGAAAATTTCCAAAGCCAAATGCTGCCTGGGATTGCAACACCAATTGTACTAAATTAATTTTGCAGTGATTGCATTGACATGATTATGACAAGTTGATCTGCAAATGGAGTCTTGGGAGTAATAAGTTGAATGTCAGCCAGAAAAGTAACAACAGATTTCTGGGTTGCATTGGGAAGAGCATAACCAGGAGAGTGAGGAAAGTAATGATCCCCCTGTTATTCAGCACTGGTGAGGTCATATCTGAAGCGCTGAGTTCAGTTTTGGTTTCCCTGTATAAGACATGAATGTAATGCAGTAAGGCCAACAAAGGTCCACTGGAGCATCTGATGTATCACAAAAGACTGGGAGAGCTGCAACTGTTTAGCCTGGAGAAGAGATGCTTTAGGTGGATTGTATCAGTTTGTACAAATACTTGATAGGGAGAGTAAAGAAAGCAGAGCCAGACTATTTACTGGGGCAACATGCAACTGAGGTGCAGGAGATTCTGTTTAAATATAAGAACAATTTTGTTCCTTGGATGGTAGTCAAACACGGGGACAGAAGTTGCAGAGCTTCCGTCTTTGAAGGTACTCAAACAACTGCACAAAACTCTGAGCAACCCACTCAAGTTCACCTAGCTGTGGGCAGTCAACTTGGTGATCTCCAGAAGTCCCTTCCATCTGTAGCAAATACTGTGAGATCACTACTGTGCTAAATGGCATGTTTTCGCAATGCAGGACTCGAGTCACATGGAAGTCCAGGAATGTATGAAATTGATAAACTGTAGTGGAAGTCTGAAGGTGAGGGTTAGGTTGGAGTTCACTGTAATTCTACAAAGGAAAATTAATTTAGGTGGAGCACACAGCGTTTGATAGGTGTGGATTTTCTGTTTGCCATGGAATGGCTTTTTTGATTGCTTCTATTGTAGTCTGGCATGTGACACGAAGTAAATCAAGAAATCTATTTGCATGTTCTCAAAGACAGCAATTAACTTGTGGGTGCCCTAAAATGAAGTCTGAGTTGCTGTGTTATAAACACATTCTGTTCTCTTCTAGGATCAAAACTTTGTGTTTCCTATAGCACTAAATGTGATTATAGCAGGCAATTTTGAGGATAATTTCAGTTTTGTTCCTCCTAAGTTGATTCTTCTCCACATCATAATGTCTTCAGGATAATTTTTTTCTCAAAAAATTTAATGAAAGGGATACTTTAAGAGACAGAGTACTCTTATGTCCCCTGTTAAGAGGAACGGAGGTCATGTCTGCTGGAAAAGCTCTTACTGCTTTTGTTTTCTGGAAAATAGTATTAAATCAGCTTTAAACAAAAACTGGGAGAAATTAGTCTTTAGTTCCACACTGCTAGTTGCGCGTATAGGCAATATATGTATACTTGTAAATATGTTTGTGTACAACATAAAAGGATGTATAAACTGTATTGGCACTGTGTCACTCTGATGTAATACATTTTTCCTACTTTATTTAAAAATCACTAAATTTAAAAAAAAAAAAAAAAGGAAAAAAAAAAAAAAGCAGATAAGGAATGTTGACTGGTCTAGAAAACTAGATATTCCAAAATGTGATTCTCTGGGGTTATAATGAAGCAGAATACAAGAACTCTATCTGATAGAACATACTCTATATCCTAGTTAATTAATGGGGCATTACTTTTGTGTGAGAGCATGAACCTGGAATTATTAATTTCTAGAGCATTTACGGAAAATATGACAAATCTTTCATTTTCTTCCAATTTGGAATGAAAAGGAAATTTAGAAATGTGAAAATTTCCTCAGGAACAGATGTCCTGACTTTCAGCCAGCACTGATTAATAAGTTTGCTTACAAGATGATTATATAGTACAAAAAACGAGATCTTTATAGCATTGCTAGCCTCTGGAAATGTGTTCTTGACCAATTCCCAATTTTAGACTTATTCAGCCTGCACATGTATGAATGCTACCTAGAAAATAAAAATAAATAAATAAAGATAAAAGCAAACCTCTTAACAGATTGATTTTGTTGAAAGTGGACTCTATCCTGATATTTTGTCCTCCATTGTCAAGATGAAAAGTCCACTAGTAGAAATGGAGGAACATCTCTTTGTATTGCATACTCTTCCAGTGAGAGGTGGCTTCGAGGTGTGAAGAGAAAATAGCATTCGTATCCATCACAATAATTTGTGTTTTGTTTTCTTTCCTGATTGGAATAGTTTAGGTATAGCCAGAGAGAGATATAGAGCTTTAAATACTAATAGCAAATCTCTCAGAGCAATGTGGCTGAAAGAAAACTGCAGTGATATTGGCTTTTTATGTTTTTAAATGCATTGTAGTTAAATTTTTTGCCATTTTCTAGGCTAGTGTTTAGTGACATATATCTCTGAACAGCCATTGCAACTTTAAAGCATTACAGCTGTATTAATATAACAATAGAATTTAGGATTCTTTCAGATCTTCTATGGAAGCTGAATGTTAAGAGTTCAATAAGAATGCATTATTTGAGGACAAAACATATGATTCCTTACACCTTTTAACAGTCTCTTGCACTTCTCTTATGAATGTATCTCCAGTCTCAGAACAGATTTCCCTCACTTTTCCCTGTTATCTTAAAATTAAGGTTTATTCCAGTATTTCTTGTTTTGCATTTTTCTAATCTTTTTCTCCTCTTTTTAAGGCCTCTTAAATGTTCTCTATTCTGCAACTGCTCCCTTCTTATTCTTTCTTCTTATTCATCGTCCTGTTGTTGATTTTTCTCTTTCTTTGAACAAAAGCTGCCTACCTCTGCCTTCTGTGCTGTTAGAGTGCATATCAACCTTATTCAGTTTCCACTACACCTTGATGGAAGAGCATTAAGAGCATCGAAGACTCCTAAGTTATGTTCTAAAATGGCTTTTAATTATAAAAGACAGAGCGAGTGCAGTGGTGTGTAGGAAGACAGGTTTGGATTGAGGGAGGACTTCAAGCGGATGTTAATTTTGTCAAGGATCTGTCTTACTCTAGTTTGCTAGAGTAAGAATATGTTCATCAATTTTGTTGCAAAATCCTCCAAGTGTTTATTAGGAAATATCGCAACTTCTTTCCTGTTTTCTCTCTGTAATGTCATCTATCAGTACCAGATAATATTCCTTGAAAAGGTGATTTGGAAGTGGTATCGGATGGAGAAAATATCTGAAAAATAATCAGCTTTCATCTCCCACATCTCAGACCAGACCATGGTAGAATGAGAACTCAAATGCAGAGAAAGAAGTAACTGTCAAAGCAAAGAGGATGCTTGCTATGTGGTCCATAAAGTGATTCACAGAGTAGGGAGAAGGTAGCTTTGATTTCGGTGCTTAATGTCAAGTGCTCTGTGAGTAATTTCCAAAGGACTCCTGCTTCCCTTGAATAGTCGTGGGTTACTTTAGACCTCAACCAGAATGGGACCATGTCACAAAGAATACAACCCTGGCATTTCTAAAATAAACCAACATGAAAGAAGCCTCAGTTGAACAGCCTCCAAATCCCTTCTGACTTTGCAGTGGTTTTGCAGTCCACCCTGTATTAGGTCTTTGCAACTCAGAAAGATCCATTCTTGATGCTTTTTTCTTTTATATATATATAATTGGAAGTCCTACTGGAAAGAGGAGTCATATCAGCAGTTTCCAATATCTTAACTTTTTTGGTTGCTGCTGGTATTGTCTCTTGTAGAGATTCCAAGTAAAAAGCTAGATGAGATTATCTTCATTTATAAAAATGGTCTTTGGGATCCAGGTGTTACCACTTCTACCTGCTCCTCCCTTAATGACTTGAATTAATTTCACCTGGAGCTTCTGTGAATCTCTTCCAGAGTTTCAGGCCTGTACACTGAACACGGGCCACTGAATCCTGAACCGTGCACAGAGAATTGAGATTACAACAGTCAGAGTTTTTCATGCTGCCTACCCAATGGATTCCTACAGTAAGGATCTGTAATTTCACAAAACATCCCAGAATCTGCATATAAGATTAGCTGACTCTCTTGTATTATTATTATTTGCTTTCTTACATCACTGTTAATATAAAAAGTTCATTAATTTCGTAAACCTGAACTTTGTGTGCGAGAGGAGCTTTGTCATACAGCCTTATTTGATTGTTTATGTATTGGGTAGATTGGCTGGTGGTAGAAATTACAGTTTGTTCAAGAATGGTCAGACTGATTTATGCTAGTTGGGGATGCATATTACTCTTGTGTATGATTTATTTACTCACAAAGATCCTGAATACGATCTTCTGCCAATATAATTTAGGAATTAGCTTCCATGGTGTTCAGATGTTACGTTGGAATAAAACTTCTGTGGAAGATCAGAAATTGTGTTATTATATATAGATGTGCATAGCTGTTTGACTATTGTTTTAGAAATTATGAAGTGAAAGCTGCTTAAGCTCTACAGCCAGATGGAAATCAAAGCAATCACGTTTGTTCTTTTTGTTGTTATTGTGTGTCGGGTTTTTTGAAGGCTTTTTTTTTCTCTCTTTTTTGACCAGTTGCTTCACTCCCTCTGCCCACCATTTTTTTGGAACTGATAATTTGTGTGCACTGCCAGAGCATTGTTCTGTCTGCAGACCTCATCTGCTGAAGATTCGTTTAGTAGACAATAACTTGGTAGCGTCATGATTTCTCATCCACTCCCCTCTCTCTCTTTTCTGTGAGTCTCTGCTCTTGCATAGCATTAAATGACTGGTCAGTCAACAGGATCATGTGATAGGCCTCCTTTTCTCCGCCTTGCCCCTTTGAAGAGTTTCACTAATACTGACAGTAGGCTTCAAGTCTGCAATTTGGTGACTGGCTGTGAGATGGTACCTTGTCAACGGCTTTCCACAAGCCCTGCCCCAGGTCTGCTCTTGCATGAGGCTGCTTCACAGATGAGTGTCAGATACAACTGTAGTGGTAGCAGTGGTTGTAATTCCTATCAACGCATTCGGAGTTGCCTGAAAAGAATATCCCAGTGTTCCCCAAACAGGGTCTGACAGTCCTGCAGGGTGTTTGCAGCTTGTTCTGAACTGTTCTGGAAACTGTGTTGCAACTGCATCATGCTGCCAAAGTAATGATATAAGGACCTATTAAGAGCTTTACTGGGTACACACAAAAAGTGCCCTCCTTAATCATGATGTGTGTTTCACATGTGGCAGTGTTGTTATTTAGAGAGTAAACTTCGTGTGCATATTAATTTTAATTAATTAATTTTAATTAAGTATTATTAAATAAGTTATAATTATGACTTCCAAAACTGTCTCAACAAATCTTGCACTTCTCACACCAAGGTGCTCTTTTTGTCTTGTCTGCTACCGTTGCAGGTATGTTAAATGACACAAAAAGTCTTCTGAATGAATATATTTGCATGACGAAGAGAAAAAATGGAGCAAGTTGTCTAGATCCACCTTGAATTTTCTTACATTTCACTTTAACCAGATTATTTTCAGGCTCTCTTTTCTCTTGACAAATGCCACCCCACAACCATGATCACTTCACAGGTAAACAGAAGTTAACCTCAAAGATTAAACATAGGAGTGAACTCTGCATGCGCCAGAGCCTTCTCAGCTCAAGCTCAACACTTCTGAAGTGTTTTCATGTTGTTTAGTGAGAACCATCATGAAGAACGAAAAGCTTTCAGTACTTTACTGCAGGGTGACCCATTCTGCCGAATTCTTGAAAAAATATTCCTTTTGACCAGCTAACTGAGTTACCAAGTTGTAAATTTAGTGAAGGACTTAGTTTGCTCTTAGGCATTGTTTATGATGTGGTAAACATAGTGCAGCGTACTTTGGCTCTCAGCTTACGTTTTTAGGTTAGGTCTCGATTCTTCAGCTGGGTTATTTCTTGTATAAATGAAATAGCGATTATATGTAAGTTCTTTCAGTCCTACTGTGGTACAGGCTGAGGAATTTTAATATTCTAAAGCCTCTTAAATAATGGTATTAAAATAATGAATAATGAAAACAAAAGTTGGAATATCTCTGCGCCGTAAATAAATATTTCCAACTTGAATGACTGATCATGACAAGTCAACCCCCTCATGTGTGAGTAATGCAAAAAATTCTTGTTGAGATACAGTGCAGCAACCACATGGCTTATGGTGTGACAATCTGCTGCTCTTCAGCATTCTGACAATTCTGTTTCTCACTTGAGATTTGAAGTTTAGGGAGTCCATTACTCTCTAAATTCTTTTTCTTCTATCTAGATAAGAATAGTTAATAGAGGCTGAAGACCAGAAGTGGAACGGGGCAAGAATATGGAACTGAAAGGAGAACAAGGCCATGGTTTCTAGTGTGTAGGAGTAGGGAGAGAAGCTGAAAGTGAGTAAAGATGTGGACTTGGAGCAAGAGAAAGGGGAAAGCATGACCCATGTGTGTGTCTGCATGTAGGAGCAAAGCAATGTAGTCTTACCAGTTTGTTCATTCACACCAGAAACAATGTGAGGTATGCTTCTAAATTCAAACGAACATGAGAACACTTGTATCCTGGGAAAAGATTCTGTGTGTGTGAATTCTTCAAGTTATTGAGGGATCAGCTCTGAAAATTCCTGATAATTATTCATTTTTTAAAAAGTCCTAGCTGTAAGAAAGCTTTTTTAATCAGCCACGTGAATTTTTATTCAGGTCCATAGCTATCACAGTACAAAAACTACTGCTTAAGTCACCCTGAGAAATTAGTGTGTTTCTCTGATGGCTTGATTAGCACTAAAGGGTATTTTGTAACATCAAATATAATGTGAAATAATTGTTCTTGCTTGATGTTGTATTTTTAGGAGAGATGCGTGTGTGTCTGTATGAGAGGAATATGGTGATGGTTCCTAGCAATCCAGAACAGCCCTGATTGCCGGGGTCATCCAGAAAGACAAGATGTTTTCAGTAATTTATAGACTTTCCAGGTGTGGCAAGAACCCAATTAAGGAAAAGAGCTGATTTCTGAAAGATTGGTTGTGTATTTTCAAAATAACCAAGGCTTGAGCAAGAAATCCACAAACTTTAATTCCTTTTTAGAGAAACATCAAGTTAGGGAGATCTTCTGTTAAGTCTGTAGTTAGGAAATTAGTCACAAGGTGCTTTAGTGATTCAAAAGAAGAAATTTAAACAATTGAAAAATTGTGCTTACAAGTTTCTGCTGAATTAAATAGAACAGTGATTCAAATTTCTTTTTAAATGTGTGAAGGAATTTCCAGCTTCATTTTCTTGTGTACACTTTAATTTTAGGTGGTATCTTAAAAGAAAAATGAAATTTGCTGTTCTGCAGATATATTTAGGGAACAGTTTTTAATTGTGTTGTGGCTAATGAAATTACCTATCTGTGAACAAAACTGATCGAATAACCATTTTGTTTATCTGTTGAATGGGATAGAAAAAATTTGGATCTCAGACCACATTTCTTATCCCAGTTGGGTATTTAAAAATGAAAGATAAATAAAGGAAATGTCATTTAGATAAAGCCAAGTGTTCTGTCCAACCTTCATTAAAAGGAATAAGAGAAAATGAATCTTCTAATTTTTATAGAAGCAAAAGATCTTTATTAGGCCATCATGCATGAACACTGCTTGAGGAGAAGTACTGTGTATTAACATACAGACTTCAAAACTGAGTAATTTACTTGGAATGAGTCACAGTATGATGGAAGCTGCCATTGGACCACGCAGTGGTTCCAGAATGGTTTTAGTTTGGCAGTTTTCTCACAGATGTTCATTTTTGACACCTTCCTTGGTCTGTCTCCTCGAATATAATTCCAGCACTGCTGTTTCTGTACCAGAACATTAAGCAGTGTTTATTAGATTGCATTTAACGTCCAAGTCGAGACGCCAAGGGTGCTCCTGGGTTCAGGCTTGAGAGTCCACTCCTCTTAATATGTCACTGTCAAAACAAACCACCAACAAAAAATAACCCAAAATCTAACAAAATAACAACAACAAAGAAACCCACAACCTTTTCCTCAGGATTTCCATAGCAGTTTGTCTATGGTACTCAATTATGGCTTGCTGAGGGTGAAAAACTATCCAGTCTGTAAAAGCTTAACAGTGACTGTTACAGGTAAGGTCCACCTCGGTAACAAAGGCCAGATGGGCTGACTTAGATGAGTTGTGTGTAGTATGGCCTTGGTTTCAGAAGAATTTAGTCAAAGGCAGGATGGCTAAACCTGAAGAAACATCAGAGACAAAAGTGTCTGTGGGCATTCTTGCATTTAGGATGCATTCTGCTGTAGTCTGCCGCTCAGCTATACCTGCTGCTCCAAATAGCTCTTGCAGGTGGTGTGTGGTAGACCTGAGATTACTGGTGAGGGAAAAAGACCTTGCTATCATAGTAGAAACTCCACTGAGCACCTGTGCAGGGAGAGAAATTATGATTATTTCTATTAATTCAGGCTAAAATGGCTTGGAAGTAGTCATGCATTTTGCCAGCTAGTTCTGCGCATTTCCCAGCAGTGCAGCTCACTGGTATTCCCCCTCCCTCTGTCTGGCAACGTCACGTTCTGTGGCACTTATCCAAATGAAGGTTTGGGCACATGGCCTGTCAAACCAGTTAGGTTGGCCATCTTTGCGTTCTTGCAGTATTTTGTCAGGCAGCATATTGCATGTGGAGAGATGGAGTTTGACAGTGATTTGTTCTAGGATTCAGCTGATACAGAGCTGCATTTCTGTTTTTGTTTTTTTTTTTTAATAATGAAACTGAGTGCTTCTGCCTTGGGTGGCAGAAGGAGAGAAATGATTAAAAATGAGTATGCTGAACTGATTTGGTCCCTGCGTTTTATGAAGGCTGATAAAACTTAATGCCTCTGTGACAGTGAATATATGAGGTGGTTTTTTCTCTACAAGAAAATTATATAAAACATGTACAGAATGAATAGTAAATATAAAAACTAATATTATAGTTACACTCTGAAAATTCAGTGTCAAAATGAGATATTTGTTAGGTTTCTAAAACTGTTCACTTGCAAAGTGTAGGAGATAGACTAGAAAGAGTTCATTTAAGAATGCTAAGCTTAAAAAAAAAAAAAAAAAAAAAAGACAAAAACCCAGTAGATGCTATGATGTTTTCTCCACAAGCACAGCAATTCCCCCATCTCTGTCTTTTTCTAGCCTTTCTCTGCTCCTTTCCTTCCTCACCTGATATGTACATGGCATAAGTAATTTGAGACCTGTATGGCAGATCTTGTTAATTGATTTATTCAGTAACTACTGAAAGCTAAAGAGAAGGGGTGTGGGGAGGAATAGCAGCGAGATTGGCTAGCAAAAGATTTGACCTAGTTTTTCCAATCTGCGTGGCTCTGCAGGCAGATTCAGCTCTAAAACCGCCTCTGTAGAAAAACATTTATTTATTTGTTTTTATTTTGAATGTTCAATTGTGGTGGATTAAAATGTAAAATTTTGTTGTTACTTGTATAGTGAAATGGAAATACGTGCGTATGGGGAGAAAGAGAGGAAAGGAATGCACGTCTGCTGGTTTGATGTGGGTTTTGCTGCTTTCTGCTCTTCTCCCTCAGTCCCCCATCACTCTTCTCCCTGTTTGATAGCTGTGTGACATGAAACGCTTAATTTTTCATCCTATCTGCAGTATTTCAAGGTGTGTGAAGCCCATATTTTTACCTTTGTGCAACAGTTAGTGTGACTCTTCTTTGCATGCAAAGTAAACAAGGCTGAAAGAGATATTTTAAGATCAGTTTTTCATAATGTCTCTAAGCTCATCATTTTGCCTTCTTATTTCTATTTGTATCAAGTGATTGAAGGCTCTGCTTGGTTGGGATGTTTGTTTGTTTTAATTCTATTACTCAGCAGCGAAAGACCAGAGATTTAGAACTGGTAATGTAACAGCAAGCTGTCTCTGACAGGCTGATGCCCAGTGCTTTGACCATCCAGATGCTTTGGATGATAAGCATTACAACAGGCTTCTGAAGGAGGATAGTCATTTGCTGAGAACATGCATGTATGTTTGTCTTCTGTCATTCAGTTGCATTCCTTTCAGAGCTGTTTGTTAACTGAAGTGTCTCAGACTGACCAGAGTTTTACCTATTCGGTGCATTTGCGATAATTGGTTTTGTTCTTGATCCATTTACATCTGTCACAAGAAATCCATACCCTCTTGAAAATCAGTCTGTTATTGAAGTTGCTCTAAACTTGTGATTATGCCATCATTTCAGCTGTTCTGCAGTTTTCTTTGTGATCCTTGACGTAGGTATGGAGGCACTGGTCACACTGCTCAGGAGCCAGGCTGTATCAGTAAGGTGCCTCTAGAGGACAGTGACTAGCATGCTTGTCAAGAAAGTGATTGTCAGCCAGGGTGCTGAGAAGAGGTGTCCACTCACTGTAAGCTGCTGTAAGCACCCTTTGAAGCATTGCGGCTGATGATCTGACGCCTCATTTCCAGATCTATATGTACTATACAGTCTTGGGATGTGGTACTTCTTCATGTATCCTGGATGGAAACGTCACATCTGATTTGTTGTCAAGGGAAAGCCAAGCATGATCTATAATCCTATGCAAAGTTGGTAAACATCGAGTGCTCTTTGCTTCCAAAGCCTTGTTTAGTTCAAACACTATGCAGACACTGAATTGATAAGTATTCTGAATGGTTTGGGATATAAGTAACATTGAGGTGCAAGTGCCAAAACTGTTTGGGTGTCTGTGAGATCTGTAAATGCTTTTTCTTTTTTGCCTGAGCAAGCAGTCTGTATGGGGAAGTCTTTGCAATCAGCCTTGCAGCAATTTTACCTAGACATTCTCCCACTTGGTTCCATCTCTCTTCTTTCTCTTGTAGCCAAGCATTATAGCACAAGGCAGTTCCAATTTGGCAGTAGTGCACACAGCCAAACTGGAATCTCTACTGCAGCTGGGCTATAGAGTGTTGCTTTAGCTGGCAAACTAGCAGATCATCCAAATAGCCTTAGTTCTTGTTCCTCCAGACTGTTTCATTCATTCGCAGCAAAATGCTCAATTTACTTAATTACCTAGAGCAAGGGGATAAATATTCAACACCTATGGAAGAACTAAAAAGAGCTAATGAGACAGCATGTATTTTTCTCAGTGTAGCTGGGTGCGCTTTGATATTAGGACTAAGTTAACCTTTATACAAGTTTCTGTTTTACTGTAGCCTTGGCTTGTCTGGTCAAAGCTTAGTTAAAGGACAGGTTGTTTTTCCTTTTGACCTTTTAGTAATACTTCTAAATAAGAATGCACTTATAATCAGGACTTTTAGTTAAAAAATAAAATTCACAGTCTACTACTGGTTTTACTTTTTTTTCCTAATTCTGCTTTAAAATATTATTATTACGTAATTACAACTCTTACGGGCTCCTAATTTTGGTTATTAGTTTCCATTTCTATTTTCTAACAAGAGGGGCAGAAGGTCAGGTTCCTTTGTAATGTGGTGTGGAAGAAGTTGCTTTAATCCCAAGCAGCATGCACTGTGGCTTGTTAAATCAAATAAGACAATTCTATTGATCACAAGGAGATGAGAAGGAATGGCATTGCTGAACATGGGTAACAAACATTTGCCGCTTTTAAAGTTGGAAATAAATGTTGTCTTAGCAGTACATTCCTGTGAAAACCCTTGTGCTGAGCTGAAAATAAATAAAAATGTGACTGTTTCTTTTCTGGCCTGTTTTGCTGTACTAAATATGCTTGCAAAGGGATACAAAGAGCAAATGGTTTGAAAAACACCTCGGACAGGAGATTACTTTTGATTGCCCCATGCCGCAGCAATTTCAGTTTCTTTTAGTTAGCAAGCAGCTGCTCTGTGCTGGGAGCCCCAAAGCTGGCTGGGAGCTCTGTGTGGGGCTCATGGGATGTGTGTGTCACCAGGGCTCCCTGCCTGGTGCTGATAGCTGCAGCCGCCAAGGGAGTAATTGCCAAAGTAGTGTTTTGGTGATCCACAAGCAAATCCTATTATTTCTTAATAGGATTTGATCTTGCACTGTTTTGTCCAATCACTAATTGTTTATCATGCATTAGGAGTACAATGAGATGCCTGTAAGCTTTGTTACGAGCATTTTGTGTGAAAGATTTGCTGAGCATTTGCAATGGTGGATTTTGCTTTGGAAAGCCTCAGCATGGAAGACAGAAAGTGGAGGCTTAGAACTTGCATCCTTGCAAGGATTGCTGTGCATCCTTGATTCTGGCACCCACCTGCTCCTTGGAGGTGGTGAAGCTAATAGAAACTCAGCACCTTCATCCAGAGGGCTGTGGGCCCTGCACTCCACCGCTGCTTCCCTGCTCGTCCTGGAGAGTGCCTCAATGAGGTGGCAAATGAGCCAGGAGGGCATTAAGAAAATTCATGCATAATTTGAAATGGAATGAAAAGATGGAGCTGAAAAATGTATAGGGCGGCTTGAAGCAGATGTGAATTGGTTTTGTTTGAATGTATGAATGAACAGTCTGCATTGTATTTAATGGTGACGTGATGCAGGTAGAAGCTACTTTGCAAGCAGATTGCTGAAGGTGTCGGTCTGAGCTGTTTCAGAGAACAGCTGTTTCAGCTATGAATGCTTTGTGTAATTACCATTTTTTTGTATATACTTCTTTGTTGAAGTACTTCTTCCACAGTGACTAATCTGTAATAATTCTTTTGAGTTATAGATACTTTGATGTACTTTTATCTCTTATTTTTTCTGTTCTATCAGAAGGCGATACTTTTGTTTAAAATATTAAAATCAAGTTTCTAAAGGACAGTATGAGTGAGGTTCTGTAATGGCTTCATTTGAGCCTGTCCTCTCCTGGTTTGGTTCAATCTATGGTGTTATCTTTTCAGGTCATCACAGTTTAAGGATAAAACAGGCAAAAGTATTTATTGTATAGTTTGACTGTATGCTTCTTCAGAAATACGATTTATGAACACTTGAACATATTTGTATTTGTGTGTGTGTGTGTTAGAAGTTAATTAGAAATAAGTTGAACAATGAAATTTTTATCCTAGTTGGAAACGAGATCTTGTTCCAGTGTTGTATAAAAAATCTGGACAGAAATGAAGCTCTAATTCTTGCTGCTGATACTCAGGCAATATGTAAAAGTTTGATTTTGTGTATACTCAGATTTTGTATATATTTGAATACGCATGAATATGTGTGCATCTATTTCATATGTGTGTCATGATGGTTTTTTTATATTTAGATGTTTCAGTGATTGAATATAAAGGTGTATCATATCTATTCTTCCTGTTCTTTTCTTATCTTTTCATCTCATTTGGGCCATGTGTATTTTCATATGTAGATGTGTTAAAGATGACTTCTTGATTTGATTATCTTACACTTGGTGCGTGCACACGTGTGTGTGTGGATACATGTATATGCACATGTGCACAAAAAAAATGTATGTAAATGAGTACCTTTCATCATCTTGTGTGGCTAATACCTGCCAGCCAGGATAAAAATTGGTTCTTCTCTAAGTACTTTCAAAAGGTTTGATGATTTTGTGACCTCGCTCTTAGAATGAAAGTTTAACTTCTAAGTCAAACCAACTATGTCTACTTCAGGTGCTGACAGAGATGCAGCCATCCTGCTGTGAGGCATCCGTGACCTACTCCCTCTTCAAAGGGAACAGTCTTCACTCACCAGAAAAATGATTTAGTCTGAGCTTTCATCTCAGAGTAGGAAAGTTCCTGAAATACATCATGCTTCCAGATGGAGGGAGAAACAGGATTTGCACCACAGTTACTGGTTTGTTACTAAGAGCGAGTCATAAATTGAAATCCTCTCTGCCGTACTCTGTGGCAGACTCAGGAGGGCACCCCCAGAAAGAAAGCCAGTCAGTCTCCCGAGAGAACAAAGAGGAACTTCGCAAATATTTAAAGGCTTTGTGGCGTGTGCTTCTCTCCAGACTTAAAGTTTGTGCCTGTCCTAGATAGCACAACAACAATGTTCAGGAACAAAGTATGTCTGTAAGCTCATTTTTGTTCTATGGCTTGCTGCAGGCTTTAGGAACAAAATTAGATGAATTAATTTTTGTTAGAGTTGTCACTGGTGGTTCTTAACTATACTTTTTATTGTTTTCTCTCCTGGTAGAAAATAGATTGGAATAAGGAAAACAAATGAATACAATAATATAAGGGGACAGTGGTATCATTTAATGTCCTGGCTAGGTGCTACCATGGAGGAATCTGGGAGAGTAGCACTGGCTTTCTAGTGGGCAGTTTTGTTGTTTACCAAAATGAGTACTGAGGCTTTTACTTCTTCAGACAGTTGCTCTGAGACACTTAGTAACTTTTTGGTCATTTCCAAGCTGTAGGTAACTGCACCTTCTTTATACATCTTAAAAGTTGCCTTGGAGGATGAAGGGAAGCTGCACTGAGTATGTTCACATGTCAGGAGGCTGGTGGATGGTATGCTTTGGCTGCAGCTTCTATGTAGATGCCACAGATTGCTCACAGATTTTGGTTTGTCTTTCTCATTCACATGTTGACAGTGTGGCCCGAGTAAAAGATAAAGTGATGTTGCAGGGTCTTGCAACTTAAGAAGAGTAGGTCACCCTAATAACCTAATTCGGTTATGGTAACCTACTGTGACTATTAAAAATAAAATAGCCATGTTCCCTCTCTACTGTATTTCTCCCTTCCATTTTCTATGTCCATTGTTTCAAATATTTGGAGAATGGGTTTTTTTTCTCCATTGACCTCTAGCAGTGGGCTAGAATTCCAGACTTGAATTTTAACACTGACCTTGACTTTTGTGTCCTTATTTTAACATATGCAAGAAGGGTAGGAGTGATATATTCAGGAATTGTATCATCTGTACCAGTTAGAACCTTGGTAGTGTCTGCTGAGGTCTGCTGAGGGGCGGCCCTGTGTCTAAGTAGTGTGTGGGACTGTAGTGCGTCTTCCCTTGCCCTCTCTTCTCCCTCTGCCTAATCCATGCTTGGAAAGTTACAGTGACAAAAGTCTTCATTTTCAGATATTTCAGGCAATTGACAGCTGGCTGGAAAAATATTTATTTGTGACTTTTCTCTACATTTGTATGGTTCTTGCTTTCTTGAGAGATTTCCATTATTTTGGAGCGCGCGCTTTCTCTACAATTCAGTCTTTTAGTCTCACAGCTGCAGAAGAAACTAAAATGCTTTGAGCTTTATGCATGTATATGCAAATAACATTTTTTTTTAAAGCTTCCATGTTTGGAAAACATGGGCTGAGGCTAATTCTATTTGTGAGCTGTTGGATGAGGTTTGTCTCGTTTCTGTTGTTAGTTACTAACTGGACAAGCAACTATTATGCTGCTGGTAGAGGTAGTACTGGAACTTACCCATGTCTGTGACTGAGAACTCTGCTCTAGTCAGGCTTGTTGATGAGCTAACCCAAATGATGAGGTAGAGTTTTCCTGAGCCTTTTCAGACACTGGAAAAGTGATTAAATTAGTTTGGTGGCTCAGTGGAATGAAAAAATAATAGTGTGTGTGAACAGAGAGTAGCAGGAGGACTGTGACCAGCAGGGTCTGGCTGGGAGGTTGGGATGGGAGCTAGGAGGAATGCAAACCCACATTGATTTTACTGCTCGGGGCTTTTTGAGATTGGAGCAAAAAAAAAAAAAAAAAAAAAGTAATTTTTTTTGTGTTGTGCAGTGTGGAGAGATGATTTTTAGACATTTATGTTGTCAAAAAATGAAGCCAGAAAATTCAAATGTGTGCTCAAAAAAAAGAAAAAAAGAAAAAAAAAAAACAAGTTGTTGAGTTGTTGAGTGATGACAATAACTTGTTTTATTTATTTAAAATAATGTCATAGCACTGCAAAACAAAAAACAGTAGACCTGCAAGCTGAAATGCAGCTACTCCTTTTTATTATTTTTGTCATTTCTCAATACAACTATTTTTCCCCAGAACTGTTGAAAAATGTCCCACTTTCTCTTCTGTAGAAGTGCACTTGGACTGCAGACTTTGAGTCCCTTATTGCCCCCAACCAGATTACTGTGACCAAATTATCTAAAACTGATCGATACAAACCTATTTTTCACACACACGTATACGTATGTATGTATAAATGAATATATAGCATCCAAAGTATGAAAAATACTTAATGATGAATGCTGTTTTCCTAGGATGGAATGCTGAATTTATAGGGCACTTGGCTTCTGAAAAATTACCGGGGTGTTTTTTGAAGGTGAAGTGTTGCTCCTGCAAGCAGAGATGCAGTTTTACTGAACCACTTGATGTATCTGTTAATGTAGCCTCAAGTGTTACAGGCAGACAGTTCCTCTTAAGCCTGCCTTTTTAATCCATCTTCAAACTAAGAAGAATATTCTTAATTCTGGCATTTATGTCTAATTGCCTCTAATGTTAATTGAAATTTTGTATTCAGTCCCAGACCCACACACATAAGGGTGGGTGGGATGGAAGGTGTCTGCAGGACAACTTGCCAAAGCCCCAACTGCAGCCAGCGCTGCCCACTGCATTGAATGACGTTGGCTGGTGCAGGTACAGAGCCATGGGGAAATAAATTGACAGCGTGTTTCCAGAGCTGCTGCCCTAGCTATATTTCTGAGCTCTCATCTCCAGTACTAAAGTAACCCCTTCAGTGGCAGAAATGGATAAAACTGGGTGGCGGAAAACAGTCAGGAAGAATTTCCCAGGCTGCTCACCCTCCTGTGGCACCAGGAGCGACCTTGGCTGCATCCTCACTGGGGCAGTGAATCCCAGCAAGCCCAGCCCTGGTCAGTGTGGTTTTGAGCAGGAATGGTTCTTTCAACTTTAACTAAAGCATTTATCTGGTTTGCTCTGACTCTTCTAGAAGGATTTAATGGGAAATTTACCAATCTAGAATGGAATTTTCACATTAATTTATTGTTTTTTAATAGTTTCTTTGAAAGATCCTAGTTGGTATCCCTAGCTCGCCTCCAAACCAACCCAGTACTCCAGTATATGGCTGCTCTCCTATTTATGGTAGCTGTATCTACAACTGTATATTAAAGAAGAAATCAAGTTGTAGTTGTGAGTTTGACCATGTCAGTCTTTTCTTTCAAAAAGCAGAACTCACAGAAGTGGTACTGTAGCTTAACTGATGTGGTCACAGTGCAGCAGTCCTAGCAGCTGGCATTGTGGAGAGGTGTCCAGCTAGCAGAGGAAGCCTGACACGGCGCACACACACAGTAATTCATCTGCTTCTAGTCCTCTCTGCTAGATACTAGCAAAGACCTGCACTTGAGAAGTTTTGATTGTGCTTCCTTATTTTAGATAAGCTGTTTCTCATTCTATGCCATTAGCTCCACTGGCCCTCATCAGCCTGCTGGTCTGCTACCAGCACTCCCTAGCATCCAAGGGATGTACAGGTGCCTTTGCTGCTGCCAGTAGGATCTTGGCTTTTGCTCTTGTTATGAGGGGTGAGCTTGTTTGAACTTTGGTTCTTGTTATGAGGGATGAACAAATGGCTTCCCAGCTCCATAGTTGAGAAGTAAAAGGACATTTGTCATTGATGGTTTTCTTTGTGTTTTGTTTTGTTTTCTAAGCTTTTTAAAATGAATTTTACCATACTTATTAAAAATGCTAAGGCTGAAAGCATGCATGCTTGTTGAGAAAGTTTCTCAGGCAGAAAACATCAACAAAAATTTTTCAGAACTTTGGAGAAAAAAAAAATTCTCCATTAATCATGTTTTTCCCTTTAATAAGCATAAATGCTTTCTAGTAATTTGAGCCAGAGACAAAACCTAAATCATTCAGTAATCTGAATGTTCCTGCAAGCTATTTAGTGTTTATTTTTTTATAAGCATATGTGGATTCCACAGTGCAGTGCTTTATATAATTTGATGGGAGAAATGGAATAATGATGCTGCTGCATCAATAATGGGTAATGCATCTCTAACGTGAGGAGAAAAAACTGCATCACATCTCTTAGATGAAAGGCATACATATACATCTGTTCTGAAGTCACTTCAGGAGACTTGGGAATAGATCTTTGAAAGAGTTGGCTCCCATAAGCTAAACAGAGAAGCTAACTGGTTCAAAACTCTTACCTCTGCTGCAGGCCCTGCATCCTAGTGGTGCTTCTGTAGCAGAGTGCGTTGAGAAACATAAACAAAATTCAATTCTGAGCATGATATATTGAAGTGACTCCTCAGACTGGGACCAAGCTCTTTTCAGTGGCTGTCAGCAACGGGACAAAGGGCAACAGGCACAGATTGGAAGCTCGGAGGTTTCATCTGAACATGAGGAAATACTTCTTTACTTTGAGGGTGACAGAGCACTGGAACAGGCTGCCCGGAGGTGTTGCGTGTATCTCCTTCTCTGGAGATACCCAAGGTCTGCCTGGATGCTTTCCTGTGCGACCTACTAAAAGAAACCTTCGGCAGGGGGCTTGGGCTTGACCTCCAGAGTTCCTTTTCAACCCCTCTGATCCTGTGATTCTGTGGCGTAGCCAATGAATTTATCCAAGGACTATTAAGATTTTCTGCATTTTGTGTTTGTGTGTTTGTTTTAATTACTAACACAGGTAACTTCTGAATTAAATAGGTCAGCTGTACAAAAAGAACAAAAACTCAGCTGTTGTTGGTATGTTGCAGCAGTAAATCTGTTCACTGTCTGCTCAGAAGCAAGCCTCTTTTCTCACTAGTTCTTGTAGTTGGAATTGATTTAGATTACCATTTTAAAACTGCATTGTCTAACAAGTTAGACAATTGCAATCATAAATCCCTGGAATGATTTGTGCTTAGAGAGCATGAAGATGAGCTGGGAAAATCCGTTCCACATCACTTTCAAAAGGAGTGCCTAACTCTTCAAAACTAAGTTGAGCACATATTTAGTACAGAGGAATTTTTGCATGTTACAGCTGCATTCTTGGATATTTATAAATATACTAATAGAAAAAAAACGATTTGATGTATGTCTTTAAATTGTAGGAATAGCTTCTTTTTTTTGTTATGGAGGTCACGGTTGGCTTGTGTTAGCAGCATCAGCAGTCTTTTATGCTAGCACCACTTGAACTGTGCCTGTGCTCAAGTGAGTTTTTTTCTAGATTCATAGAGATGCTATATGCAGGTTGGCAGAGTTTACCACTTCACTCAAACTAGAGTTCATTCTCCTTGGAGACGGCTCAGAGATGTTCTGCATAGCTTTAATTCACCACATATTATTTAATTCACATATTTAATTCACATAGCTTTAATTCACCACAAATTTTTCCAAATTTGTCCATGAAGATGTCGCCTCTGCAAAGGAAGGGGATTTACTCTACTGCTTCCTGTGATGCTTTTAAAAACTATTGTGTAATGCAAACTTTGTTCGTGCTGATAAATATCAGCCTCAAAGGATAATGAAGGCCATAGCAGAAATGCTAAGTCACAGCTTGAACCAGTGATTGAGCACCTGGTGGGAAGGCAGGGCCAACCCAGGGCAGCTCAGGTGCATGTAATGCCCCTGAACTCCACCCTTTCCAGACCTCGTTTAAGGGTCGGCAGTGGAGGTAAGGGTATCTTCCTGGAGAACCCTGCCTCGCTGAGGCCTTGTGAAGGTAAGCAGTATTTTTCCTTTATTTCTGTGCCCATGGCTGCTGTATTTGAGCAAATCCTCGCTGCGCCCTAGGACTTTGCTACTCTGCTGTCATTGCTGTGCTTTCCATTGTTATAGTGCTATAAAGGCCAACCCTAAAATGTCTGGTTAATTCTGAGTTTAAAATGACATGATTTGTCAAGATGAACAGCAGTGAGCTAAAAGGGTTGTGGTAATTAATTAATAAGGCTGAAATGTGCAGTTAAGGAGCATAGAAGCAACTGTGAATCATTGGAAGCATTTCCCTTACTCTTTTATTGAGGTTATTTGATCTATGATGCTCACGTTGTTTCCAGTTTGTGTGTCCAGGAAGATTTATGTTTATCAAGAATCTGTCTTGTTCATATTTCTAAAGTTTTCACAGGATGTGAAGGGTGCAGAGGGTGGAACCAGCATATTACTGAACTGTGGCTTTTTGAATGTGAGAAATTGCACTCTTGTGTAGAGCGCTCAGAACAGTTTCTGAAGAGTGTGAATGTTTGGGCTTTCGTTTTATCTGGGACTGAAGGATGGGTGGAAATTCTGACCCTTTCTTACACAGTATCGTGCCTGCTATAACTACTGCAAGCAGTAGCTATAACTTCCTCCACCAGAGCAAAGTTCATTCAATGTTAGGCTTTTTAGAATCGTAGAATACATTGAGTTGGAAGGGAGCACTGAAGGCCACATAGCCTAACTCCCCTGCAGTGAACAGGGAAACCACAGCTACATCAGGCTGCCCAGGGCCTTATCCAGCCTCGCCTTGAAAGTCTCTAGGGATGGCGCATCAACCACATCACTGGGCAACCTGTTCCAGCGCTTCACCACCCTCACTGTATAGGATTTTTTTTATGTCTAACCTAAATCTCTTAGAGCTTGAAACCATTTCCCCTTTTTGCGTCACTACAGACCCTGCTAAAGGATCTGTCCCCTTCTTTCCTGTAGTTCTTCCAGTACCTGAAAGGGGCCACTCTCAGGTCAACTCAAAGCCTTCTCTTTGAAAATCCCCAGCTCTCTCAGCCTGTACTTGTAGGAGGGGTGTGCCATTCCATGCATTGTTTTTGTGGCTCTTCTCTAGGCACACTCCAACAGGTCTGTGTTCTGGTTGTGGGGTTTTTTTTGTTTGTTTGTTAGTTTTTTCGGTTTGCCCACTTGTTCATCTGTCTTAACAGCAGCTGGGTTTGTAAGAAGGACATTTGCTAAAGAGACAAATGGAAAAACTAGTGTGGTACTTGATCAAATTTACATGTATTTTTCATGGGTCATGAGGCCTTGCTGTCACTGCTGAGAATATTTGAGGTGAAAAATGCAGAATCCAAAATGGAAACCTGTGGCTGCTTTTGGGAGCTACATGGTGCTTACAAATGCCTGTCATATCACAACAGCATGGTATTTATTGGCCAGCAAGGGCTGAGCATTTTCTGCCTGGGTACTCTGTAGTAGCCTATGTTATCTGAATGGTTCTTTTTGGATTTGGTTTGCTTTTAAATATGGGTTTAAAAAATGGATGAGGAGGCTGCCTTTGAAACGGTTCTTGAATTCTGAGTTTAATTTCCTTATTTGTGTTATTTCATTTGTAGATCCAGAGTAGATGGGACTGCATTTGGCAAAAAACGCTTTTCCTTTTGATTTCTGTGTAATTGAATACCAACTTTCAATTCAGCTTTACTTCAATAAGTTGAGAGATTGCTGAAGTGTTTTCTTGGATTTATGTGTGAAGAGGAAAGCAGGCATTGTTCAGTTCTGCTCTTCTTATTCTTCCACAATACTTCTTCTCTTTTAATTGCAATACCTTATGCAATAAATGTCCCATAGATTTCTGCTTAGGGAATTGAAGACCACAGTAATGCAGAAATGGAAAAAGTAAATAATGCTATTAAGGAGGACAGCATTTGACAAAACAGTTTCTGCACGTATCGAGCACTGCTTTTGTTTTGTTATGAGCTAACTTGAATAGTTATAGAAAGTGATTAGTGAGAATTATGATTACAATAGGAAATTAGAGATTCTATTGATTGAATTCTAACTTGTTTTTCAGAGTTAAAATGAAACTGTTAATATTGCTAAGTTTGAAAATAAGTTTTCAAAAAAACTAAAAAATCTCATATTTATCTGTCTTTGTCCTATGTTTATTCAGACTGGTCAATAGCCAGGCATGTTTTAAGAATGGCGTTTAAGCAAATCCAGCAGCAGAGTTTAGATTTAAATGAACATCAGCTCAGTGTGAAGCTTGTTGAAATTGCTTCCAGGAGAGTTTTTCTAGTGGGAACTCTTACCTGCTTTTGACTGGAGCAAATTTAAAACTTTTTTCCTTTTAAATTACCATCTGTAGGGAACTGCATTTCTGTTGGAGTTCTGTCACTTCTCTCACTTCTTTCACTAGAAGAGTTGAGAGGCTTTTTTTTTTTTTTATATATATATATATATATATATATATATATATATATACACACACAGATATGCGCACTCTTATCTACACCATCTCATTTTGGAGGAGACTGACTTTTCAAGTGCCCACAAAAACCATCTGAAATAATTTGTAAACCTTTATTTGTACTTATTTAGTGAATGTTTTTTGACATTGCCATTGATATTGACAGTCAAAATTGGATTCCTTATTGAATACGTGAAGCTGATGAAGTTCTTTACTTGTTTTTGTTCCACCTACATCACTTCTCTACCTTGTTTCTACTAGTACATATTTTCTTGTGGAACTTTATGAAATTAGCTTGAATTGAACTCATCACTGAGTGATGTTCTCTTTACAGTCAGTCTGTCTTAAACTTGTTTCTTGTTTTATAAGATTTTTTTTTTTTTTTTGTACAAAACATGGACATAAAAAGACTGGGAATCTTGGTAACTATTACATGGTTGGAGGAATTAAAAATTAAAATTAAAAAGTGAATTTCTGATATCATACTCTGCGTTTCATTAGATTGTTCAGCTGCACCTTTATGGTTATGTGGTAACAGTGGCCAGCACTGATTTGATTTGATTGTATCACATTGAACTAGAGAGTACAATTCTTGCTGGCTCTTTTGTTTTAGACAAAAACCGTTCCTTTGATTTTAATAAAAGTATATTGAAGTATAAAGGACACAGTCTTCATGTTTCTTATTTAGCTATTATACAAATTCTGTGTTTATGTACAAGTGCAGAGCTGAGGTTTCTTTTTAATCAGCTTGCTCTCTTATGTGTGCAGAGGCAGCAATTTTAGTTCAGTGCATACAATGGTGCTTGAATGTAAGAATATCACAGTTTTAAAGAGCTTGTGGTCATATTCAGGTGCGTGAATGTAGACCTACTTCTGAACTAGTTGTATTTATTTTTTTCTCTGTGGCAAATGGAGCCTGAAAATGGAGTTTTTAGAATAAAATCAAGAATTACTGAATACAAAGGTGTTTAGGAATCTGATGATTTCAGAGGACAGAGGGATCCAGTGCTCACTTCAGTTACCACTGCAGCTGCCACCACTTGTTAGAAATCCGCAAACCTTATTTTACCCTAGAGTTCTCTTTCAGCTGTATGGATTGAGGCACTACAGAAATATAGAACAAAACAATGTGCCTGAGGAGTTTATACGTAAGCAGGCATGTAATATTTCAATATGATTCATTTAAGTAGCATCCTGAATTATTCCAATTCAAGTTTTCCTGTATATTTTTCTAACTGGGAGACTTTCTATGGTCTCACAGTCTTACAGTATTCTCTGCTTGTGAGCAAAGGATAGGAATAAATACTGACATGTTTTCTCTGAGAGTATCTTCCCCTTTCTTTTCAAAGAAGTTGTTAGATTCAATATATCTGCGCATGCTTTGCTGTGATGCCATGGCTGCCATCTTTTGTGCTGTTGAAATGGTGTTTCTGAGTCCTCTACTATTTCGATATACAGAGACTTTGTAGTTCTGATGGGGATTCAAGAATGGTACTCATAGTTACAAATGGTTTACTTCTTAAACGTAATGTTGAGCTTTGTAAATTTTGTAATTAAGTCTCTATAAACTCGGTGTATCCAATATAGACATTTAGAAACTGGATCATTTTATGGATTGGAGTTTGGATCTGCAACGGCTTTGTGCTATAGCAGAAGAACTGGGGAGATGTATTTTGGGAGCAAAATCTCTGAGGCGTGAGCTCTATGTCATTTGAACTTTATGGTTCAGAAAATTGTATTGACTGGGTAGCTTCATGCTTATTGCCTCTAAGAAATTTGTTTGAATTTCCTCTGTGCAAAACAAGTTGTGAGGCAATAGCTGCTCTGGAAACTAATCTCAAAAAGACCCTGTTTGAAGGAGGAGAACACTACATTCTCCTTGTTTCTGCAAGCTACCCTGCTCTTTTTTGTAGTGGTGCTTGTCTGGAAGGCATTTCTCTCATGCTTTCTTTGTGTGCTTTTTTGTCTTCTCCAATGTGAATGAAAATCTATCTATCTAAAGAAAATCTCTATCATGCACTCTATGGTGGAGTTCACTTCATCCTTCGAAGTCTTGTTACTTGTCATGCAATCACTTGTGTGAACTTTCTTTTAAGCTATTAGGCTAACAATTGTTTTGGGTTGGTTTAATTTTTGCAGGTTTATAATATTTGCACATTTATCATGTATGAGTGATTGGTAACAGTAATGAAATAGATAATTGAAGGGTTTCACTTACTTTCTTTTTTCACTCTTCTGTTTCTTGTAGGTTCGTTGCTAAACCATGTGCCTTAGGCCTTAAAGTCCAAGCCAACGGACCACAGAAAGCTCAACCTAATGCTATCCTGGAAAAAGTTTTCACAGCCATTACAAAGGTATAGTATTTATGTAATAAAGGAGGGTATGCCACTGTGAAATATATCTGAACAAAATGACGCTAACTGCTGTGCTGCATTTTTACAGCTAAAATCAGGACATGCAAACATTGCGGTTGTTGGTATGCCAGCTTGAGCAGTTGTGCATCTTTGTGAGCTTTTAATTAAAAAAAGTTATAGAAGTACTTCTCAGGTGCCATATAGCCACTTACTTTTTTGTTTTGCTTCCTCCCTTTTTTCATTTTAGAAATTTCCACAAATATTTATTTGTTTATTTATTTATTTGAATAAATAGCAGATGATGAGATGCCTTTCTGTGTTTTCTAGAAATTTTAAAGCTAATCCTTCCAGGGCAACTGCTTGAGTGCAGGGTGCTGGTGGTTTTCTGGTCTCGTAGCTGTTTGCATTGTGTTTTTTGTCTTTTGAACCTGGAGGGAAAAGCTAGAAAACTGAAACATGGCTTGTACTACTCTTTTCTGTAGAGTAGTCAAAGACAGACCAATTTTGTTTGTCTTGCCTCTGCCTTGGTTTGCAGAGCCATTACCATTCAAATGGAAGTCAAGTTTCATGTTTGCTACTTCGGAGAATAACTGTGTAGCTCATTTTACAGGAAAAAAACCCCCTCTCTCTGTTTCCAAGGTGATATTCCATCTGAATTTGTCACTTTCATGATTTCATTTTTTAAACATTATTATGTGAAAACCATGGGTTATATCCTCTTCTTTACATGTCAGTCAAACAATCTTCACTCCTGTAACTGTCAACAGGACAGAAGATGGAACAGACGAAGTATATGGAAGGCAAGGGAGTGTTTGTAATCCCCACTGCTCCAGAAGTATATATCACATTATCCCCGCTTATCACTATTTTCCAAGTTTGATGCAAGTTTTCATTCTGCTACCCTCTGTAAATTCTTTAGTAAGAAACCACATACAATATTATAGCATATGTCAGACTTCTATATTAATAATAGTCACTGTAAGCATATTTTGATGCAGATGAGTCAGCAGAGATTTCTATCACGGGCATTTTATTTCTACGTGTCCATGCGTCTTACAGATGGCCTCTAAGGAAGGAAGGAAGTTAAACCAGCTTTAAACTTGAAGTTACTGTAATTGGGGAAAATAATTTTTATCCATCTCTGTTGTATAGCATCCGGATGAGAAGAGGCTGGAGGGTCTCTCCAAGCAGCTGGACTGGGACGTACGCAGCATTCAGCGTTGGTTTCGACAAAGACGCAACCAGGAGAAGCCCAGTACTCTTACAAAGTTCTGTGAGAGCATGTAAGGAAACTGTCTTTACAGCACAGTCTTTAGCTATATAGCTTGACAGAGATCAGAAATGGAGGGATAAATACAAAAACCAATTGAGTACTTAAACCTTTTTCCTTGCATTTCTCATTCTGGGGTGGTCCGTTTCACTAGTGCATTTTCTTGAGTATGCTTAATCATTGGAAGCTAAAGATTCCTATGGTTTCTGGAAGTTATTTTTTTACCTTCAAAAGTTTGCTTCTAAGGATTATTTCTCAGAATCCAATTGCTCTTCAAACTGATTATCTACACAGGTTTCTTTTTCTCTATTGTTTCTAGTATCTGAGTCATATTTTTATGCTAGCTGGATTTAGCATAGTAATACTTAATCTGCATGGAAAGAGCAGAAAAACCTAAATCTACTTAATTCATTACCATGTTTTTCTTAAAAGAGAACTGATAGACATTGAACTTGCAAAAAAAACCAACCAACCAAACAAAAAAAACCACAAACAATACCAGTTTCTTTGAAAAAGTTGATTAATTACAAGGCTGAGCTCTCCAGCACTGGTGTAATATCACTCATTCAATGTGGAAAGTCACACATCTAAGGCAAGTTTATATGTTTCAAATCAAGACACTTGGCAAATGTTACCATAAACAAACATCAGGTTTATCACACCCTATTGGTCAAGCAGATGAGTTATAGCTGGCTTAAAGCCAGTTATGCTTTTTGCCAGTTGGGAAAGAAATTTTAGGTAAAAATGTCAGCCCAACCAAGGAAGCCTGTGTGAATTAGAAAGTGAATCCTATTAGTTTTAATCTTTTTTTCCCAAGCTTATTTTAATTCCAAATAATTTCAGCCTTTTGGTAAATAAAGGGAGTCTATAAGAAAGAAGGAGAAAGACTCCTTAGCAGGGTCTGTTGTAATAGGACTAGGAAAAACAGTTTCAAACCAAAAGATGGGAGATTTATATTGAATATAAGGAGGGACTTTTTTTCACAATTTGGGTAGTGAGGCACAGGAACAGCTTGCCCAGAGGAGGTGATGTATGCCCTATCCTTAGAAACGTTCAAAGTCAGGCTGGACCAGGCTCTGAGCAACCCGGTCTAGCTGTGGTGTCCCTGCTCATTGCAGGGGAATTGGACTAGGTAACCTTTAGGCATCTGTACCAACACAAATGATTTTATGATTCTATGATTTCATTAAAAAATTGCATGTAAAGAAATCATAAAAAATGTGTTGCGGCATATATTTATGTGTATGGTAGTCTGTAGTGATTTTGTACTTTCCTTGTGAAGTATGCTGTTATATTATTTTGTACTCTCTCATGTGAGGAGTGTAAAACACTCCACTCTCTCAAGTGTTTTACTTAAACTTTATTTTTCTGTGGAGATGACAGGAAAGTTCATAACATGATCCTGAATGTATAATGTGTTAAGGCATTTTTTTCCAAAGCCAAGTCACAGATGAAATATTATTTCAGTAGCAAATGTTATCGTTTTTCAAGTAAGGATTCATTAGGAGAGAAATTAAAGTGCTACTCTTGAAGCACATTGTCTCTCTAGCTGAGGGAATTTCATTTTTTCTATTTTAGAAGAAAAAAATTGTTTGAAGATGATAGTTCTTTAATGAACAGATGAATATAACTGTCAGAATTCTTAATTAATTTCTGTGGTATTTACAGCTAAAAGCCACACTACTTAGCCAAAGAAAAGCCAGGCAGAGTGAGATTATGGGTGAATAGTGAATGTGTTACCCAACAGCTGATGGTCTTAGAGTAGCTAACTTCTGAGATCACTGAAGGACAACGCTTTTCTACAAGGATGGTGTCTGTAAGTTATACGCTTTTCTTGTGTAACTTGCAGGAGAGGTTGTGGAATCTGGAATAGAAAAAATAACTTTATTGCTGATAGGTCTTGTATATCTAGGGGGTTTATTTGACAGCTTCTGTAACTGGGGCCAAAGATTTCGCTCTTGCCTGAGTGGCAGTGTGTTTGGGCTGACTTAGAGGGCTGAACTAGCCTGACCTTTCTGAGATCAGCAGAGCAGTAGTGGAGAGCTTTTCTGTTTGCAGGAAACTGCATGCAGAAATCAGTTGTGAGAAACGCTTATCACTGGCTGAGTCTCATGTAATGCCTACGAAAGTTACCAGTGCTGAACTTGCTCCTTTGTGGCGTAAGTTATGGAAAAAGTGTGTGGATAAGAGCTGGGAATGCAAATTGAAAGGTGAGATCAAGCTCTGAGCACCTTAACTTATGTAGCCATAATTATATGCCAGCTTCATTTAGAGAGAGATGTTGGGTGTTAGTTCCATGGGCATACTTAACAATAATGACATAGTTGTATTTCCAAGAAGAAGCAGGTTGATGTAAATCATACATGAACAGTTCAGATTCTCTCAGCTCGTGGTTTGCAGAGGGTGCAGCAGGAGCTGCCTCTGCAGCTCCATGTGTACGTGCTGCTGTGAGAGCAAGCTGTTACCTGGCCACAGGAGTGTTCCTGTGGGAGCTTTTGCAGTAGTGCCACATGCCGCCAACTGTCCCTTGTCACACTGGATAGAGTCATCAGCAGTCAGTCCACGCAGCACTGGAAAGTCAGGGATGCCTTTTTTTTTTTTTTCTTTTTTTGTCAGAAGAATCCTTGTGTGGGTGGCATCTTGGAGCTGTGAGCTGTAAGAAGCGTGTGTTTCTGTGGCAGCCGTGGGAACAGTAGCACTCCAGTCCTCCAGTAACACAGCGCTGAAGGGTGGTTAGTAGCCTGCTAGAGGGTGAAACCTCCCCTTGAGTAATCTGTGGGCACAGTGTGAGTGAAGCAACAGTGATCCCCACCCACACCTTCAGCTGTGGAGCTTCTGTTGTCCTTCTAGAGGAGATTGCAGTTTTTCTGGCAACAGACTTCATTGGCTGTGACTTGGGGATGAAAGTGGCAGAACCCACAGTAAATGTGGAGCTGCTTAAGAACAACTCCAACTCTATTATATGGAGTCAGTTCAATTTACAGCTAGTGAAAGTGTTCTTGGGCCCAGAATTACTTTTCCATCCTGTGGAGAAGACAGTTGATCAGAAGGGACCATTTCTGAGCACCTAATCTTTCTTTCTTAATGGATGTCTTGGTTACTGTGAAAGGCAGAATAGATTTGGTAGGACAAAGACTGAGAGTGGAAACACACTTGGGTTGTCATGAATGACACACAAGAGCCAGGCCCCAGCATATTGAAACAGTAACTTATTCTCTATGTTTCTCTGACCATGTATTTCTCAATTTCTCTATCCCTTCCTTCCTACACCCTCAGAAGTATTTAAATTCTGATTCTAAGCACAGTGCTGAGCAACTCCAAAATCTGCATTTTTCTTCTCCAAAAAATTGGATAGATCCTTTCTTGCTTGTCTTCATTACACATCCAAGGAATAAGCAGATGGAAATTAAATGAAAATGGAGATTTTTATTACTGTTTATAAACACTGCCTGTGCAACAGTCTTGTAATGAAAATAAATTACTTTTGAGAGACCCTTAACAGCAGTCACTTCTGAGAGTTTTGTGTCTCCATCTGAAAGAGAAAGTGCCATTCAATTATTGGAGCTGTGGAATCCACTCGTGGTGAGGCTTCAAGTGGCATCATGTACTTGTTTTAGAGTTCAGATGTTATGGTTCTAAGCAGGTATATAAAAAATGGAATTGTTGTTATCGCCAGGTAATGATTCATTATCGAGTGTTATTCCAAAGACAGTAACAAATGAAGTGCAGAGATTTATTTTATTAGCAAGTTGAATTGTTTTTCAACGGTTTGATGATTTTGAAATGAAACTTGGAGCTAATAATGTAATGTTTGTAGTTGCTGGAAAGTCATGCAATTTCTGTTTGTAATGCTCAGGTACTAGCTGCAGGGGTATGTCGTGCATTACTTTTTCTCTCGTGGGACCACGGGCAGTTTTTCTTCTTTCTCCATGTTAAAGATCCAGGGAGCATAAAGGAGAAGAAAAATTGGTGATCTGTGTGCACAGTGGACTTTTCTACTGCTGTGAATTTCTGCTGCTTTTTATTCCTTTTATTCTGTGCCCAGGGTGCAGCCAAAGATAAAGAAAAAACAAGCTTTCTCTGGAGAGTAGGGGAAGGTCTTTGTGTTCTGCTCTTTAAATGTGCAGCACATGAGAATACACAAAGCTTTTCTGAAGCTTGTGTAATTTCTGTGTTATTCATGTTGAATATCTGCAGTACTTTACAAGAATAACAATTGTTTCTACGTAGGGCTGTCAGTCAGTGATACAATGATATAAATTGGACCAGATGCTCAAAAGACTCTACTGGAGCATAGTTCTGGCACAGAAATATATATATATATTTTTAAAGTGTCTGGCCATTAATACAAAACAAAATCCCAGATATCTCTTAACGGGGAACGTTATATCTAAAAACAGCAGGATGAGAATTCATGGCATGAATTAAGCTAGTGGAAAGGGATCTTCAAGGTGTGCTGGGGTTTATTTGAGAGGAGGTAATGCCTGGAAGGCCTTGAATGATGGTTTTACTGACTGCCAAACAGAATGCAGGACACACAGTGTCTTTGTTACTATATCTGAAAGACAATGCAGTGGTGATTCCAAATGACTTCCAGGTTCTTTCCCATTTCAGTGTAATGTGCTTCTGCTTCACACGAGGCAGCAGGCGCCTCTACTGTTCTCAAAGGGGGACAGTATTGAACAAACAAGCATCTTGCTCCCCTTCTATGTCCAAGCAAAGGGAAAAAATATCTCTGCCCTAAGTTATCAGACTGGGATTATGAAATACCATCAGATACATGACTTGTCTATCCTTCAGCTACATAGGTAGAAGTAAGCTGGTTATGAGAGAGATTTTCATGGTTTCCAAGGAGTAGCTGGCAGATATGTGTGGACAAGAGTGTTTTTGGAGTTTTTTTGCAACAGTCTGTGTTGAAAACATGGATATTCACATACTGAGGAGTGAAATCTAGACAACATACTTTTTTTCTTAAGGAAATGACAGTGTTTAAGAATGCTGCTTTGGGGGAGATTGCTGTATATATCTACTCTTATATGTCTGCGCGTGCATAGATATATATATATATAAGCATAGAATTTTTTTCCACTTGTGCATGTTTTTGTGGAAACTTTATGGGCAGTTTGCAGCTTCTTGGTCTTGCCTTTTTTCTTCAGCAGCAGAGTAACTCTTCTGCAGAATTGTACAAGAAAGATAACTATGCGAAGAAAAGAAATTGAGACAGCTGCTTAGTTGTTGGAATTCTGAACAGTGCTGATAAAAATCTGAACAAAGAGCATAAAAGAATTCATCAGTCTGTGCTTTGTGTGTAGCAAAAAAAGCACTAGAAAACAAATGGGCATCAAAAAGCTTCTAGCTCTGTATTTTGAGTAGCCTCAGGCCCACTTAAGTCAGCTAAAAAACACTGCTGAATTCAGTGATCTTTGAGATGCAAGCAGAAATATCTGGTAAATGGTATTATGAGTCTGTTTACTTCTGAGTTGTCAATACATATTTTCAGCGGTTTCAGTGCTGCTTGCAGCAGAGAACTGACCATTGTTTCACAGCTGTAAAAGAGAGCAAGGGAAGTCTGGAAAGCAGAGCTGCTCCTGTGGGGCGAGTTGCTGTTGTTCTGCCTTCTATATGTGAATACAAAGAGTACACCCAAAATAAGAAGGAACTGGGCCATCATCTTATTTGCAGCGTTGCCTGACAAGCCATTTAAAGGTTTAGTTTGACAGCCTTTACAAATAAAGGCCACTTTAATGGTGTTTCCCAAATGTCTCTATTTATTTATTTGTCTATCCATCTTTTACTGAATATCTTATAACTAAGTAACTTATATCTTCCCATTAAAATATATGGGAACTTCATATCAGGGGCTCCTAACAGCTGTATGACGTTAAACTGCTGGTAAAGGTGAATTGGTGGCTCTAAAACAGCCATAAAATGCTCTTAAAGCAGGAACTGATAACTCTTTTAGCAGTTAGAAGGAAGTGAAGAAACCTGCTGTGTGATTTGTAATGTGGAAATGCTAGGGGAAGAGGAATTAATTAAATAACAAATAGTGTTATGTTCTTGTAATGTTCTCTTACTATAGTTGTGGGTTGTTGTTGTTTTTTTTGTGATGTTAATTGTCTTTCTAAAAATAGCTTGAAAGTCAGCTCTGGTGGTTGCTGCTTTTTTTCACCCTCAGTGAAAACAAAGCTAGAAAATTAGGGTATGCTTTCACTGCAATGCTCTTGCCCAGTGGTCCCATCTCCTATGGTCTGCACTTTACAAATACTGATCTGCTACTGATCACTTCTGTAGTGATGCTGCTATCCTTGCCAAAAGGCAATGCAAGTGTTACTGAAAGAATAATAAAGATAATTCATTACAGGCTTTACTCTAAACAGATGATAGGTATATAAAACATGCCCAATCTGACTCTACCAGCTGTGATAGTCTTGTTGTCCAGGCAGGACTAGTGTGTCCACGTTGTGCCACAGGGTATGCAGCACATGCTTGATATGAGACTATAAAAGCACTGTTCTGGCAAGGTGTATACATCAGTCTCTGCATTTGAGAAACTATGATGGGGGAGAAGTAGGAAAAAAAATCAACTACGCATCATCCCAGTGTTTTAGAGCTATATTTCACATGAATGTAAAAAAAAAATCCTGGGTATCTGCTACCCAGTATTCCAGTGCAGAGTGCTGTGGATATAAACCAGTCCAACCTAGTTGGTCTCCTGCAACATTCAACTCCGTGAAATGTCTGTGAAAGGATTTATGTGTGAGGTGATGTGAAAGTAGTATTGGAGTTAGCAGCAGAGGCTAGCTCTCTAGAAAAGCTGTCTTTGAAGGAAATATTATTGTTGCTTGTAAAGTCTATTGAGAGAAGTTCCTTGTCACCATTCCCCAAGTGTACTGCTAGATTGGTTTGAGTGGAACAAATTGTTCCATTGCCATTTTTTTAAATTAAAATTTTCATTAGATGTAACATAAAAGTACAATGCTTTGCTGATACAAATTTCAGGGCAGTAACTGTGTAGCTACTAAAAGGATTATGCTGGAGATCAGAGACAGTGGATGAAGAGCAAGTGTTGCCTTAATAAAAGATAGAAGCATATGGAAATAATGGTTTGTATAAAGAGAACAAAGAGAAAAATGTCAACAGCCTATTGCATAGTGGAAAGAACTAGGAGATGGGTAATGGAAAAGAAGCATACTCAAAATTGAGTACTGAAAACAATTTTTCACACCCTGAGTAATTAGGATTTCATGTTTCTTTCCTTCATTGCTCTCCTAAGGCAATAATTCAGCAGTAATTTGTAATCAGAGATTGTTTTGTTTACTTCAACAACAAGACAATTCAGAATTGTGCTGATAAATAAATAGCTTGCATAGGAAATAGTTGCAAAGACCATTATTTTTAATTGCAGAGCATCAGATTGCTAAAACCAGAGTGTGGAGGTAAGGGAGAGAAGAGCCATGAAAACAAACAGTGTTTGAGTTGTAGACCATAGCAGGGAGTATGGATTGGGGTGTTGGTGGAGTTGGGTTTGTGAGGCAGGTAGGTGAGGGAAGATGCAGGCCTTCAGCGGAATGTGGAGGGAGCTGGAGTCTGTGAAATTGTTCTGGAACAAGGAAGATGTGACCTTCAGAGTGCAGGAAGTTTGCAGTGCTGTAGGTAGCAGGGATGTTGAGTCATAATTCTCAAAAATGGGAGTCAAATTGAAGTTGTCTAGCAATAGGCAACTGCGATATGGAGAGAAGTAAAGCAATTGTGGTCTCTTGTGGGCTTGTAAAGTAGTGCTATTTTATCTGTAAGGTTTACATCTGGATGATGGGGATCTGCTCTGCATTGGAGCACAGGGTCTGGAGGGGCACACTGTACCTGGGCTACCTCCTGCCCTACTTCTGCACTGATGTTGGTGGCTGCAGGGCTGCTTCTCTTGTATTTTCTCTCTCCTGGTTGCTGTTGCACATTGTTTTTTCCCTTCCTTAAATCTCCTTTCCTAGATTCGCTCATAGCGTGCTTCTAGCTGCAGTGGGTCCCTCTGGAGCATCTGGAGCTGTGTCTGATCTGATATGGGGCAGCTGCAAAGTGTTGTTCACAGAGGCCTTTCCTGCAGCCTCCTGCTACCACATTCTTGCCATGTAAACCCAATATAAGGCCCCACATACATGAATAAGTTAATGGCTGGCAAAACAAGTGATCCTGATTTTTAAAATCATAAGCACACAGTGCAGCTGCTGAGAGAAATTCTAATTCTGCCGTAACGCTGTCTGACGAATCAGGACTGAATATTATATCTGTGCCTTCTTTCCGCTGCACAGCTTGCTCAGCACTGGTGGTTCCAGATGCCTGGAGTGGGCTGGGTGTCACACCCTGCAGCTACAATCTGATTTGCAATGAGTCTATGCCTCCAGCTTTACCCCTGGGAGCATTTGTATTCTCAGACTTTGGACTGTTCACACCTCTTTGCTGGCCAGACTGACAGGAGTAGCTTAATTATGTATTTTTTTTAATTAACTTGTTGTGTTCTTTTGTGTTGTTGCTGTCTCTCAGTGTCTCATAGAGTAGTTGCTGAAGCTGACTCAGATTGCCATTTAGCAGCACAGGCTGCTGTTGCTGCTCCCATCAACTGTAAAGGACCCTCCTGGCCTGGTCCTCAACCTGTCGTTGCTCTGTGCTGTAGCAGGCAGCTGGCTGCATAGTTTTGTCGTAGCTGACAGCTATGTCAACCTGCAAAAAAACAGTATGTTTCTTGGTCAGATTTTCCTCGTGTGGGTCATGAGGTACTAATATAAACATTCTGGAGAGTCATTTCTTGTGGTAGATACATACATGCACCTGAGCACAGAAAGGAAGATATGGAGGTGTCAGACGGAAACTCTTAGGTATTGGTAGAGCACAGTAGTTGGGGGGGGGGGGGAGAAGGAGGCATTGCTGCATTTCCTCATCCACGCTGTCCCTTCCAGTACAGTCAGAAGGAAAGATACAGTGTGGTGGAGCAGTGCAAGGCATGCCATGGGCGCAGGGCATGCCATGAGTGCTGCCAATGCTGTTATCTCCAAAGTGCTTAGATTAACAATGGCTAAGAGAATTAATGCTTTTCTTTTGAACAGCTACTCCTATGAATATGTTCATACTCTCTGTCTAGCATTCCTATCCTTATTTCTCAATTTTCCAATAGAAAAATTGTGAGTCTGCCTCTGCTTTGCTGCCCTGCTATCCCACTACATTAGAAAGCTGAACTGTTGTGTGAAAGGTGAGATAGAGGTAGCCTTCTTGTTACTCGTTAGTCTGCTGCTTCAGATGTTCTAGTTATTTAGGGACACATAAAGCAGAGCCTATAATTGGGCCACATTGGCAGTTTTGCTGATGATTTCTTTCCTGCTCTATCTGCAATGCTTATATGTGAATCTCATTTATGATCTTTATTTAACCCTTGTGGGATGAATCTTAGGACATCTCTGTGCACAGACAGTTGAGTTGTTAGGTGTCGGGAATTACCAGATTCCCATCCTTTTTTACCAGATACTATCTGACTATATTACCAGATACTTCATCCTTTGCTGTTCTGCTGGAGCAAGCAGGCAAATGTCCATGCTGTGGCATCAGGTGATGCTCACTGTGTTTTCAGACTTTGCTGTAAGCACTTTTTGTTTTGCATCTTATGGAATTCCCCTTTTCCCTCAAATTGGATTACTTAAAGCTTTGAATTCCCTGCTCTTACTGCCTTCTGTGACACAATTTTTAATGTAATTAATAATTTTAAATTAACTCACATACTAGACCTGCAAAAAAGATGCCATCACTTAACATTATCACTGCACATTAAGCAAGGCTATAATGAATTCAATAGATTTCCTTTCTCTTGTGGTTTGTGTATGCTCATCATTATTTTATGTTATGGAAATTAAATAACTCTTCCCTAAATTGTAGTTAATGCGTGTACTTGTTTAAAATCACAGCTTAAATATAGCGGATAGAGCCAACTAGAGGAAAACTGCACAGGCTGCAGTAGCTGCTTGTTTCTTACATTCCATCTGCCTTGAATTGTACAGCCCTTGACGGTGAATGAAGCTGACTCTTCAGTTAGTCTCAGATTTGAAACTGAGTTGTCAAGTGTCTCAGATGGTAGCTCAAAGTGAAAGAATGTGTAGATCTGGGATTTTTCTGTGATCAGTAGTGATCAAGGTTGAGCAAGTGCTCAGTCTGGGATACTATAGGCTTCAAGTCTCATTCTGGGCTTTTTATTTTCCCACCTGCAGATGGGATTCACAGGGTTTAAAAACTGACTCTTGAAGATTTGTGAAGGATCTGTGAATTCAGCACCAGGACTTCTCGAGTTTCTCTGTCTTGACGCATTTGAAACTTTAGGCATTTTTCTTCAGTGTATGTCAGTGAGCGTGTCTGAAACATTTATTTCTTCTGACTGCTAGTTTTCCATACCGATTTCTCCTGCTCTTAAATTACTGTCAGCTCTGACTTGTTGATTAGTTTTTTTATTTGTTTGTTTTTTTATTTTTTACTTGTTAGTTGGAATACAGATGGGATGTTAAAATATTTTATTACTGCTAAACTTCAAGGGCTTTTTATTTCCCTGAAAAGTAATTTTCAGTAACACAAACATTATTGCCAAAGTAGAATAACAAGTGGGTGCAAAATGGTTCTTATCAATTAAATGAAGACATTTCATTTCTCAAATCTGTAATGTTCTTTATTAAATCTGTGGTATTTCCTTTAAAAGTACAACAGCTGTGTGGAAGAAGAGAACACTTCTCTTCTTCTCCCCCATTCACAATATTCTCCTCTTTTGATGTCTTTAATCTTGTAGACAGACAATTTAGGATACTATTTTTACTGCATTTCTTCTGTTTGCTGTTCTGCATGTGTAGATAGAGCAAACGTTATTGGCCAGCTTTACGTTGAATCCACACAGGTTTGGTCCAACTGGAGCTCCCCAGGGATGTCTTTTGTAGCAAATTGTTGTCTTCCATGTGAGATTATGAACAGCACAGACTCAGTTGTCCAAATATACTTGGTATTTTTTTGTTTCAGTCTCCCTCACAAGATAGAAATTTGAGTAGGATGATTTCTCTACTGATCACTAATCACAGTCAATGTGTAAAAATAATATGCATTCTGAAGAATAGTGACAGTAAGTTCTTGTTTTATGTGCAGCAGTCAGTGAATTGGCATTCGAGTCTTTTACTTCTTTCTTCTCCCTCTTATTTAAGTTGTCTCACAGTTTTATGATGCATTTAATAGCTTTTCATTTTGTAGATAGGTGTACTATGTGCATCTGTTCACAGAGATGTAATTATAGAGGAGAATTAGCTTCCAAATGTTTAATATTTTTTCCTTAGAGGCATTTAATTACATTGCTTTTTGTGTTAGTAAGTTGTCTGATAATGTACTTTCATGCTCTTTAGAGAAAGCTGAACTGATTATTTGCTTAAAATGTAAATAGTTTGTAAGCCAGTGTGGCAGCTTATGATATATTGTTCTTCTTTGTTTTGTTTTGTTTCTTAACTAAAAGCTGAAAGCTATTGACTGACTTAGGTCAAGAAAATGCCTGCTTAGTGCTGCATTTGTACTGCTGTCAATCACAAATGTTTTATGGAAAAATTTTCCTTACAAGGCAAAAAAAAAAAAAAAAAATTAGTAGACTATTGGTGGTTGTTTTGTTGTTCTTTTGTGACATATGAACAGCACATCCCAATTATGTCCAGAACTGTAAGACAGGTGACACAGGAGTACTGTTAGCCTGAAAAAAAGTTAAGCAGTAGGCTGTGAATGTATGCTAGCACTGGTCTCAGTAAGAAGGCTCATAGAGTGCAGGTTGAACACGAGAAATTTTCTTCCCATAAAGCTTCTAGGGTGAGGCCTCAAAACCAGCTGTAGTAGAGACTATCGGACAGGAAACAGTGCAAGGTACTGTAAAAACCATGCCCTGAAATATCAAATGCTATCCCATGTGTTAGTTATCTAAAAAGTTTCAAACCAAGTATAGTTTGGTTGGATAATACTTCTTAAATTTACTGGCATTTTGGCTGTTTAAGTTGTACTCTCATGACAGCACATTTGCACTAAACATATTAAAATGTCCTGTCCTTGCTTCTTTATTATGAGCTCAGAATACTGAAGGATAATGTACTGATCTTAAACAAAAACAAAAAAACAAACAGCCCCATACAGTAAAAATACAACAACAACAAAAGTCTTTGCTCATTACAATGAGCATCGTAACTTTTTTTCTAATGTTTTAGTGATGCAACAAGTCACAAGAAGGAGATAGTGAAATAGGAGAACACAAGACCAAATGCACTTCAGGATGTAAATGGGACAATAAAATGAAGGACAGTGTGAGGTTTGAATATATTGTTTACAGACTTTGTTAATCCTTTTGTCTGACCTATGACAACACTGCTACTCAGCAAGGTTTATCAGCGGAAATGCAGTACTGCGTGTGAAGGAGTAACAAACCCTCTTCAGAAGTCTGATCTAGACTGGTGCAATATTAAGGATGTATGGTTGCTGTGCAGACATAGCACGTGCTGTACTGTTGGAATTACGCTGCACAGCTGGATGGCTTCTTTAGGAAAGTGGAGAAATAATCCTTTTACCTTACCTACTTCTTGGAAGATCCACACTAGTAAGTCCAGTATCTGCTTTAGTGGGCTAAAAAACTACTCTGAAGCAAATGAAATAATGCTGCAAGAAAGTAACATGAGAAAAAAGTGGAAATAGCTGGTATTAGTTTGTCTAAGATGATAGTTACCTGTCAGTAAAGTTGTCTTACACATATACAGTGGCCATCACAGCTTTACTAGGTGATTAGTAAGGCTAATTACTAGGTGAGAAGCAAATGTAATTTGGAAGTTTTTGTTACTTTAAAACTGGAAGAGTGTGGGACAAAGCAGCTGTTGTGATTGCCACAGAAAAGCTGAAGGGCCATGTTCAGAAACACAAGTGGCATGTGAAATTACCAGTATGAATGGAGACTAGAAGTTTGAAGTGTAAGGACCTTGGATCTGTTCTCTCATAGGTTTGTGTCAGCTGTGTACATTGAATGTCACTTTTGGGGAAAGCGATTTTGTCAGTCGGAGAGAGAATGTATGGCAGTGAAGTCAGTTTTCTCTGTGCTCTTCCCACGAGCTTTGCAGATGATAGTAAGACAACTTGGCAGGGCTAACAGATCTCTGAGGTCTTATCAGAGCTTTATTTCATGTTGTTCTCTTTTGGATGCAGTTGCATAACCATGAAACAGAAGCTACATAACCTAGAAGGAATTACCAAAACACCTATTACATCGTGCATATTTTCTGGTGTAATTATATAAATATGCTCTATTATTTATAAAACTGCATCACTGTGTTTCTTTTTTTTCTGCACTACTAAATTTTGCTCTTAAGACTTTCAGAGCTGTTTTTTGAGCATGCAGATTTAGGACAGCACTTGTCTCAAGTGGTACTGTAACATTAAATATTAAACAACTGTTTCAGATTGCAGCGAAGAGGAAAATCAGATGACAGCCAAATCTTAAGCCATAAAATTGAAGAGGAAAGCAATGAAAACTTCTCAATTCATCATACCTGCTGTTTTGAATATCTTAATGAGCTATGTATAACTTTCTCCTTCCTCAAATAACTTCTTAACCACAGTGCTTGCTTTTCACGTGGTTGCTTCAGTTAAACTCAAGAAGGGCAAGAGCACTTTTTAAAAAATTTTAATTAAACTGTATAATTCCAATTACATTCATCAGGCTTTAAGAAAGTGCAGGAAATTACCATTAAAAGAGATCTTGGGAGGCAGAATAGTGGAACAGTGAGGCTGCTGCCATCAAATACGCTGTTACATAGCTTCATATGTGATTAGTTATCAACATTCAAGATAAGTATGGATTTCCTGGGAAGTACAAACTGAAGAAGAGTTCCACTGCCTGGATTCTGAATCAGTGGAAGGCATGCCGTGGGGCAGAGCTATGCTCTAATTGTATTTCCAGTCTGCTCTGTGTTTTGGTTTTCCACGTATATGTTTGTCATTTCAAGCACAAATAAATGTAGGATTTATTAAAGATGTTTATTTTAAATATCTTTAGTAGGTGTAAGAAACTGATTGCAACTAGGAATAGCAATTCCAAATCTCTGAAAATTTGTGTGCTTTCTTGACAAGGGAGGTCTTGCGTAATCTACAGAGGTAGAGAGACATTGTGTTTTGCAGTGTGCTTGTTGTGTTTGGGGGCTATATATTTAGTTGACAGTTGTCAATTTTTAGTCTTTCTCTCGTAAAGTAGCTGTGCTGAGCTCACTCCGCTGGATGGCTTATTATGGTGAAAATAGCATCTTTCTGAGACAGAGCATGAACCTGCTGTGCTGGGCTCCGCAAAATGTGTGTGTTTGGGGGAAATTGCTGTAGTTCATTGCTCAAACAATTCATTTTTATTAGCTGAAGTTTAATTTTACTTTTTGGAGCTGAAACTATTCTCCAGTGGTGTGCCCCAGGGATTGATGCTGGGGCCTGTCCTTTTCAGTGTCTTTATTGATGATCCAGATGAGGGCATTGAGTACACCCTCAGTAAGTTTGCAGGTGACCCAGAGTTGGCAGGAAGTGTCAATCTGGCTGGGGGTAGCAAGGCCCTACAGAGGGATCTGGACAGGCTAGATCACTGGGCTGAAGCCAATTCAATGAGGTTCAGCAAGACTAAGTGCCGGGTCCAGCCCTTCAGCCATCGAGGCCCTGGAGCAAGCCCAGAAAAGGGCAACGAAGCTGCTGAGGGGTCTGGAGCACAGGCCTTATGAGGAGCAACTGAGGGAGCTGGGATTGTTTCATCTGGAGAAGAGGAGGCTCAGGGGAGACCCTGTTGCTCCTGGGGAGGTGGTGGATTCACCAACCCTGGAGGTGTTCAAGGAACATTTAAACATTGTGTTGAGGGACATGGTTTCATGAGAACTATTGCTGATAGGCAGATGGTTGGGCTGGGTTGATTTTCTCTTTTCAAACCTTGGCGATTCTATGATTCTATGAAATTTTAAGGATACAGCAGCATGGCAAAGGGGAACCTCATCTGAAGTACGCTTGAAATCTGTGAAGTGCTTAGTTAGATGTGCACTTAAATAGTTTTTGCTGAATTGAGCATGACTGGATGTACCAGCTTAATTGGCAGAGGCTCTTCAACTTTTCCATTGCCTTAGTGTTTGTAACATGCTGAAGCATATTTAAAATTTCATTAGTGGCTCAACATTAAAGAGTAGAGGGGTTTTGAAACTGTATTCTGGATCAAGAATGCACTTATGTGTTGAACAAGTACTGTGAGACCTGTTGCTGTGCTCTCCAGATGATTTAGAGTATTCATTTTTAGACCACATTGGAAAATAAAAGTTATTCTAATGGTAGAAGCATGTTCTACCATGACTCTTCGCTGTAGTGTGTCACATCCATACTTGGGAACACCTGGCCTAATGAGCACCAGCCCACCCTGAAGAGTTACCCTAAGAGGTAGGATGCAGACTTGATCTCACTTGTGCTAGGTTCAAGCAGACCAAGCACAAACCTGGTTCACTCGGGTAGTTTTGAGGATGTGATAGTGCAGGGCTAGAGTGAACCTTGTAAACTCTATTTCAAGCAGACAGATCAAGTCTTCCAGAACACTGGCTCATTGAGTGCTTGCATCTGGGTTAGCTGGATTTAAATTAACCTAAGAGTCTTTTCAAGGAGTATGCTTTGAGTGTATTTGGGTTATTCAAATTTTCTGTCTGCGCAAAACTGACTGAAGTGTTTGAAGTCTGGGGGCCAGAGCAATCCTCACAAAACAGAGCAGTTTCAGCTGCCCTCTCAATTAAATGTTAATTGATGCAATAGTCACCCAGAATGGGGTGCTTCACCAAGTGTCCTCCACTGTTTTGTGTTACTGGGCCAGTGAGTATTGCTGGGGGAGAAGGGGAACAAAAGGTATCTTAATATAAACCTTGTGGTGCTTTTCCTTAGTTAGCTGAGCTCTGCTACTGGTGCTTCTTAACTTTTGTTACGTACAGCAAAGAAACAGTGGATGTGTTTCCTACTCATGACTTTCCTTCCACTTTCCTATATCAGTGGGTTGCAGTGAGACCTGAACAGAGGGAAAAAGAGATATATACTGCAGATTGTGACTAATAGATTTAAATAGAGTAATTGGTGTGAAGGAATTGAACTGAGAGCTCACCTTGGACAAATATCTTTTGCATTATATGTGTTTATCTTTCCTTTTCTGGACTTGTATCTGTGATTTTTGAGGCAATTGTAGAGCTTTACAACAAAATTCCAGTCCCTGTCCTTCCTCTCAAGTCACAAATATGTTCTGCCATATAAAACAGCTTCATTAGAAGAGATGGTCCTATACATTGTAGTTTCATGGCTAACAAACAATTCAGAGGCATGTGAGATGTAACAAGACAAAAATGAACCTAGATTTTTACAAAGCCTGGCAGATTTTCTTACTGTTGGGCTACTGAGTAAGAGAGTTTGAGGGAAAACTAGAACTGCTCATACACCAGTAAAAGCATCAAGATAGTTCTAGATTACTGGCTCTGCACCACGGTAGGAAAGCAGGAAAAGAAATACCTGATAATTCCTGGTGTGATTCTAAAGCGAAGTGATCTCTGTGATCTTGTGTAAATTGTTATTGGTACATCTACCAGTTAAAGATGTAGATTTGTATCTTTTTTTGATTCTGTAACTGAAGCTGAAGGAATTGACAGCCATTGATTTTTGTCTATTTGCTGTATGTATATCTCTTCTGATTATAATGCCTCATGAGTGGCATTTGTTCTGTGAATGATTTTACCTGTTGGCTTAATTTAATGTGGATTTTATAGATTTCAGTGCATGTTGATTTGTAAATAACTCGGATCTAACTTTTAGATTTAAAAAGACAGTTATGTATAAAGCATGTTGCTAAGGCCATTGATGTTAGCTGAGCAATAGTTAACGTGTAACATTTACTTCAGTTTTGAACATAGTCTCTTAGCTACTTAAATCAGGTATATTCACTTCATGATAAAAACATTGTAATAACTTAAAACCAATTTTCTCCCAAATCTTTATGATTGAGCTTGATGCCATATGGTATTGAATATCCCTTTGACCAGTTTGGACCGGTGTCTTGGCTGTGTCACTTCCTCTATGCACTTCTTGTCCTCCTCGCTATCAGGGCAGCATGAAAGGCAGAGAAGTCCTTGGCTCGATGTAAGCACTGCTCATCAACAACTAGAGCATCAGTGTGTTGATGGTGGTATTCTTATCCTAAATCAAAACCACGGGGCTAGCTGCCCTGAAGAAAATTAACTCTATCCCAGCTGAAACCAAGACTTAAGAATCTATTTGACCTTGGGCGGTGGATGTTTTACTATAAATTGCAGCAAGAAACTAACTACAAGTAGAGGTAAACAAGATGTGAAACTACTTGGAACTTCTGTGTAGGTATTGACTCAGGCAAAGTTTTTCTTTGAAGCCCATGAAAAGGCAGCAAGCTGACTGATACAAAGCAATGGAAAGAAAGTCCTCAAATCCTTGTTGCACTGCTTCTGCCAGAGCTAGCTGATTAATAATGGCAAAAAAGCTGGGGGCCAATTTTGACTTAACAGTTTCATCAAGCCAAATGTTGGTTCTCTAGTTTCTGCAGATGTTGTTTACTAGGAATGAACGTTTTGCTTTTATTTTTTTAATTATTTAAGTTTGACCTGTGTATAATCAACAAGCATTGAGAGTGGTTAGGTTGTTATCTACAGATCGTTTAGCTAGAAAGATTATCACAGTGGAAAGGGATAATAAAAAAATGAGTGAAAATGCTCACCCATGTCCTGGGCTCAGAGGAAAACTCCAAAGGGAGCGATCTCCAGGAAGAGATCCTTCCATGGTGGCAGTCAGCCCTTAAATGGGGTCTAAGGGAAGTGCAGCCAGGCTCCAGCCCTTCCGGTCACACAGCTGAATCGCCTTCACCTGTGTCCCATGGCTGAGTCAGTGCTTGCCTCAGGTGATCAATCAGAGTTTCAGGCCATGATTCAATGGTTCCCATACAGACTTGCTTTTTCTATGACCTAATTCTGAGCCTTGCTTTATTCTGATAACTAGCTCACACAATTTTTTGGGAGGGTTGAGGGGAAAAAAATAATAGGTAAGAAGACCAACAGCACGTTATCGTATATTGTATGTGTATATCACCTGTGGAGCACTCAAATAGTTGGAGCAAGCTGATGGTCTTTGGCAAACCCACCTTTTGGCTCCAAAAGCTTCTAAGCTTCAGAAATTCTTTGGTGAGGTAGTCCAGGATTTTAGCTTAGATCTGTGGCTGTGGCAGTACTATTTATTTATTTATTTTCTCCAGTGGCAGTCTTGAAGCTTTCACTGGAGGAAGTAGATGACTTTGAATTTAAACTGCAGGTTTCCTAGCCATAGAACTGGTCTAATGAGAAGATGTTACCCAAATAAAACCTTGCTTCATGCTGCTATCTATGCAGTTTGTTCCATGTAGTATGAAGATTTTTACCAGGAGACCTACTCTCACCTCCACCTCCCCTTCACCCCTCAGAGTACTCTCTTTTTGCAGTTCTTAATGAAATTGCCATCATGTAGGCTGTGAGCTGTGTTGCTGGTGATACTGAACCCTTCAAGGGATTGGTATTTATATAATACCAAATGAATAAATAATCTCTGCAATGCTCTGGAGGTTACAGGATAAGAGACAATTTCTGTGCAGCTGAAGTATCACACTTTAAATCTCACTGATATTCTTACGCACTCTTGTATCAGCTTGTCATAAAGCTATTTATGTCTGATAAGTTTCCTTCTAAACACTTGTAAAAGTAGCTTTGAAGAGTAAGATTTGAATTAACCTTTTTTTTTTTTTTTTTCCTTAGGAGTGTTTTCAGGTTTGAAACCATTCCAGTAATGTCTGAATGCACTTTGGTGGCAATTAGCTGTAAGCTAATAGTTTTGCATGTGGACAGAAAGTTATCCTGTAAAATAGATAATTGAGAATGATTCACTCAACAGTATTGCCTCACTAATGAAGCTAAATTTCATCTTGCTGTGAATGTTATGAATAGTAAGCCACTGGTATTTACTTCAAGCATATTTGTGTGATTGCTCCAACCCTCTGGAAAAGGACAAGGGGGAATGGTTTTAAACTGAGACGGGAGGTTTAGGTTAGATATTAGGAGGAAGTTTTTCACTCAGAGGATGGTGACACACTGGAACAAATTGACCAAGGAGGCTGTGGATGCCCCATCCCGGGGGGCCTTCAAGGCCAGGGTGGATATGGCTCTAGGCACCTGGTCTAGTGGTTGGCGACCCTGCCCATGGCAGGGAGGTTGAAACTAAATGATCTTTGAAGTACTTTTCAACCCAGGTCAGTCTATGATAATTCTATGGGATGGAAAAAAAAAACAACAACAACAACAAAAAAAAAACACACAGGGATTCCTGTAAGAATTTGCATTGCATAAGGCTTTTCTTTTACTTTCTTATACTTCCACTGACCTTTCTTTCCTAAACCAGTAACTGGTCAGAAGGTAGGTAAATGCTCAGTATGCTGCCTTTTATTGTAAAAGGGAGACAGCCATAGTAGCAAGGATGAGTTCTTAGGTCATTTGCTGAATTCTCTCCTTCTGTGTCATTGTTCTCTTTATTTTTAGTTTGTCTCTGAAAGGAGACTTAGAAGCCCAGCAGTTATTTCATGTGTGCTTTGGAATAGGAAGCTCTCTAGAAAATGTGTAGCTAGGAACCTTTCTGAAAGCAGACATAAGTTACAGATATGTACCTATGTTCAGCATACCTATCTGATGCAAATGCTCTTGCTGAAACTAAGAGTGAATTTCTGGAATCTGCTCTGCTCAGTTCCTCCTTGCTGCGTGTTATGCTTTTCATCACTGAAGACCATATTTTGTGTGCAGCGGTCTAACATTGCCTGTTGAGAGCTGAATACAATTTCTTATTATTGTTGTGCTAAATAGGAGGTCAGGTCCTGTAGAATAATTGCAGTAAATCTTTCTTTTTATCTGATTGCTCATTAACTCTGGAGTATCAGAAGTGATTGCAATCCTAGACGTTAATTTTTTATGTGAAAATCAAAGTTCTTTGCACACAAGTGGCTTAATGTTAATGCTGTTCTCCCAAATAAGAAGCCTTCAAAATTAATTTCCACAGAACCAAGTATAACACTAAGGACCTCTGAAGCAGAGTAACAATGGAACTGGGAAGTATGGAACAAATGTTTAATTTAAACAAGTACTGAATTGTCACCTACTGAAATAAGTTCTAATTATACACAGAAGTATTTTAGTGAACTAGAGTGCAGCTTTCAAAACAAACAGTGTTATTAGAGTGGAATTAATGAATCCCAGCTTCTTACAGATCTCTTTCATATTTGAATTCTCTGCTTAGTAAGAACATTACAGTTTTCCCCACTTAGAAGTGATGATCACTGTCTTGGATTCTTCTGTTTTCCATAAGCTTGTAGGTTTTCTAGTATTTAATAACACGTGGACTTCCCTGCAACAGACCTGTGAATTGTCCTTTGTTCTCTATTAGTAGTTTTTACAAAACTTTTCAGAACTTAATTATCCTTGAAAGATTTTTCTCCTGATTTGAAATTAAATAATATTTTCATAGGATGGGTGGGAAGCTGGGAAAAAGCTGGCAGATGAGCAGAATGTTCGATAATGAAAGTTGTAGAAAAACAGCCCAGAATTTTGCTTCTACTTCTGTTAATATGACCAGGATATGTTGGGTTGGTGGTGCTGTAAGTAATGGTTTGTTGAATTGTGTAAAGCTGGTATCCTGGAGTTAATCTATTGTACCTTTTGCAGGTGGAGATTTACATTTTACCTTTATATATTTACCTATGGAGTACGGTTCCTGAAAAAGGTAGGCACTTGCATTATTATGCTTTCATAACACGTCACAGACTCTTCTGCAACCTTAGGTAGATATAATGTAGAGCACAGGCATAAAATTGACATCCACCAGGAACAAAAAGTTAAAATTTGATTTGCATTCATAAAACGAGTTGCCATTGGCACTAACTGCTTAACAATAAATTAATGGAACAAAAAAATCCATGGATATTGCAAGATGCCTAGTTCACTTTATTACTTTTCATTATTAGCATTAAACAGGTAGTAAGACTTACTAAAGTATTCAGCTCGGCTTTTGCATCATTCTTACTTAAATTCCTCTAGCAGAAGTTGATTTTTAATAACAAGCCAAATCTATTAGTGATTGTAATTATACTATTTTTTGCTTGTTCTTTGTCTGGTGTACTCTGGAAAGATGTATCGTGGGGTTTCCTATCAGTGGTATGTTTCTGGTGATTTAAAACAGAGAAGGACATTAATAGCCTGTAATTGCCCTTACCATAGGTCCATTAACCTAACCATTTGTTGTTATCTATATCTATGGTGCAGATTTTTACGGCATTGCTAGTTCCCCGGGATTTTGTACAAGTCAAGCAATATGTGTGTAAACCTGAGAGATTGAATTTAGCTTTTATGCTATTGTCATTATTTCAGTCTTCTGCCACATATACTTATTTCTTCCACATAGGCCTGTACACAAATTAACAAAATTATGACTATATATGTATATGTGTGTGTGTGTATGTATATATATATAATTTGCCTCATCTTCATAGTAACACTGTGTAAGTAAAAGAAAATAGAGGCTTTTTGCTGTGCATCAGACACCAAAGACTTCACTGGATCCACTTAGGGGGGAAATCTAGATTTGCAAGAATTAAAATCCAAACCAATCAAGCCAATTTGCCACACTGGTTTTCAAGGTCCTTCTTCTAGTAATCCTGTCACAATTTTTTTTTTTTTCTTTACAAAGAATATATTGCTTGGAAGTATAGAATCTTGTTGAAAAATCTTGTTTAGCAAGTTGGTGCAACCCTCTCAACTGATGAATTGATTTACAGAGTCATGGAATTTCAGAGATACTGTGACTGCATTTCATTCCTGATTTCTGGATATGTTGGCAGCAACTTGTTTGTGTCTCTTAGTAGTGGGGCAGAGGTGGTTAAAACTAGAAAATGGTAATGACTGACTTGTGGATTTTTTTGAGCAGTTGTATTTGCACCATCAAGCCACAGTAATCTGCACTGTGCAGGATGTGCCTTTCTGCTGTGGGAAATAACATCTCTTTCTCAAGACTATTATACAGGGTTTTCCAAGTGTTTTCTCCTAATACCAGCTTTAGCTGCATGGTTATGTTGTCATGGCTTCTCTTTTTGTAGCACTTTCATCTACTGTTTTGTAATTTTTGCCTAGAGAGGAGTCTGAGAGGAAGCCCCATGGTGGTCTACGGCTTCTTCACAGATGAGCAGAAGGGACGGGTGCTGTTTTATGCACTCTGGTTAAAGCAACAGGATTGGAGGGAACGGTATGGGTTGTGTCAAGGAAATTAGGAAAATGTTCATCACCAGTAACTGAGCACTGGAACAGGCTTCCCAGAACAGTGGTCATGGCACCAAGCTGGATCCAGTTCAAGGAGTATTTTGACAATGCTCTCAGAACTATGGTTTGTGTTTTGGGCAGTCCTGTGTGGAGCTAGGAGCTGGACTCAATGAGCCTTGTGCCTCATTCCTTCCAACTCAGGATATTTTATGCTTCTGTGATAAATTGCTGATGATAAAGCCACTGGTCTCAGCTGGTGAAGGAAAAACTATGTGAAAGCCTATGCAAAGGCATCTGGCGACTTAGGGGGACCTAGTGTTTCCTAGAGGTTTTGAAATGTGAATCAACTGGTGTACAAAAGGCTGTCCCTAAAACACAAATTCCAGTGTCTCTTTTATAGTTTCTCTGTTGGCTCTTGGATTACCAAGCAATGAAATACTCTGACCTCTGTATTCTTGTCCTTCCCTTCTGACCTGTCGTGGTCTTCTTTTAACCTGTTGCTCCTTTGCTTTGCTGCTTATGCTGTTGCTAACCTACTGGTTGCTTTTATTCACAATTGACTTTCCTTGGTTTGAAGGTGACATTAATCTTTTCATGCAAGACTGGTATGGAGATTGTCAATTACTTAAGCATTGCAAGTTTTGAGGACCTTTCCAATGTGCTGGCCCCTTGCCCAGAGGCTAATTTCACTTTCTGGATGGACTCTTCCTGAAAACACATTTCTTATAATGCCCACAGAACATGAATCATTACTACTTTGTCTTCTGCTGTCACCTTCCCTTTTAGCTACATTAGATAATATTACTGCATCAGTGCAATGTCAGCAAAAGAATAGGCTTGTATTTCCTTGTGTACCATCAAATCACTTGAGGAAACACTAAGAAGGATATCGTGCCAAACCACCATTCTTGCAAAAAGTGTTACTATGTCTTTGGTGGCTTTATACAGCTGACAAGCTTATCTAGTTTATTTGGGAAGATATGCTGATGTTTAATAAGCAGTAATTAGATAACGAACTTATCAATCCTGTTTTAGTCCTGAAACTCTGAGTGCGTCTGTCAGCATGGCACACATGCTGACATTAATTTATTTTTAGAATGGAAGTTTTATATCTGCCTTGGTTAAGCATCTAACATCGAGAAATATGCATCAGATTTCTGCTTTGCTCCTCACTTCCCTACCCCCAGGCACATGAAAGGTAATGAAGCTGCGATTTAGAGCAGCTGTGTATCTCTTCAAAATGCCATTGCAAGCTTGTTTGCATTACTCTTCATTTCTGCAGTTAATGGCTGATCTGGATAAAAAGAGATCTGATGATTTACTGCACCCAGTAAAGCAACTTGTAACTCCTGGTAGTAGCAACTGCAAGTGATACGATGTATGAATTCTTTTGCCATGTTGTAATTGCTGAGTACGTTGCTGGAAGTACTGGAACTTCTTAATCACTGAAAGCCGTCTTCTTATCAAACTGTTCTCTTGTTATGTCATTTTCCACTGTTAAAGGTGGGAAATGGGAGAGGGGAGAAGAGCTCCACTTCAGACCTTCTAGAACTTCTTTCTTGAAGCTCTTAGGTGTTTGAAAAGAAGACTATGAAGTGCTCACCTGTGCACTTCATACCTGTGTGCTAAATAGGATGTGGCCTGTTACCGCCCTAGTGTTTCTGTGTGCACTTAGAGAGGACTTGGCTTTCTAAAGCTTTTTTTTTTTTTTTTTTTTTGAGAAAGGATGGCCCATTCCACTGCTGAGGAGAATTGGTGTGTTCTTCGTTTTCCTGGAACAGCATAGCAACAGCACTTCACATAGGCATTTTGGTCCTGGGAGATTTGTAAAACCATTGAAAATGCCACTCTGGATTGCTTGTAAATGAGAAACTTAGACCTAATGTCAGACCACCTGTGTTTGAAATGCAAAAGAGAATGTTACTTCTTAATGTGGTGACTAATATTTTGTTTACTGTTATATCTTTATCTCTTGACCCTAGAGATTGTTAACCTCTGAAAAGTAAGTAGCTATTGATTCCCACAGCAGTAATCAACTCTGTAGGATTTATATTTGGGGAAAGAGGTATCTCTGGAAATTGAGTTCATATCCTGTGGGAAGTAAGAAAAGATGGGGACATGGAATATTTAATTGGAACAGTGTCTCATTTACCATTCTGGTTTTGGAAATTTTCTTCTGTTTAGCAGTTTTGCAGCTATTCTAAAATTTGTCATCAAACTACTTAGTAGCTTCACTGTATGCTGTCTTGCATCAATTTACCACTGATGTTTCACCTTCAGTTTTCTTTAGATTCTTGCTGTATAATCAATGAATATACAGATGTTATAGTTATGAAAATATACCAGAGAGTTTAGCTAAGCAGTTATTACACCAAAACGGAATAGATAAAATGCTTACCCATATCCTGGGTTTGCTAAGAAACTCCAGAGGAGGGGATCTCCAGAAGAGACCCTTCCCCACTGGCAGTCAGCTCTTATATGGGTCTAGGAGAGGTGCAGCCAGGCTCCACCCCTTCGTGCAGCACAGCTGAATTGCCTTCACCTGTGCTCCGTGGCTGACTCAGTGCTCACCTCAGGTGATCAATCAGAGGTTCAGGCTGTGATTCAGCAGTTCCCATACACTTGCCACCCATATAGATAATTTATTTTACGGAGTTCTTCTATAGTCTTGCTATAGAGAGAACTTATGTTCAGATTTGCTTTTGAATTAATTTCAAACATTCCATTCCTTCCCAAGGAAGTATTTCAAAGTCATCTGATCTCTTTGGCCTTTAGGGAAAAAAGAAACTTCTTTAAGACAGGATTGCCAGGCATTGTTCTCTCTGTATCCTGCTCATCTGTACATCAGGGCTGTTTGCTGATACTTTAAAGACTTCTGACCAAACTAATGGTATAGCTCACGTGCTCTCTGAAAAATGAGGAGTTATTATTACTGTAAAATTACTACTGTATTGTTCTGCGCATTTTTATCATTTAATTTTCTTTTAAATGGAAAGTGCTCTTAGATGACAAAGAAAAGAATATTGCATTCTGGCCGTATTATTACAAAGTCATCTGAAATACTGTGAAACTTAGACTTAATTGAGTCACTCTTCCTATTTTAAAGAGCAAGCGCGCGTTTTCATTAATGTGAAAGGGAGATTTCAATGTACTCAGTTCACCTGTTTCTGCTTTAGCTATGTAGTGTCTCAGCAGGCTAGGGGGTTGCACAGCATACAATATAGATGCTGCCCTGTGCTGACTCAGTAAAGCAATTTAATTCTGCCTCAAATTATTTTGCCTAAAAAACAAGCAGTACATGAGGCTATTCTTTGACACTGGTGTTCTTTTTCATTGATTGTTCCTGCAAACAATATAGCTGTGAAGCTTAATTGTACCTCTGTGAAGCCATGGAAGGTACGGATTTGATTGTTTACTTGTTTCTCTCTCTTCCTGGTCTGGCTTATGAAGTTATGGAAAGAATAACCTGACCTTGGAAAGTTTGACATGTTTTAGACCTCTGATAGATTCTATCTGCAATGCAACATTTGTTTTCTAGTCTCTTTATTTGAACACTGACCATGGAAATCTCATGGATTATCTGACGATGAGTGGCTGAAGGAAGGCACCTTGAAATTCTCTTGGAAAGGCTGGCTTGTTGTAAGAGCCCTCTTCCCCCATGCTCAGTTTTTCCGTATAGTGTGGCCCAGAGTTTGTTGGCACTGGAGACAGCAGGACCATTCTGGGGCAAAACTTCATTTTATAAAGACTCTCCTCTTTCTTTTCCCATGTGTTTCTCAGCTAACTCTTATTTCAATATATTTCTCTTACATTTCGTTGTCAGATCACTGCACTGCTTCTCAGCCCTTCCTCAACTGCCTTAATTAGTATGAGGAATGGATTTGGGATTCTGGGAAGACTGTAGGTTTGATGTGGTCCTATGGACAACAAGAGGTCTGCTTTGTTTCCTTCCTTTTCCATTGCCATCTTTGTACCATCACCGTTCTGTATTATCTACAAATGTTCCCAAAGAAGCTGATAGCAGTACATGGCCTTGACTTAATGATCTTGGTCAGTAGTCATTTCTGCCCTAGCAGAAATGCACCAGATTTCTCATCCTTCCAGGAGTTATTTTTTCACTTAATTTCTCAGAAATAGGAAGATAATCTGAGGAGTTTTATTTTGGTACACCACAATTTCTGAAGTGCCAACAGGAGCAGGGCTGAAAGAAAGTAGAAGGCTTTTTGAGTGAAACAGGCAAAATGAGAATATCAGTGATGCTCCTATTCCAGCAGTAGTGCACTGCTGGCAGTAAAACTTTCAAATGCAGATAATGATGAGCGATTCTACAAAAGCAAGGGAAGGGAGAACAACACACTAATTTAAAAATATATCTAGAATTGGATTTCATTTTGTTTGGAATTCAGCTGGCAATATTTAACTACCACTGACATCAGAGTAATAAATGAATGCTCTGTAATCAGGAGTTTGGAGACTGAAGCTGATGGGGAGACATGCCCAGTCTCATCAGTGCTCGTACCTTATGCTACTGCATAAACAGCCTGACTTCCAAAAAGATAAGGATTTTTTCATGTTCCGTTTATAAAAATAGCAGATCCAGATAGAATATTTCTGGAAGTGATTTAGTTAGGCAACCTTAGGATTAAAATAATTTAAATTCATTTGGAAACTAAGATGGTTCATTCATACCTATAGCAAAGCATTTAGAACAGTACTCTGCTATTGCCAGGGGCTTTTCCTGTTTTGCTGTTCCGATGAATGAAGCAATCCTTTTTTCCACAGCTAATTGCACTTGAGGAAAGAGTAGACATTTTATATTAGAGCGGGTTATTAATAACCCAACTGGTGCTTTGAATTGCCGTTATTAACTTGAACTCACTACAGAGGCAGTGCCTTGAAGCAGAATATCTTTATCCACATTTAAGCTAGTGGGCCTTTAGATCACTACGTATAAGAGCTTTGAGTCATAAAACTGCTGTTTTACCTTGTAAGTACAAGGAAAGGAAGCTTGCTAGTTAAACAAATACATTATTGGTAGTTCAGTAAGCTTTTTTTTTTTTTTTTTTTTTTTTGTTTGTTTGTTTGTTTGGTTTTTTTTGTTTCGTATTTCCTTTCTGTGTTACCTCATCATTTTATCTTAAGGCGTTCACATCGTTCCTGACTGTTGATGGTCTCAGTTTCTGGCAATTAAAAATGACAGACTTTAGCACAGGAAAATATTCCTTTGGGTTCAAATCTAATTCAGAGTATTGCTTCTGTTTTTTTTTTAACTGCTGCTGTCTTAAATACAGTTTCACCAGGGATTATGTATTTTTTTTCCCCACAGATTTACAAATTTAGGAAAGCAAGAAAGGCAGCCAGTTCTCTTACCCAGTTACTGTTTGTTGTGCACAAAACTTAGTGTTCATGTTAATCCAAAATTTAATTAAGTTTAGCACCAGCATAGTTCCTCTGCTCTCATCTCTACCAGCCACTCTTCCTGTTACTTTTTTTAGCAAAATGAGTTGCATTTAAGAGCAAAAAATACAAATGGATCAAATAGATCTGAAGATGAAAAATGGAAACACCAGAAAGTTTGTATTTATGCACAACCTAACAGGAGGAGAAAGGGAAAAACGAGGAGGAAATTACATAAAAGTTCGTGTAGACTTGGCCAAAATAGCTTCCCAAATCTGTAAAGATGTCCATCTTTCTTTGCCCAAGTGAAGCAAATGTTCTCACAGACACTGACTCGGAACAAAGCAGGAAAGAATTTCCTTCAAATGGCATTCTTATTTTTACATTAGCATTTTCCCCTATGCTTCTGTTATGTTAGAGAAAATTGCAATGAGAGATTCTCTTCACTGGGCTTTTTCCCAGGCACTACTGAGTGCTTATGGCATAAAATCAAATACACCAAGAAATAATTCACTACAAAGGACACCAGCACCTTAAGTGTGAATTGCCCTGATCCAGTCAATATGACGTCAAAAAAAGGCAGCAGGTATCAGGAATATAAGTGAAAGGAGCTGTTTTAGTCAATCCTTTCCTTTGTTGCTTAGATTATGCCTTGTTTTAGCTGTTTCCACAGATGAAATTGCTCAGAAACTGCTCCCTTTCTAGAGACCACCTTTGGTGTAGCCGAAGATGGGGGCTTTTAACCTGTCCATTGCAGAAAGCTGTCTGGATGAAGCTCTACTGCCACAGCCATCATGTGAGACTTGATTGTGTGTCTGTGAGTAGGCTGCTTGTTATGTCAAGGCTTTAGTGGCAGCAATGTGGGGAGATCTCTGCCAAAAGATTTCCTCACCAGCTGCCTGTGATGGCAACAAATGCTCTTGTATCCTTAGGGTTTAAATCTTGACCCTGTAACCTAGAGAAGTTCTATTTCTATTTTAAAAAAATTTAAAATTAGCCATTGTAGTATCTTGCTGACTTTCAGACTGTCAGGGATTTGAGACCTTGCTACAATGTGCTGATGCTAAACTACAGAAAAACACTACAATTGCAGGAGCAGAAAGTGGAGGGTGTTGTGTTCTGTTTTTTTTTTCCATGCAACTACCTTAACTATCCGGGTTTGTGCTTGGAATCATACCTCGGTGACGTCAAAAAAAGGCAGCAGGTATCAGGAATGGGAGTGAAAGGAGCTACTCTCAGGAAGAATTGTTTTGTTATTTGAGATAGACTTCTCATTTTGGGCTATGGCTCCTTTATGACACGCAGTGAGTCCTGGGAAGAAAAGAAGCTCACAGGGGATTCCTAAAAGTCAGTGTCAGTAGGAGAAATGTAGGAAGGGATAAATGTTTCCCTTCTACAAATAGCATGGAAGTCAGCAGCTGGTCAGAGGTACTTTTACGGCAGAGCAGCCACAGATAGTAACTACAATTACAGGAAGTAGATATGTAATGGTAAGTTTAATTGCCTTTGGATAACTTAAGTATCAGAGCCCAGTGCTCTGAAAATCCAGGAGCTCTGTAGAAGCTGCATCCTGCAGGAAAGCAAGGAGCATTCTGAGATATTACAGTTCAGTACTGATCTTGGAGCATTACACAGCTACTAGGAGTGAACTGACCAATTATCTGCTTTAATAATTCCTTCTTAGGATTATTACTAGTTGCTTAAGTGTATGATAACTCTTTGCAGTTCACTCCCATTGCAAGCTATGGTTTACCAAGTGTAAACTTAGGCAGTTTACACAATCTCTTTTCAAAGTGATTCCAGGACCACAGTTGCATGTTGCCTATCCTAATAAATTCAGACGTCCTTTTAGATGCAAATTCTAGGTTAATTGATGTGGTCTGGCTCTGCAATCAAAAAAACTCAAGGCAGCTGTAAAGCTAACAGATTTACAACTGCTTTGTTTCGCCAAAGGCATCTGGAATGCTCTGGTGAATGGCTCTATTACATTACATATTTATGCATTCTTCTTACTGTGCACATAGTGACTACAAAACATGAGTTGTGTCACTAGGAAACCTGTTATGCACAAATGAATTGGGACTTTAGCCCGGCCTCTACAAAATTTACGTAGGCTTTCAGCTGCAGTAAACCATCAGAGCACCACTGATTGCCCAACTTCATGACAAAAGAAATTTTGCTTACTAAAAAGCAAGCAGAAGAGGAAGTGCTGGAACAAGAAGGTACTCAAATGAAAACAAATTAGTTGATGGCCAGACTTGCTAGTAGGGCTGTTGGCTGGCTGATGAGAGCAAAGAGAGGAAATGCTGTAGCTACCAGCTTCTCTCCAGCTGCAGAATTCCTTGGTTCTGTTTAAAGTGTGCAACATTTCATTCTAGGACCTCTGAGTGTCACCTGCAAGAAATGGTGCAGGCTTCTTTTCTCCCATCACCTCTATCCTTATGTAGATATTAGAGCACTTTTCTACAGCTACCTATTCCTTTTGCTGTTTTCATTTTAAAATACTGGGGAGTAATTTTCCACATAATTTCTAAGTTGAAATTGGGATTATCAGCACAAGACCAACGTACATTATATTTTTAAAGGGGAAAGTGGATGTATGTGATACACTGAGTTTACTCTGCCTTTCCAGATATAACTTATGTAAATAAATCCAGATTTGTATTCATATTTTTCTAAAAATAATTTTGTGCACTCATACATTTGCATCTGAAATGTCAAGAGCATCATTCAGTGATTGTTGTTAATCTTGGCCTTGGAGCGTGTCCTTCTGTATATTTTCTTATTTTGAGTTCGTAGAAGTAACGAATTAAAATAATTTTTAATTATATTTGGAAGTCAGCCCTGTAGATTGCTGAGCGGAAGGGCTGAATTTTCTGCATTACAGAAGTGCATTTTTCTGATACCTTGTTTTCGCAGACATAAAGCACTAAACTCAAGAACAACAACAGTTCCATAAAAACTTATTACAGTTTGCTTAGTCATAACATATGAAAAGAGAACCTTAGGAGATTCACTGGCAGTCTATCATGTTGTCTTCAGTTGTGTTGTGAATGGTGCCAAGAAATATGAATGACTGCTTGGGTCGTTAAAGAATGATGAAAATGCTATTCCTGTTGTGAGAAGGAAACAAAACCACACGTCACTAGAAAGAAGAGAATGCAGCTTGATACAAAATATTCTAGATTTTTCTGTTTTCCATTGTCAGTTCTTGCTGATTTTGTGGGTAGGGGGAAATGTGTCTTTAAGTACTGGTCCCTGCGGAGAGACTTTTCTGATGACTCCGTGGTTCATCCTGCCATAAACAAAACCAGCCAGTGCCATCAGCTGCTACGATTGTGCATAAAATACCTGTCACAGCAGCCACTGGAGGCTGGAAGCTGTCTGATAGAATTTTTAAATGGGTGAGAGAATTTTTAAGTGGTATGATAAATACCTTAGTAGCAAAATAAATACAATCATAGCAACAGGTGATATTACTGTGATTCATATTCTATCTTACTGATGTTGGTTTTTGAAGCATGACAAGAAAAACACATTTCTAGGTGAGTAGAGTTTCTGAGACATGTTAAATATGAAGTCCTTGGAGGCTGGGCAAATTTAGTGGAAGGCAATCAAAAGTTGACACAGCATTTTGGTTGTTCCTCTGCAAATCTTCTAAATATCAAGGCAAAGTTGAATTTTCTTTCTGCTGGAGATAAAGTTGCTGCAAAATGCTGATACTTGTTTAAAAAAAAAAAAAAATGAACTTCACATCCTTGTAGAAAATTAATAAGTAAATAAGCTGAAAGAGTTATGGTCAGAATATTGAGCCTGTTATCAACCTCTGAATGATCATGAACATGCAGCCAATGCTTGAATTGGCATAATGAAGTCATGGATCTGCCCAGAAGTTCAAAATACAAGTTAGTTTTCCATTTGAAACTGAAAATGATACTGCTGATATGTGCTGGGTGTTTCCAGCTGCATAATTTCTCTGAGTAATCAGTTTGGATGGCTCAATAATGTTTTACAGGAATGTGTGTGTCTCATCGCCAGGATATCAAATGAGTTGTTGGTTGAGAGAGCCTTTCCAGAAATCTGACACAGAGTGAGGGTTTGAAACCTTGTATTCCCCAGTCGCTGTCCTGCCTAATGTGATGGCACATGGTGGTCTTGTTTTCAGCTTTGTCACTTTATACTGTTAACCCCGTAAGCTCTATTGCTGAGTGCTGCAATGAATAAGATGTGGAGCAGTTTTGATAAGTGTCTCTCAGCTGCCCAGTACTTTGTCGAATAAACTTGCCATCAGAAGTCACAGAAGCTACATCAACTGTATGACTAGGATAACTGATTTCAGTAAGGCAGCTAGCTACCTGTACGTGGATGGAAACACAGGCTAGTGCTAGTCCAGTTTTTGTGTGGTTAGTAGAATCTACAAGCTTTGCCCCTATTCGTAACTGTTTTACCCCAGTGAGGCTATTTAAACAAGGATTCTAATTTCATTTTGCTTATATAAAATAATGGCAGAGTATCTACTCAGCATTTCTTCGGTATTTTTTAGTTGAAGCAATGCTTGGAATACATTCAGAGAGCTAATAAAGAGGCTGAATGAGTAAAGGATGCTAGTTACAATTCAATGCATTTTGCTTATTTTAGTAATATATCAATACACTATTTATGAATTATGTTACCAAGGAAGAGCTTCTCATTGTTTTCCTTTATTGTTTTTCCTTTGAAACAGCATGTATCTACTCAGCTATGACTTGTTTTACAGCAATTAATATCTAGGAGTTTCTTCTGTAGCTAAGAAAAAGAAACACACTGTATTTGTTTGTATGTTGTGCACAGGAGCAAGGGTTTTTGTTGGTATGTATTTTCCTTAAGAAAGAATGATTGCTGTAATCTGTATTTACACTGATCTCTGTTGAGCCAAGAAAGAAGAAGGGGAAAGGCCAAAGGAACATAGGGCCACTGTGAAATTTGAATCTGAGAGACTCACTTACTGACAAGTCTCTCGGCTTTAGCATAGTGGAGCAGTCATTTTCGCACAGCAGTATGGTGTCTCTAGAGTGGGAAACCACAGAAGGATACTTTGGGTTGCTAACAAGGTGATCTGACTTTCTAATGTCAACAGCCATTCAGCTTATCATGCCAAAAGGCTGCATGCATTGTAGAGGAAGAAAAAAAAAAAAGTAATTCAAGTAAATGTAATTCAAGTAAATCGCTTTAAGTGAGCACTTATTCAGCTAAATTATGTGCAAGAGGAATGTTTATTAACATACTGAATAAGAATAAAATTGGTAGGTTTCTTAACTTTAATTGTAAAAAAAGTGAAGAGTGAGATACTATTTAATTTTAGTATGTTGAAGGTCAAATAAATATAGTTAATTATGAATAACTTCCACTGATGTTATGAAAGGTGCTGTTAAATAAAGACTGTAAGTGGAAAATTTAAAATGAAGATTTGAAGTCTCCCCTCCCCTGCTGTTGCAATTGTAGATAAGCTGTAAAGCTTGGAATATGGTGGAGTGTCCATCCCCACAAACAAGAGATTGCAGGCAGAATACAGTGAGAGCACACAGCTACTACTGAGGAAAAGAGGAAGTTACACATATACGAGATGACAAATGTTTAGGTCTAGGGATGAGAACAAGCTATGCACAGTATCTTGGGGGCTCAGCAAATAAATGCTAACGAAGAGAAAAGCTTCTGGCCTCAGCTGAAGTACTTAGTTATTTGAAGACGGCCTGCTTTAATTTCAAACTCTTCAAAAGGGCTGTAAAACTCTTCAAAAGGGCTGACAACAGCAGGACTAGGGGAAATGGATCGAAGTTGAAGGAGGGAAGATTTAGGTTGGATGTTAGGGGGAAGTTCTATACAAGGAGAGTGGTTAGGCCCTGGAACGGGCTGCCCAGGGAGGTTGTGGATGCCCCGTCCTTGGATGTGTTTAAGGCCAGGTTGGACAGGGTCCTGGGCAACCTGATCTGAATGTGTATGTTTGGTGGCCCTGCTAGGCAGGGGGGTTGGAACTACATGATCCTTGAGGTCCCTTCCAACCCGGGTGATTCTGTGATTCTGTAATTTGATGCAAGTAGATGTATGAGTGCTGTGACACATTCATGTTTGCACCAGAGTAAGGTGGGTAGAAATTTGACATATTATCCTGACTTTAATTAATAGTGCCAATTTCTGTTGCATTAAATAGAATCATAGATAGCTGTAAGGGACAAAATTTTGTAAAGCTGTATCCAAATGTATTAAGCATGATAAAATCTTGGCCTTTTCAGATTTTGGAGTAGGGATTATGTGTGCATTGAATGCTCAAAATTTCTGTGTTGTACTCTTTTTGTCTTTATAGGAACAAAAATATTCTAATTTCAAAGGCAACAAAGGCATCTTTTCAGACTGAGAATGTCTTGCTTTTGTTTGAAATACGGTATTGTGTATAAGTAGGCTTTCCTGAGGTGCGGGGATTCTGTTATGGCATGCTTGGATTTTTGCATGCTCTATTCAGGCAAAAACAGCTGGCCCACTGCCTTTATTCATCCATGGGAAAAGCTGGGAGATTTTTCTTACTTATCAGGGAATTGAGGAAGATCTCCTTTGGGAATTACAACGTGCCCATATGATCAAGAGTGAATCAGGTGCATAACAGCTGTCTGATACTTGAAACTGTCAGCTAGACGCTGTTTTGTAGAGAACTGGGGTTTGATGTCACTAGGCTAAAAGATGTGCCTCTGGAAGTGTTTCCTTAGCATGTTGCTCGTTTCAACTTTATAGGCTGCAGAAAAGAAAAAATGAGTGCCAGCAACACTATTCATCTTTTTCACACATGTCTTATTTATCTATAGACTCATGCTTCCAAGGATGAAAAGGATGAAACTGAATTACTGGGCAAAGCAACACCAATACATGTGGGCACAACTTGCCTGCTTGGATCCTAATTGTGCTCAGCACAAGTACAGATAGTTTAGTGAGTGACAGAGCAATGTGGAGTGAGGTGAACTGTGAAAGTAACTTCAGCTCTACACTAACAATCATTGTGCAAAATTGTGTGACCCACATGTAAGTATGTTCATCTTTAAAAACACAAGCTGTTCATAAAAAACATGCATGCAATTCACTTACCTTAAATATACACATTTGATGCCTGACTTGCCAGCAGTGTGGGGAAGACATGGAGAGCTTCTGTGTTTTAGAGAATCCAGCCCATGACCTCTGTGTGTTTCCTGTATTCAGTGAATTCTGCTGGGCACATATGAATGAGAGGCATATTCATGGTTGTTTGCATTACTGTGTGATGAACTAAAATTTAATTTGTTATTTTAAAATAATACTTCATCAGGTACTTATATTGTCTCTCTGATAAAATACACACAGAAATGCCTTTCAATCAAATCAACTATGGACTGTATGGAGAATAGATCACAGTGGGAAGGGGTTTATTGCGCTACCTTTTTATTTTTATTTTTTATTCATCTACTTTAAAAACTATCCTTTCACATTGAAGATTCTAGCAGCGTTTTGAGCGAGGCATACAGTTTTTCATTACTTTGGGGCTAGTGAAAGCCAGGACCCAATTAGAAGCTTTCTTTACAGATAAGTAAAGGCAACTAGAGGCTTCTGCTTAGCATGCAAGCATCTCAGTTGTTCCCTTGTCTAGAGAGGATTTTTTTTTCTTTTTTTTTTTTTTTGTTTGTTTTTTGTTTGTTTTTTGTTGTTTTTTTTTCTGGAAGAATTCTTGAAAATTATTCCTTTTAATCACAGAGTTTGTAGAGAGGTTTGTTGGAGCTTTTGACAGGTATTCCTGTAAGGACTGTAACATAAAAGAAATTTTTTCCTTAATGCTGTAAATGACAGCAGTTTTAACAGCAGCTTGTAATCCTTCACTGTCACTGATACTGTACTGATTGGGCATTTTATGTTACATAAGGGAAGATTTCAGTGTTGTAGGGCTGGTGCTTTGTGACATAGAATCATGCTTAGGATGGAAGGGACCCAATAATCAAATAATCTTGTTCTATCCTCTCTGCTTTGAGCAGGTTTGCCACCCACTAGATCAGGCTGGCCGAGACACTGTCCAACCTGAGCTTGAAGGCCTCCATAGATGGGGAATCCACAGCTTATCTGGGCAAACTATTCCTGTGCCCCATCACCCTCTGAGTAAAGAATTTTCTCCTGACATCTTACTTAATTCTTCCCTATTTTAGTTTAAAGGCATTCACCCTTGTCCCATCACTATCAGGCTTTGTAAAAAGTTGGCTTTGCTCCTGCTTATAAACTCCCCTCCGGTACTGGAAGGCCAAATGAGGTCTTCCCGCAGCCTTCTCTTCTCCAAGCTAAACAAGCCCAGCTGCCTCAATCTTTCTTCATAAGATGGCCCCACCCCTCTGATCATCTTCATGGCCCTCCTCTGGAGGCACTCTAAAGTCTCCATGTCTCTTGTGCTGGGGTCCCAAGGCGTGAATGCAATACTGCAGATGAGACCTCACAGGGGCAGAGCAGAAAGGGTCAATCACCTTCCTCTCCCTGCTGTCCACATCTCTTTTGATACAGCCCAGGATACTGTTGGCCTTCTGGGCTACAAGTACACTGTGCTGGCTCATGTCCAGCTTTTCACCTACCGAGACCCCTAAGTCCTTCTCTACAGGGCTGTACTCAATGAGTTCTTCTCTGTCTTTATATATATATGTGATCACCTCAGTCCAACTGCAACGCCTCACACTTGGCCTTGGTTGAACCTCATTCGATTCACATGGACCCACTTTTCAAGCTTATCCAGGTCCATCTGGATGGCTTCTCTTTCTTCTATTGTATCAGCTGCACCGCTCAGCTTGGTGTGATCAGCAAACTTGTTGAGGGTGTACTCAATCCCACTATGTCATTGACAAAACTGTTAAAGAGCACTGATCCAAGACACCTGCGGGACACCACTCGTGACCACCTTCCACCTGGACATGGATCCATTGGTCTACAACCATTTGGCTGTGACCATCCAACTAATTCTTTATCCACTGAATAGTTCAGCCTTCAAATCTGTATCTTTCCAATTTATAGTTAAGAACGTGGTGCAGGACTGTATTAAAGGCTCTGTACAAGTCCAGGAAGATGACATCAATTGCCCTTCCTTTGTCCTACATATTAGTTACTGAAGCTTTTAGCAGTTTTCAACTTCAGGATGCCCTTTTGTTATCAGGCTGCTTGTACTTCATCTCTTTCCTAGGCATTATATTTCCATTTTTCTTCTTATTCTTGGTATTTAATAGCACACTCATTATGTTTGCCTAGAAAAGATCTGTTGCAGAGTCAAGTGATAGCACTTTTCTTCCTGTCTGTCATGAGACTTTGCAGGGAGAGCTGGGCTTTGCTCAATAGTGAGTTTGTCTTGTATGGGACAACTTAAAGGTATAGCCTCTGAGCATGTGGTTCAGCTGAGTCCTGAGAAAGCCAGCATCAAGTCTTTTCTGGTTAGCTCACCCTTCATCATTGTGTCCAAGTGTTACATCACAGATCCTTTCAGGATTCTCTCCTTCCAGCTGAACCTGCCCTGAGTATCCTAGAGTCGTAAGGTTCACAGAGTACTAGGCAAGGTGCTTATAGCTCCTACTAATACTATGTCTTTAAGGAGAAGATAAATTCAGTCTACGGCTAGGTTCATTGTAGTGGTCAGAGGGAAAGGCTGAGCGTAAATGAAGTGCTTTCTCTGTGCTCTTCACTAAAGCACACCAGGGCAACCGTAACCCAAGTCCTATTCTAGAACAACAGTTAGAGTTGACTATGAGAAGCTTAGGCAAGTGGAGGAGAGACTGGGAAGGAAACAGAGGTAGGAAAGTAGTATAGATACCCTGCAGTCTTAGCCACTGTTGCCTGCCTGTTGCCCACTTAGAATCTAATTAGGTTTTCAAACAGCAGATCGGAAGCATTTTTTATGAGAGGGTAGCATGACTTTCTGAGTTGCCTTTGGCTCAGAAGCAGATATTTTGTAGCGTATTGTCTCTGAGACTTAATAATAATGCATTTATTATATTGTTTCTCAATTTGTGGTATCCTTTCAGGATTTGTGGTAAAGTCTTGATGGATTCTTACAGTGAAACCTCTTTTATTTAGCATTCGGTATTTTAATTGAACGTAATCTCTACATCTGCAGCTCCTATAGCAGGCATCTCTCCTAAGAAGCCTTAAGATGTCATAGTAAAGGAGAAAAATATGGATTTTTTTTACTAGCACCTGTAATTTAGGTAGTAAAATAATTGGGTAGGAAGCATATCTTATTTCTAGTTGAACATGATATGAAAGACAGTCACAGCCTGGTTAAACTTGAGTTATCCTACAATATTTGGATGGCTCTACTTTAAGCAGCTGTCAGAAAAAATATTTGAGATTCGATGTATTATGAAGAGTTGTAAGTAGAGGGACTGTATCTCTTTCAAGATACCTTTTTTGTTGTGTGAAATGGGAGGAACTCATATTGCAATAACTGTTGAGGAGGTGTTTAAACCAATGAATTGCTTACATTAAATTATTATTCCAAATAGAGGGGTGGAGAGGTTTGAATGGACTTTCACCATTCTCACAGCCTCCTCCTTGTAAGAGATGCATCAGAAACTTGTAAGAGATCTTTTATTTGTAAGTGTTGGTATTCTGCTCAAGCTATTGTAAGAATTATTCATTTCCACTTGAGGAGCAGAAGGGGGGGGTACGTACAAATTTCTTCTCCCCTCCTCTTCCCTTCTTTCCTCTGGACATATTCAAAAAAGTAGGAAGAACCTCTAATAGACAAATTTACATCACTCATAATCAGGAAAGGTTCTGAGGATATTCTAGAAAACAAATCATAACTAGAACTTATGCATCAGTTGGGAATTTGGCTACAATTCTGACTGTAATTTGTGCAGTCTTTTGATATGGTACAAATCCTTCCTATTTATAAAGACTCTACCAGCTTGATTTTCATCATAGGGCGTTAAACTCCAGAACAGCATTCTTTTTAGTGTTTCTTTTATTTGGTTTGATGCTCCTTACAAACATTGCATTTTGTGTGTGTGTTGTTATGCTTTGCCTGAACTGTACTGCTCCGCCTAATGGTGAAAACAAGAAAGTGCTCTGTTTTATGCACAAGGGGTTTGTGTGAAAAAACATGGTGTCAGTAGTACTTAGTGCTGTAACAGTATGTGTGTTTTAATCCGGGAGACCTAACAATGTTCTGCAACCTTTATACTTGGATGTAGAACAGCTAATGATACAAATATCCTGAATCCACATCTTTCTTTCATGTTTCTAATGAGATAACCTGAGATGCAGCCATGCTTTGCAAGACGTGCACATTGAAAAGGAGTTATTTGGTTACTGTTGGTTTGGCCGTGTTCTTATTGCCTATTGTGAAAATATTTAGCAGCTGAAAATGTTGGGTAGAAGAGTTTGTTCACATGATAATTTCTATCTATAGTCCCATGGTTGCACAGGAAAAGAGAGAAAAGCTAAATAACATGTACTTACAAGGCTTTATCTTGTGTGACACTGAAGAAGAAGCATTGTATAAATCTTGTGCAGTCAGGAGAAAAAAGAAGAAGAAGAAAAAAAAAAGACGCAAAAAGATGCAAAAGGGTTGCATGTCTGTAACTCAAGTTTTTTAGTTTGTCCTGCCTTTTGTAATGGAAAAGTGTGGTTTCTTGTGACAATAAATTTGTCTGAGGCACTTTTTATGTTGCCCTAAGATATCAGTATTTTCCGTATGGCAACAAAATCTATAGTCTCTGGATGGTCATCTTGTCAGCCAGCAAAGCAAAAGGCATGATTCACTCTCTGGAGTGGATATATGGCTAGGATTAAGTACTGTGTGAAAGGATGCTTATATGTAAGGGAAGTTCTTGCAGTCTGAGGTTAAGATTTCCTGTGTTGCTGAGAAGGTAATGTGAGATCTGACCATCTGTGCACAGGCTTATTGTATTCAGTCTGCACTCCTGTAAAAGCTATTTGTGTAAGGTCATAGTGCACTAAATGAAATTCTCTGTGGATGGGCATTTTGCCCTAATATATGTGTGAAACTTTAAAAAATCTACTGCTTGTACTGAGTTCTCAGATCCTTTATCCACAAGTGCAAATATTATGCTGTATCTATAGTTTTGTCCCTCACTTGTTTTAACCATAAACACTTACACTGACCAAAATTATATGTACAGACTTTTTTGTTTTATTTTCCTTTCTCTCTCAGACACCCTGGCTTTGGAATACCAGACAGTGCTGGAATGGTTACCCATATCAGGTAAAAGTACTGCCTAAAACCAAGAATGGCATCTCTGAAGAGCTCTGTTTTTATTATGATAGAGCTTTATGTCAGTATGTTAGTACGAACTACTTGGTGCTTCAAATGTTGCTAGATGCTCCTTGTCTTCCTGTGTTCAAGAAGTGAAATGGGAATTTAACTATCACACCTGTTTTGACATGAAACACATGATCCGAAAACAAATCTGGGAAATCTACCTGTAACATCTGCCACAGTGGAGAAGTAGCCATAGTTCTGAAGATGCTGAAAGTTTTAGCAAAGCCAGAGATCTAGCAGAGTGGCAAATTCAGAAACTTAGTTACTAGTCTTAAATGGGGCACTTACACTTGCTGTATTTAAACTTATGCTAGAAGAGAAGAGAGTCCATCAGAAATGAGACCATCTAATAAAAATCATTTTCAAAATCTTTGTCCCAGAAACAAAGACATCTACTGAGTGCTGATCAAGTAGGGCAGATCAAGTAGTACTGAGTGCGGATCCTTATGCGTTGGGTTTTTCATTTGTTTTTTGGTTCTTCTTAAATAGGTAAAAGTTCTAACCTGTTGTTTGTTACAATCCTTTTGTAAGTTACTCAGCACAAAATTGCAGAAATCCAAGTGAACTTACAGTAGGTGTAGTCAAAGGAACCATTTGGAAGACAACTTACACGTAAGAGCAGAACTGTCCTATTCAAGTCTTCAGGGAACTGAAATCCAATATGTTAGCTAAGTTAAACACACTATTTATCTTCTCATGGAAGAAAGCTATGATGCCATTAAAATCCCCCCTTCTCCTATTACCATTGTATGTGGGCTTAGAAATATTAATGTTATTGTTAATAAAGTATCTGATAATCTTACTACAAATTTTCACTGGTGAGTTCTCATGCAAAATGAATGTAATAGTTGCAGCCAATTACTACCACTGTTAGCTCTTACTCTCTTCTTTTTTTTCCTTACACCTAATTAAAAGCGTACTGACAGTGTCACTAAACCAGAAAAGGATTATATTGGCACAAGCGATGACTTTAGTAGACTGATTTTGAGTGTGCACAGTTGTCATAAAGGATAAATATGTATCTACATTTAAACAACCCATATAGGATGTTCAGTCTGCATCTGAAAACTGTTTGGCTACAAAGTATTGGTCTGCAAAAAAGAATGGGAATAGAAGAGACAAATGAATTGCCTCTTTCTGATTGAAATAGCTCTTACTCTGCTCGGGTGTGTGGTTGAGCCAGTGCAGAGTGTTCAAAAGGTGGTTCATCTAATCCCTTTGGACATGCCCGCAGAACTTCTCCTGTGCTAGTGAACATTGTCACTGTTACAGAAGATATGGCTAGCAGGAAGCACAGTCATGAGGAAATTAGAATAGCTCCTAGGACTGTCTCACTTAGGCTCTATTTAGGATCTAAATAGTTACCCCCTTTGAAGTTAATTTTGGTTATGAATAGGTTCCTGTGTATTGTTATTTATATTTTTGCTTTACTGTTTATTATTATTTTGCTTTATTTATACTTTTGCTTTTAAACATCTGTGTAACCATGTTGTATATCGAACAAGATGCTTGGGTAAATTTATTTATTTTCTTCTTCACAGATGTTAGTGTGTTAGCAGATAATGGTCATATTCTTTGAAAGTTGTCTTTATATTAGAAAGAGTTAAATCTGTTTAAAACTCACAAGGTTTTTATCATAAACAGATGAGGTTATATACGAGTGTTACGTTAATTTACTCTAACATTGTTTCTTTTGCTGTGCTTTAAACATATATTAATGATGTACAGCAAGATGTTTCAAGTAATCTTTTGTAACAGTGATATAAGTGGGAAGAGTTTAGTTTGTTCTGGGTTTCCAATGGGCATCCTGATTTTTTGATATTGTACTACTGTGAAGATTTAAAAGAGGGTAGGCTGGGAGTATATTTTTCCAGAACCATCAAAGTTTGAAAGAGGAAACATCATTGTTTTTCTTACATAGGATCCTTACGTATAATACAGTAATCCATCTGTGATTAAACATCTCTTGTATAGACCTCAGGTGCCCATCATATCAGACTCTCTATTAACCTTTTCTCATCTCCATCTTTCAGCCACTGATGCCTGACCTTCATTATTACTACATTGCTGAATTATCATTCTACTGGTCCTTAATGTTTTCTCAGTTCATTGACATCAAAAGAAAGGTAAGAACAGTGAGACTGAAAACACTGAAGGCTTTGATATTCATCGCTGAAAAACTGATGCTGAAGGGCTTGTTTCACACTGTTCCTTGTTACTGTGATGGGCGTATTTTTTCTGCACGTGGGATGAAGAGCCTGATGTAATCAAATATTCAAAGGGAAATTGCATCAGCTGAAATCTACTGCTCTTATAAAATGACTTGAATGCAATTGATCAAATATATATATCATTTCTACTTAGAGCTAAATGATTAGATATCAGTGATGGAGCAAGGCTGCCTCATAAATTCACAGTACCGTTTGGTAAGATCTGTGAAGGCACTGAATTTATTTTCCTGCACAGACAGGGTAAAAACTGAAATGTATTTAATAATAAAGAGTGATACTACATATAACCCTTGGTTATAAAACAAAACCAAACCTCTGCAGCAATGCTACAGAATTGTTCAGATTACTGCTGCAGGACTGTGTTTATCTAATCAGTACCCATGTATCCATTTCATCTCTCTGCACTGCTGTTGACTGTATTTCCCTTTCTTTGTGTACTTCTTGAGAGAACAAAATTCAACAGCATTGCATTTGCAACATTATATTTTTAAAGAATATTTAATAGATTCCTGACTAGTTGCTTTCCTTATGTGAAAGGTAATTGGAGGTACTCAGTCAGCATCTAGGTATGCTGAAGTACAGTTCTGAAAAGAGCCATTGTGGTAGGCTTTCATCTTTCATCTTGATATGTCTCCTGGGAAAAAGCTATAGCGTTTGCACTTGTGACTTGGAGAGTTTGTTTCCATTGTTGAGCTGAGCACAGAGAGTCTGATACTGTCCATACATAGATACAAACAAAGAATCTTTTGTATGTCTCTCGTTTACTTATAAATGATTTATAGATAAGTATAGATACATATGCACGCACACACACAAAAGGCTTCTCAGCATACTGTTTTGGAAATGGAAGGAAAATGGAGATGAATTAGTGAATGGAGATGAATTAGAAAATGGAGTGAATTAGTCTGGTTGCACCTAGATTACACCACTGTCACAGATTTACAGTGGAGCTAATTCTTTTTGTAGCTTAAACAAAATTGGTAACTAGGATAACCAGACTGGAAAAATGCTGCTGTGTGCTGGTGTCAGACAGTAAAACTTCTCTGTGGTCAGGAGCAATTGCAAGCTGACAAGAAAACCCATGAGTTGAATAGTGTTAACACTGAGAGCTTACAGTAGTTGACAACAAGTAGTAGCACATGCTGCTGGGCATCAAGGCAGTGGCAGCCGTCAGCTGGATCACAACACAATGCCAGAATGTCTTCTCTGACGAGACAGCTCAGGATGTAGAGGGATATCTTACAGACAATGTGCTAAGATAGTGGGAATATAGATGTTGCTAGGAAAACATGAAGCAAGCCTCAGCTCTGAGGTGAACTCCTATCAGACACTCAGGAGCATCAAATACATGGACATATGTACCAATAAGGAAAGGCTAGAAGTTTTACAAGTGCTCAACCTGCAAAGGAAGGCAGAGGTGAGAAGCATGATGTTGGTTAAAACTCATGCACTTCAAAGATTTTGAGACAAAAGACTGGTCTCAAAGCCAGTTTCCTGAGGTGCTCTGCACATCACCAAATTCTGACTTCAATAGGTCAGGGTGTAAAAGTGCAAAAGCAACTTCTCTGAAAAACAAACAAAAAACCCCCCACCTAGTGGAGTACAAGCTTGACAGAGACATCAGCTCTCGCAGCACTGTTGTAGTTCTCTTTTAAAGAGCATGTTTAATTTTAAAAATGTGGAAACTTCTTAATCTGCTATACAATGTGTGATACAGTGACACCGTAGCTGAAGGAAGCAGGAAATTTGCCAGCTAGTATCAGACATTATGGTAATACTTCATGACAGTTTATGCAGAACAGATTAACGGTTCTCAGTCTGAGAAACACGTTGAAGTTTTCTTGCTAGTGTGAGAGGAATACTGTTGTGTATGTTGTGCTTATCATTTTAGATGCTTTTAAGTACAACAAGGTCTGTTTTGTTGTCAAAATGAACAAAAGTGCCCTGGCAGACATGAGCACTACAGGATTTCAGCCAACCCACTATTATGCATCCAGCTTTCCCAAGGCAAGGTGCTGTAGGTCCTTACTGAAAGTGCCAGCACTGATCACTGGCGTAGCTCCAGTCTTTTACTTTGTGCAGCTCAAGATAAACGAATTTCTGGTTTTCAGTCTTTTTTTTTTTTTTTTTCTTTCCTAACAAGAAATTCATTATTTCAAATGGTTACACTGATTTTTAAATAGCTGTTTATCTTTTTTTTCAGATGTTATAACTTCTACCAGATTATCTCTGCCTGACTGAATAGATACAAACAAAATATTAAGCTCTAAGTTAAGGCAATGATTTGAATAGGTTAACTTTTATAGTTTGTGTTATGTTATTTGCTTCATAAACATATACTGTGTAGCTGTAATTATATTCTACCCTTAAGGGTTTCGTATTTTCAAATACTACGATCTACTGTCATTTGTTTTGGTGTTTTATTGTTTGTTTTTTCAATTTTTTCTCCAGTTTCCTGTACTCCTCTTTTGTAAAACACACAGAAAGAAGATTGGATTGGCTAACAAGCCTCTGATAAGTTTTAAAAGTAATCAGGCTTACTTAACATTTTCTGGTTACCTGAAGTATTCTTTGATAGAATTGTCAAACTACCCTATGTAACAGAAATCTTGTTTCTGGAGGGTTTGTGTCCAGATTGAGACCCATGGGATTTTCTGTTGTCCGCACCATATTCTTCCATTGATGGTGTTTCATGAGTAGGGTCTTTCTCCTATTCTTAGAAACATATTTTCATGTAAAGGCATATGTTATCTTTCTGGAGTCACAAACAAAGGTTATAATATAACTGCTGTAAACTGTGCTGTTTGTGTCTTGCACAAACGTGTATGGTTCAAAATACATTAAAGAAAGAAGCCATTCTTGTATGGCTATAATTCTATTGTGTATGGATAAAACTACTTGAGTAAACTGGGAACAAAAGTACCACTTGACATTATGTAGCCTTGCAACATTAGTTTCTGTGTATTCATTACCCTTATGTATAATTAAAATGTAACACATAGCTTCTTCAAGCATAGTAATAATTACTGAGATAAGGAAATAGCAGGAAAGAAAGGACTAGAATAACAAAAGCCTTCTTATTTACATCGCTACTACTTTATTCTAGCAGTTCTCAGTATGTTGGACCAGTATCTCTGTTTCAGAGCTGACAGAGTCAGTTAACTGTCTTTTCCAATAAACATCAGAGAAGGAGTTCCTTGGACAGCATTTCTGTAAGTAGTCTCATGTGGAGATGCAGAAGACTGCTGCCCATAGGTATTAGGTCTGCTTAGGAGTAATCTGTACTGTCAGGAATGCCTTGAAGAGTTCCCAGGAGGGAATGGAATTCTAGTCTTTGTAGAACGTGAATGTGGCATCTATAAAAACAGAGGAATTATTTGGCTTAAGACTTCTTGCCTCATTTGGACTGCCTATGTGCAAATGTAATTATAGTTAGCAGGAAAATGAAGAAGTGCTATAGCATTTGCAACTGAAGCAGGTAAAAGAGCTAGGCTGCAATATGGCCATGTGGGAATGCTAGCCCTGGGGAAAAGAGTAGATGCTTTGCTTTTTTGAATATAGCAGAGTCAAATGGTCCCCATGGGTGGGTTTGTGGTTACTGAATTGACCAAGATGCCATGTTTTTGCTCTCACTTAAGACCCTCAGGAAGAGAAATAGACTTTAATTTTCCTTGTATTCAGTTCTCTTTAAGGAAATGGAATGTAAACAATGGTTTGAGATGATTGCTGCGTGTGTTTGATTGCGCTCCAGACTGCTGGAAACCAAATCTGACTATGTCAAAATAGGATACAATTTTCTGCTTTTAGTCAATTCTTCTTCATGTTGTGGATTTGCAGGACAGAGAAGCCTGTAGTACTTGACAGCATTAAACATGGAGTGGTAGGCTAAGAGTTCCTTCCCTTTGCAGTTAATGAGTCAGGTCAAGCTGCAAGTTTTTTCACAGACTCCAAGTATGCAGTGCCGTGCATGCAAGGACTGGTCCTAGAAGTGGCAGTGCATTCCCATGCACAGCAGGCCCCTCTCCGTTACCAGAGACAGGCAAGGTGTCACTGAACAGTCACCTGCAAACACTAGAGAGAGCAAGCAATGGGCAGCTATAGCCAGAGCTATCCCTTTGTTACTGGGAGCTCACCAACACTTTTCCTGCAGGCCCTCAGACCTTCCCTCCAGGGTCTGTTCCTCAAAAGGCTGCAGCTGCTCAGATTCAGTTTCCCTGCTGTTTCTCTGCAGTGGGCTTATCAGCTGGTGACAGCTTAGTTGGAATCAACTGCTGCAAGAAACACAAATGCTACCTCCCAAAGCACTTGGTGAGGAGATGAGCCTTCCTGCAGGAGCTGTTCCTTGTGGCTGTCTGGATCTGTTCTCTCTGCATTATTCACTTTTCTCAGTCTTGAAGTCCTGCCATTCTGGTTTGATTGTGCTTTAACCCTGTTGTTATTTTTTAATTTATTTTTAATCTGGAAGTCACACAACTGCCTGAGAATGAAGGCAAGAAAGAATCTGGTTTTCTCTAATTAGAAATAATTACATCTTTGCAAGCTTTTTTCCTGTTTTAGCAACAGCCTTGTATGAGAGCTGCTTTGCTACCTGGGCACCCAATGCCTGGAGGAACTCCCCAGTCAAATGGTCCCGTGACCTTTTCTTCAGGGTTTTGATAATACTTTCTCACAGATTTGAACGTAGTTAAGCGAACTCCAGCCTCCAGCAAGACTTAATTATTTTTAAACTGATTTTATGCCTTACAGAAAAGAGTCTCATGCCAGTGTATCCTGTTCTCCCTGTAATAGGAGTGTAGGCCAGGTACAGTAGTTTTCCCTTTGCTTTGCCCACTCCTAAGGATGCATCAGAGATTTTGATATTCCAGGAGTTTTACTACTGCCCATATTTTTCAATAGTAACAGTTACTTGCTGACTCTGTTTCAAGTTTGAAGACTGGGCAATGGGCATCATTTGGAAGATAGCAGCTTAGATCTTAGTAGGAGGATCTGCACTAGCTCATTTGAAGACTTTTCTGACCCTGCTATAGTGTAAAGACAAAACTCTAGAAAGAAACAAATGAAAACAGAAACTTGGGATTCTCAGCTCTGTGAGACTGCTCCGTTGTACTTGGCAGGTGACTGTCAATAATTGCTCATAGCACTGAGGAAATGTGTTGCTTGTACCTCTGCAGCTGTTTGAACTCTTGTAAATGATGCACTATTTTGCAGATTGTGTATTACTCAGTATATAAGAAGTAAGGTGTAATTTGATTTGTATGTACATAAGTTTTTTCATAGTAACTACAGTCTGGATGTCTATGAAATTACATTATTACAAACTGAGAGACATAGCTATTTTCTAGCTTTTGATAATCTTTTCACCTTTTGTTATCATACAGTGGCTATTTTATTTAGTCAAAGGAAAAAATATCGCTGGGTAGGTACTTAAGTAGCAGAATCTTCCTGCGACGTAACCATAATGCTGGATTTAAAAACATTCATCCATTTTTATGTGGGTATACTGAATCTCACTGTTTATTTCACTGTTGTTTTTTTCTTTCATTTTTTTCTGCTTCTCGCTGCTCTAGGATTTTGGCATCATGTTTACACATCACATTGTAACAGTCACCCTGATAACCTTCTCATATGTAACCAATTTGACACGAGTGGGAACCCTGACCTTATGTCTCCATGATGCTGCTGATGTTGTCCTAGAGGTGAGACAATACCTGTGTCATCAATGTACGTGATATTTACTATTCTGAGAGCTCACGTGTCAGTGGGTAGAATCTATTTGCTATGCAGAACATGTATTCCCTAAGCAAAGAGGCCAGTTCAAGATGATAATGTTGATTAATATAGTGTATTTCCTTACTGAAATGTATTACGCTTGTAGCAGTCCATGTTTGTGACTTTAGGCTGATTTATTCTTTGATAAACTGCTTGTATAGAACAGTCTGATGATGCACTGCCAGGAAGAGTTGCAGATTTTAAATACAGCATGAAAAAATCAAAAACTAAAGATTATGAAAAATGGAAAGTGGCTGCTGTGCGGGATAGAAACTCCTGGCTTGACCTCTCTGAAGTGATGAACTAAGGGAGAATCCTGCCTCTGGAAGAATCAAGGGGTCGTGATTTGGTTCTGCTGTTCTTTGCTGAGCAGAGGGCATGAAACAATGTGCTCATCCTGTGCAAAGGCAGTGAACTCACCTGCTTCTCTGGACAACTTCCAAATTCCTGTCCCCACACCTCATCTAGATGCCAGTATTAAGCAGATGGCTTTGGAGAAGAGGGAGATGATTTGCACTCTTTTAAGACAAGATGGTCTGTAAAAAGATGATCTGTAACTTCTTTAGCAGCAATTTAGAGATTTTTCTCATCAGTAATGCTGAGATTGTGATGTGGACTCTGCGTCAGGATCAGATAATAATTGTTTTTGTCTAAAAGTTTTTTTGTTGTTGGTTTTTTTTGTTTGTTTGTTTGTTTGTTTTTTAAGTATTTTCAAGGATCCTTTTATGCAAGAACATAGCCTCACTGCATTATTCACTTTTCTCAGTCTTGAAGTCCTGCCATTCTGGTTTGATTGTGCTTTAACCCTGTTGTTATTTTTTAATTTATTTTTAATCTGGAAGTCACACAACTGCCTGAGAATGAAGGCAAGAAAGAATCTGGTTTTCTCTAATTAGAAATAATTACATCTTTGCAAGCTTTTTTCCTGTTTTAGCAACTTGTGTAGATCTATTCTGCTGGCTGTGAATTCACCCAAACCTTCTTCATTCCTATTTTTTTGCCAACAGAAGGGCATACTTGATGTTGTTCATTTCAGGTCAGACCAGTGCCTGTGGAACTGGAAAACACTGAAGAGTAGCTGGGGTAGGCTAGCTAAAATCTTAGGTTGAACACACTGGGATATATATTTTTGATCAATTCCTCTGTCCCCCTAAGACAAAGAGAGATTGCTATTCTCACTATTTGAAAACATAAAGTAAAGTCTATTTTGTTATGTGAGACAGCCTTTTGCAGTCTTCCTGATCAGTTTTTTCAGCTTGTTTTACCTGGAGATGCTAAAGCTGCTTATGAAATATAACAATCATAACCAAAACCCTTGAGAAACATTTACTAAGGGGGTTGTTAGAACTCACTCAACATGCTCTCTTCTGCCAAGTCACAGCCCCTGTGCCATATGAGACAAAATGAACTCTGATATTATTTAGGGAATGTTAATGCAGAGGAAAATAAATATGTAGCTGCAAAAGAAACTGATAGAATTTCTTACTGTGATGGATCAGTTGTGTACCTGACCTGTTTTGGAGATTCTCAAAAGCATTCTGAACATGGTTGAGGGCACGATGGGCTCTGGGTGTTACATCTTGAGCAGGGGGATTGGACTGGGTGACCTCCAGAGGTCCTTTCCAACCTCAGCCATTTTAAGATTCTGTGATACTCACAAATCTGTACCTCAGTTTAGTTTATCTTGGATGCTCAAAGCAGCCTAGCTATGCCAGGATAGACTAAGCATAGAATCATTGGCTTGCGTAGGAAGCCATTATATAATCTTTAGCTGAAATCCAGGCTACTGAGAGAAAATTTCAGCATCCCTTCTAAGTTCAGTTCTTTGAGTGGCTTGGGCTATCTTTGCAATGTAGTACAGCTTGCGGGTTAAAAACACTTGGAACTAATCTGCTTAAGAGTGTAAAACTGCTCTTATTTGGGACCTTGAGACCTTCCAGACCCAATTCCCTTCCTACTTAATGAATGCTATGTTACTTTGTGTTACCCTGTCTTAGGTGGCCAAATTCTATCCAAGGACATGCACTTTACCACTTTTTTCTAGTCCTTCCTTATCAATGTTGTTTGTAGATCTATGTTTTGAGTATTGATAACCCATCACCTGTACTGTTTTTGAGAAATACTACTACAAGCTGCTGTGGCAATACCAGCTTCACACTCTGTAAAACCATCTTTTTTAGGCTGCCATCGTGGGAATACTGAATTTCCAGTTATCTGAAAATCATTATGTTAGTAACTCCTCTCCCTTACATGTTGGCATCCAAAGTGTTATCTTTTCCTTAAAACAGCCAAAGTACAAACTGCTAGGAAACACATTCATGTCCAGTAGAATACAGGACTGATTGAGAAGGCTGTAAGACTATAGGGTTGATTCAGGATACTAATGATTTCTTTGCAGCACTTGAAGCTTTCCAAATATTTCATAAGCTTCCTAATTTGTTTTCTGTTTGTAAGAATATCCTTTATGTTCAGATTTTGAATAGAAATATTTCAGAATATTTGAATAGAAATATTTATGTAACATCAAGAAGTGCTGGTTGGTTTTGGCATGTGGATTGTCTGATGTGAGCATTGAGCGTTTTCAGGTTCATTGTGTTCATACCAATAGAATCAAACAATGCAGGACTGCCTCTGACCATTTTAGATAGTTCTTTAGTTTGAATTCTGCACTCAGAATAGTATTCTCTATGCATTGTGGTTATTTTTCTCCCTCCTAGCCTCTGAAAGTCTTCACAATCAAGCATTTTTTAGATAGGGGAGCTGGATACGTGTCCCTTCTCAAGGAGGCATCCAGTGGACACTAAATTAATCTCTTGATATACTGCATGGTGCAGTGGCTCTGTACGCTTTTGACACAAAGCATAAGAAAGACATGAACACTCTGGAAGCAGCATAAGTGCCTTAAAACAAGGTTGTATGTGCATGCTGTTTTCTTCAGGAAGAAGAGGACAGGGAAACTTCAGGTAAGATCAGAGTTTTAAAGAGTTTGAGTGAAGTGTATCTGGTTGACTCCTTGACCAAGGAAGGAGTCAGAAGATTGCATGAAGACAAATGACTGGAACATGTAAAAATAGGCTTATGGCAAAAGGTTAGGAGAGCAAAAGAGTTTTAGATGGGGGAGGAGGACATAGGAGCAATACAAGCCTTGGGAAAAGTTTTGGAGAGAGGAATACAAACCTAAAGACAGCAACTGCTCTGTATAAGCTAGAAAGGCAGGAGAGATACTGTAGGAGAACAGAGGCTGTGGGGCACAATTGAGCATTTGAAACAGAAATGTTATATATAGCAAAAAACTGGAAGACAGAAGTATGGGACAGTTGAAAGATATGTAGTTGCCAAAAATGAAAATGCAGCCCAGTGGGAAAGACTTGGATTGCAGCACTGTGGAAAGATGAGAGAAAGTAGGTTAAAAGGCTGCTGACAAGGATAGCATAAACATAGTGGGGCTCAGTACAATCTTTGTAAGAGTTTTGTAAATTTGAAACTGTAGGATTTGTAGGATTTCAAATAGGAAATGGAATGGAGATGAATAAAGTGAAGGAAATATTCTGGTTTTGTGCACTTTTTTTCAGGAAAAGAAAAAATTCCAACTGCTTGGTAGAGAGGAGTTCTGAGGTTTCTGTGAGGCGGCCCAATGAAAATGTTGGTCATTTAATCAAAATTTGTTTTATTTTTATTTTTATTTTTTTACAACTTATACACAATTCAAGAGAATTCAGTTGTCCTCACGGAAGTAAACAGACGTTTCTTTCTTTTACAGGCTGCCAAAATGGCAAACTATTGCAAGTGTCAAAAACTGAGTGACCTTCTGTTCCTTACGTTTGCAATTGTCTTCATTGTCAGTAGGCTTGGCATATATCCTTTATGGTGAGTAAGCACATCATTTCCACCAAATGCTAAGCATCAAACAGATTTGAAAATAACCGTGTTGTAATTGAACATGATTCGTTGATGTTACTGTGTTTCCCAAAGTATCAAACAGTGTTTCAGATATAACCAGGTGCTGTAGTTGCCTATTTGCTAGACTGCCATTGGATTTACAGTGTGCTAGACAAGAAATGTGGGGCTTCTGCTGGTTTTAAGTTACAAGTGAATTGGAAATTGCATGGCTTAGCAGGTAGTTTCTTGTGTTGGCAAAAAGTAGGAGAGAAAATAAAATATTAGTCGCTGAATGCACTGAACAGATGCTAAGCTTGATCTTTACATTAGCTTACAGGTCGTGCTTTATGAACATGTTCAGCTTAAAGAAAGCACAGTGAGCTAAGTCCAGCCCTGCTGAAATCAGTGTAAGGATGTTATTGTTGTGGAGATCTGCAGTACTGCAGGCTGTTCATTTTCTACCCTTCTATCCTTTCTACCCTTTTTGTTGGAGGTAGTGGGAAAGCTCTGTAGGACATGCATCTTTAAGGTAATTGTATTGGTGTTAACGTAATCTCACTTTTTCCCAGACAAAGGTAGCTGCTTGCGTGTGCACACACATTCTCTTCTTAGGTACATACACCTGAACACATACAAATACACACAGATATTTGATTCTTTAGCTGGGATCTTCAATATCCAGAAGGTTGCAGACTTGTTCCATACTGGTGGAGAAATTCATTGAAGTTTTTCTGTAACTATAGTATGAGTTAGCTTTGCCTAGAAAGGAAATGCTCTGCTATAGGTGCATGTGCCCTATATATGAGCAGGGCTGGGAGAAGGCATTGACCTTACTCTTTTATGTTCAAGCTCCTTCCTTTATCTAGTGCAAACAGAACTAACTGAAATTTCCACATCTCTGTGAGACCAGGAAGGATCCGTTATTATGTCAGAAGGTAACGGCAGTAGTTTTGGTTTTGGGAAGCATCAGAAATGTTACCCTTTGCAGAGGTTTATTTAGAAAGATTACAACCAAATTCTTTATTTAAGCAGACAGAGGATGTACGGATACCAGTATCAACCTCTCTTATAATTTCTTCTCAAATCCTGTATGATGGTATCTCTTTATGGCTTTGTTTACTGCAAACAGGATAAGCCTAAGGAGCCCTTAAGGTGTTTTATCAGTTCTGATTAACACTAGAATGTAGAAGTCTCATTTAGTGGTTAATGACCCTCAAAAAATAATATGATAATGCCTGACCCCTACTGTGCTATTTGTACAGCCCCATAACAGAAGGAGAAAATGGTTAGACACACAAACTGCATTTTTAAATGCATGTTATTTTATTCCAAGGAGCAATGATTTGTTTCTTAAGCATCTTCTCTTCCTTTTCCTCATTACTTCCTTGAAGTTAACTTGGCCATTCGTTGAATTTCGCTAAATGAATTAAGTTAACTTTTTTTATCTGTATGATCTCAAATAGGAAAAACAATAGCATTTCTGATCATAGGATTTAATCTAACCATTGCAGACTGCTTTATATTGGGAAATGCGGGAAAGGCTCAGTCTGATTATGGCAGCTTGAAATAGAAGTGCCACTGCTCACTTCTCTCTCCTTTGATGATTTAAAAACAGTAATAAATCTAGTTTTTTCTGCGTGCTTTGAGGTGGGATTTTTTATACAGCTAACCTGAGAGGAATGCAGAGCATGAAGGGATGAGGTTAGGAAAGAGGAAACTCAGCTAGAATTTAATCTGGCAAGGAATGTCAAAGGCAATGAAGAGGTCTTATGTAAATGCAGAGATGACAAAAAGGATGACTGTGGTGACACAGAAAAAGTCCAAGTCTTGGCCAGCCTGCTCTAGATGACCTTGCCTGAACAGGAATGTTGGACCAGATAATCTGCGGGGATCCCCTCCAACCTCAGTCTTTGTGTGGTTCTACAAGGTGCCTTATGTGTTTATCTGTAGCACTAGCAGAGCAGTTAAACCACTCTCTGTGTTATTTGAAGTTGCAAAGAGAGAACTGCTGACTTTAAATATTGTTATTTAGACACAAACTTTACCAGATCGCTGCTTTGTGCTTGCTTTGAAGACAATTTGAACAATGAAGACTGGATTAATCTTCCTAGGGTGCATGATTTTGAAGGAGGACATTGATCTTGTACATGTTTAACTAGAAGCATCTGGCCAATATGCTTTTTCTCTTGAGATATCTTAAAATCATCAAGGTCAAGATTTTCCCATCCTTTACATCTCTACTGTGGTAGTCAAATTTTTGAAAATCCACGCTTTAACTTTTAACCTGAGACACTGAAAATAACACTGCATTTGTAACCAGAACTGAGATTCATACCCTGTAATGCACACCTCATGCTGTCAGACTTGCAGTCCTGGAAGAGACTACCAGCACAGCATTAAGTTACAGAGCAAGCATAGAGATTTGAGCGCTGCTTTACAGGCATGATGCTTTGTGCTGTTCATCTGGGGCATGTCCATCCATTCCTGTATATACTTGGTACAAGCAGCAGTTCTATAACACTTCTGATTGAACACTGTCTGAATTCTTCTCTAAAGAGTAGCAGTGGCCCAGTGTACTGAAAGCAGGATGAAAATTGTGGTGAGTAGATCTGGGAAAGAGGGACAGAAAAGAGCATTGTGTGGTAGCTTTGGGTATTGTTGTTGACTCCCTTGGTACTGAATACTAGTTTAACGAGAACATCAGATTACAGCTATGGGCAAAGTTAGTTGCTAGGTCGTATAGACAACAAACTTATTTTTACAAGAGTAAAATTTGTTTGACATACTGCCTGTGTAATACCCATATTTTGTTCCTGTGGTAGAAGAATGCATCATAACACTGGAGTGGTTAGGTGGTATCATTCAGAAAAGACTCATAAAATCAGAGAAGGCAGAGGGATTACGTGTAGCTAACAGCAGACAATGTACTCTTGTTTCACAAATAGAATGGTTACACTAGCGATCCCTTTGCCTTTCCTCCTGCTTAGCTGACCAAAGCCATGTTTATCTCATTTGAATCTGTGAACAGTTTAGCCATTCACCTAGTCCTTGTGAATATGAAATGGAACTGTTAGCATTGTATCACTCTGAGTTCCACCTGGAACCTGATGCTGTTCATAACAGTGTTTGACATTTCTGTCTACGTCTTGAAATTGTCATTTACCTGATTTTTATACCCTTTCAGTTAAAAAAAAATAATAAAACAACAACAACAAAAATCCAGCATTTCAGCTTAGGAAATTTGTCTATTTAATAAATGGACAGTGGTGATGGTATTTTTTTTTCCTAACAAAAAAAAGTCCTTGCTTTGAAGCTCATGCAGTCTTTAATATGCTTACCTGCATGACTAAGAAATAAGAGTATCAGGCTCTTTTGAAATCTTATTAAACTATGAATCACAAGTTAGCCCTAAAATACCTTCTAACAGAAAGGAATAAATGGAAAGGTATCTTCAGAGGGTTCTCTTGCTGGAGTGCTAGTTGCAAGGATGCCTCAGTTATAGGGAAGAGAGTATAAGTGTGATGTATATTATTTGTGATTTTTGACACTATCATTTCTCCAAACCAAAGTATCAGTTTACATACACTTAGTGCTTATCCTTACAAACATCCATAATCACAGAGTTTGGAGGCAGTTTCCTAGTTCTTAGCTTAGTGGGAGCATTGCACATGGGAGCCACGGTTAGTAGAAATTAAGTATGGGATGCATGAGCTTGTATCTCCTTTTTCTATCCCCTTTTTCTATGAAGCTGTAGTGCTATCTCTTCATCCCCATTAGCTTGCATGTTGGCAAATTTGAGTCACTGCAGTGGCAGCAAGCCAGAATACATAGTTTTGCTCTCCTTTTCCTTGTTGCTGAATATTCAAAGCAGCAAAATTTGGTGCTTGATTAATATTATATAAATATGCAAATTCCTCTAGCATAAAAACTAAGAGGTAAAAAATAAAATAAATAATTGGTGAGCATGTAATGTGAAAGGAAGGCTGTAATTTATAAGAAAACCTCCCCCACACAGGAAGGCAAATATCCAAGGCAGGGTTCCAACAACGCTGCTTAGGAAGCGCAGGCATGAGCTTGTGCTCCAGCTTTGCACAAGTGCCATTTAATTCTGCATAAAGGTGCTAATAAAGAATTCAGAATGTATCAAATGCTGTTGTCTGAAGGTTGTTTAGCAGCATGGCTAAGATAAAAGAAACAGGCAATTAGGTATATATTTAGCAGTCTTTCTACAGGCATCTGGAGTTCATTTCAGCAATAATTCAAAAACCCCAGGACACTTTCTTCCTCCTGCCACTAAGTGAATGTAGGAGTAAAGCTGCTATTTTCACTGACAAGACATTTTGCTTGTGAAATTCTCCCACTTGTGCATAATCTCTGTTCTAGCAAATTACAACATAAAACATAACTCTACGTAAGTTGAGGGAATATGATGCCTTCTCAAATGATACAGTTGTAAAGAGAATGAAGGCAACCACAAACTGAAGACTTGACAGAAGTGACGTCGAGGTCCTGGTTGGTCTAATGCTGTGGTCATACTGTGCAAAGCTGTTACCTCAAGCTTTTCTTCATTCCATTAAGCCTTGCATGTTCTTTTCCCTAATTCTCAAACACTTTGTTTTGATGCAGTTGCGCATGTGCAGTTTTCTCTCTGTTGATAAAGGAATGGTTTGCTATTTAATGTCATTTTGTTTTTATTTCAGTAGCCTGAAAGGAAAACTCCAAGGGGCTGTAATATTTATTAATCATTTTTTGAAGTGTACAGAGAACAAACGGGCTCTTACATTACAGGAGATGTGGGTCTGAAGAAAGTAATGCGTTACAGCAGCCAAGACTTCCAGTCTTTCTTTGCTTGTTGCAGAATCCTTACTCTGAGAACTGTGAAATTCATGAAGTTTGGGCTGAAGAGGAGTCCCAGAACTACTCTCTTACTGTGCTTATCCTTCCAGAATATATGTGTTGTGTTTTCTTTTTCTGACAGAGCAGTTTGAATAATGCTGTGAAGAGTTCAGTATCTGAAACTGGTTTCACAAGGTGACAGGGTATTTTACAGAGCTTGAGTGGAAAGCAGTTAGTGTGAAGAGAGACATGAGGCTACTATACTCATTTACTGTTTTACAACATGTTGAAGTAGCTACAGAAAGGTGTAACCTTTCAATTGAAAGAAGGAAGGGAAGGCTCCAATGAAAGCAAGCCTGATGCTTACCATGTGGACAGTGCTAAGTTGTGTAAATTCAGATTCCTTCATGATTCTCAGAATAGTACTAGTATGAGGTTATTTTTCACCACTTTTGATTAGTTATAGGAAAACTAGAACAAACCGAGTTGCAGGAAGGTGCCACAATCGAAAGTAAAGGGAGCAGGGTAATGGGGTTTGCATTCATTAGGTCTGTGAAGTGTCAGTGTCACACAGTGTAAATTCATTGGCAAATGTTGTAGAACACCAGTAATTTAACTGTACAAATGTAAGTGAAAGCTTGATTCAAGCTAATTATAAAGAACACAGACATCTTCCTCCTGTCCCCCAAAATCTCATCTAGGTAGATTTGGTGTTAGCCAGGTGCCCTGTTGTTGGCCTCTTCAGACACCCTTGATGCTTCCAAAACATTAGAAGCTGTGAACACAGATAAGAAAACTGCTTTAGCTACGTGGTTGTCTTGTTTAATATTAGTTGGTGCATCTAACTGAATCTCCTGTTTGTGCATCTGTTTGGAAAGATTCTGTCAATAATAATGATAATAATTCTCACTGTTTCAACCTGTCTTTTCATTGACTCAAAAGTGCAGTTACTAAATAGTTGTGTTGTTTTTTTTTTCTCTTTATGACAACAAAAGCTATATTATCACAGGTCTGCCAGTGCTCAGAATAACTACTTGTTTTCTTGTTATTCTTTCATTTTTAAAGTTCATGAAAATACAGTCTGGTTCATGGCTGATTTGTAATTGCCTTTTCATGGCAGTGATTATCCATGAGCCAGACAGGCATAGAATGATCCTTGCTGAGTTAGAATTAACTTCTGTTCACCATGGTGTGCTGCAACAAACTCTAGTTACTTATTACTATCTCTCTTATCTCTGCATGACCGGCTGACTAGCCCTTCCTGAATTTCATCATTAAACAACAGTGTGGGATACAGCCATGTTATTAATGCACACAGTGGGTCTCCAAACAGTGATCCAGTATTGCCAGTTTGCACTGTTCTGTCTCTTTCCTTTTATTATGCAATCTGTTTCTCTCTGAGTGAAATTACAGCTTGAGTTATTAATAGGGCAGCACAGAGCCCCCATCAGTAGCAGCTGCTGAAGAGATTTGCTGAACCTCTGTTTTTTTATGGCCTTGTCTTTTTTTCTAGCTGATTTTGACTGTTTCTGTGCATTTCCTAACATGCAGGGAATTTGAATCATTGTCTTTGATCTGTTTTTCTTTCCCAGCAGATTTTCTATTGTTTGGCCCTTTGAGCATGTGTATGGTGGGAAGGCAGCATGCGGACCCTGACAGAGGCACCCTGCTTCTTTCCTCTGAACATATTGGCAAAACAGAAAGCTCAAACCCACAAGCATCCTACTGCATCAAAACAAGACGTGGGCACTAGCTAAAGCAAGAGTTCTGGTTATTTACTAGGCATGGTGAAAATCTAGGTAACCAGATAAATCCCATCTGCCCAAACCTCATCTAGATTCTGAATGATCAATGTTTTACTTATGATGGCCTTACTGATTCTTACTGGATCCTAAAGCCAGTGAAAACATTTCTATCCTGACCGATATTATGTATAGAGCTGGACAAGCATCTCTAATTGCTCTGCAGTAAAATGAATTACTTTCTTATTACGAAAGTATATTGTTGACACTGTTTTGACCTCATTTTGCTCATCACTGTTTTGACCTCATTTTGCTCATAACGTTGTCCAAAATAATGCACAACCGAGATTGTGGGTAGCAGATATTGAAAGAATAAATTCTTATTTTAATCCAATGTATTTGATTACTGATGTTATTCATGGTGTCAGTGAGTGGATGCTGCAGAAGTAACAGCAAAAATTACACAATATCCTTGTAATTCAGGTGCCCTGTAGTTTCAGCAGGCAACTTACAGCCTATGCACTTAATAGCATTTAATAAAGAGTTTTTGCAAGCTAACTAAAAAACATTTGAAGAAAACACTGACTTCAACTCTTAGCTCTGTAGCAGAATACGTATAATGTCATCCCATCTGCTTTTGACAAAGTGCTACTCGATGATGTCCTTAATAATGCCAAATAATGCCAATTTTATTTCCTCAAGTTGTTTACAGCACTTGTGAACTCAGGATTATGTGAAGCAAAACTGAAGTCTTTGGAATGCTGGGTTAATAGTGATGAGTTTACAGGAAGGCTGTAAGAAATTGAAAGGCTGTGTGTGTCATTCACCACTGCGGCTTTGCAGCATAAATAACAAGAAGTGGCATTTGTTCAGAGTTTCAGTTTTTAAGACTTATGTGTGATCACAACTGGAAAAAAATGAGATGAAAAAGGATTTTATCAGGTCTTCCAAAGTCAGTTCTTATTTTTAGTTTTTGTAGTCTGTGCCCTGTGCCAGTAATAATGACTTCTGTTGTTGGGGCAGGCTGTTCAGTCAGTGTTCTAACTTTCCTTTCTAAAACCTTATTGAAAACAGGACAGAAACAAGTGCTGGGGCACTTCTGTTCAAAATTATTCTCATGAGTGTAAATGTCTCAAGAGAAGGGAAGCAATGTTGGTGATGTTACTGTGTCTAGGCACTTTCTTATATGTTTTGGCTGCTTTCAAGTCAGCTCCTCAAGGCACTGTGACTGAAGAGCACAGTGGCTGAGCTGAGGAGTCTGAACTGAAGGGGTGACTCAGCAACAGCAGTCATCTGAAGTCCTCCAAAATTGCGTTGTTTGCAGGAAGGAGGGGAAAAGAGGCTGGCCATGATTTTTATCTGGAGACAGATGAGATAAAAATTTGACCCAGTTTTTGGGCTGCTTTCTTCAAGAAAGACATTGAGACTCTGCAGCATGTCCAAAGAAAGGCAACAAAGCTATGAACAGTCTGTAACAGGAGTCTTATGAGAAACAACTGAGGAAACTGAGATTATTTAGTACGGAGAAGAGGAGGCTCAGGGCAGACCTTATTGCTCTCTACAACAACCGGAAAGAAGGTTATGGTGAGGTGGGAGTCATTCTCTTCTCCCAGGTAACAGTGATAGGATAAGAAGGAATAGCTGTATGTTGCACCAGGTAATGTTCAGGTTGGATATTAGAAAAAAACTTGTTCCTAGAGTGAAGCATTGGAACAGGCTGCCCAGGGAAGTGGTGGTGTCAGTGTCCCTAGAAGTTTTCAGAACAAGGCACTGAGCAATGTGGATTAGTGGGTGTGATGGTGATGCGTTGATGTTGGACTAGATGATCCTAGTGGTCTTTTCCAACCTTAATGATATTATAATTTTTAAATATAATCCATGATGTTTTCACCATTTATTTGAAAGATAAGTCACTGATAGATGCTACCATCGCACTTTTTGAAGCATGGATTTAAAAATGATACTGTTGCTACAGGGACAGGTTCTCAGTAAAAAATAAAATAAGGAATTCAGAGTGCAGTACTCCTATTACTGATGGTATGTAAGCCACTTGAAGGGCAAGAGGTGTCTGGCAGAGGGGCGGCTGTGGCTGTTTTATGAGTTTTGAACAAGTCCAATTTAGTTCCTGCATTGAAGAAAGTTTGGATCATCTTTTCTCCTGAAATGTTTGCTGTGCCACGTAGCTGAACTCAACACAGTGTGTCTGCGCTCCAAAAGTAAGAATATTCCTCCCACACAGGTACTGCATTTACTTAACTGAAAGAGGCATCAGAAAGGCTTTTATTTTCTGATAGCTTGTGCTGCAAAAATAGAAAACAGTCCTATGTAGTTACATTAAGAGCCTTTCTATTTAGAGAATACTATGAACTCCAGGCAAAGGGATCTTGAAATATATTTTCTGTTGCTTGTATAAAAATTTTATGTGCTTGAAATTTCTCAGATTTGGAAGTTTCATTCTGAGCAAAAGTCATTTCCCTCTGCTGTGTGCTGTAATCCACAGGTCTTCATGCAAGCATTTTGCCAGGATATGTTACTGGTAAAAAATTTTGCTGAGTATAATCATGTTCAGCTAGGAAATTTGAATTCTTTTCATATCGTAATGTCTACTGAAACACTGTCCTGAGGTTTGAGCTTGGATTGTGAAGATTTCTCTGACCTTGTATTCTTTTTTTTTTTTCTTCTATCCACAAGGATAGAAATACTGATATTCACGCTAGTGCAAGATCAGTTAATGGGCAGTAGCTGTTGATGAGAAGATATTGAGTAAAGAGAAAAGCACAGCTGAACATAGGACAGTGACAGCTTGATCAGAATGGTATCTTGTACAGTATGTCAAACATGAATAATTTCCTGTCTGTAGCAGCATTTTTTTTTAAGCAATTGGAAATCTTATTGATCTACACAGGATTTAAAATAATATGATCTCAGGGTTGGGGATGTGATTTCTGCAAAAAGGTACTGTTGCTGCTTAGTGTCAGAGCAGAAGCCACCTGTCTGCACTGCATCTGAGCTTGTATGAGCAGTCAGACCTCAGCTGACTTGAATGTTTTCTGGTGTGACACTGGAATGGATGAACAGAACTCCGCATGATCGTAGGATCATAGAATGGCTTGGGTTGTAAGGGAGCTCAGATTATCCAGTTCCAACTCTCTGCCAAGCTGAAACTCAGAAGAGTGAGAAGTTGGTGGTACAACCTTTACATACTGGATTTCCTATAATTAAATATTTAGCTGTACTGCAGCTTGAGAATTCTGGGATATGTAGTTGCTGTAGTCCAGTTTTTCTTGAACTTAATGGCTGTTTTACTTGTCATTTTATACCCTTCTTGGGTAAAATGTTGGGTAGCTTGTTTAAGGTCATGCATGCAGAAACGCCTATTAGATCACCTATTGTGTGTAAAGTTAGCTTAGCATTGTTAGTGCAAGTAACTGGGGCAGCCTGGGATTTGAAGGCCTATTGTATTTCTATGAAGGTCTAAATAACAGTGATAAACCTTGACTACTGATGAACTGTAGACAGTATATCCTGTGGCTGGCCAACATGTGCGTGTGTGTACTTTCATGCTCTTAGTGTTACAGTGTAGTCCGTAGTGGTTTATAAACAAGCCCATTAATTTAAGTTAATTAACATGCTCCATCATCTTTGTGAGACAGACAAGCATTGATACTTTATATACATCCTTAACAATACGTAAACTGGGTGAAGGAACTTGAGAATTTCTTGGATCATACAGTAAGTTAATAGAAATACAGAATCTAGGCCTCTGACTCTTTGATCTCTGGTCTTAGCCACTATTTAGTATGTATAATGCAAAATAAGCTAATACATTTGTTATACTTTTTCCACTATAGTAGCAGCATGCCTTTCATTCTGCTCATTGCATGTGCAGTCTGCCGTGCACTGGGCAATGTTGCAGAAGTTAAGGCAACTTGTATTAGCACTCGTTTCAGCTGCACAGTTTCTGCTTCTTTTGAACATGATAATAATGCCCAGCATGGCAGTAACCCTGCTATGCTTCATTCTGCAGTGTTTATCATGAATTTTCCACCTGCCCGGAACTACTCTTTTCACATGGCCTTCTTTCTTGTCTTCTCTTATTTGTCTAAAATCCTTTTGGAAGCAAACAGCAGATTTTGCCAATTCTCAGATGAATTTAAACATGCATTTTACTCTTCCACCTCTCCAACTCTTTCTTTATCTCTTCTTCCTTCACCTCCCTTTCCTTGTTTCATCCCAAGTGTATGACAGGTGATCAACTTACCAAGAATTATTTTCTGCTATCCAAGACTTGTGCCCATTAAGTTGCTGGGAGGGAGCATCATCTTGTCTGAGTCAGCAGATAAGCAACGTGGGCGTGTTGCGGATAGCCTCCTGAGTACTGCTTATTCAGCTAGAGAAGTTAGATGGTGATTGTTTAGTTGTTTCTGAAAATATGTTAATTTTGTTCTGAACATTAAATTAGAGCAGTACAGTAAATGCAGAACTGTTTTGCTTCAGCTACAAGACATTTTTCCAATGTCTACTCCATAAACATAAAGCATTCTGAAAACACAACTGTATATAAGGTTATAAGATCCTTTCATTAAATTATGAATCATACATGTATCTTAACTTAATAAAGCAAAAATATAAAGCTAAAATATTTATTATGAAATGCCTTACATACGACAAGGCCAGAGTGTTAGAAATTGCTACCTGATTTGTGGTCGATGCTATTCATATATATATATAAATCATTATGCTGTACTCTAACTTAAATGTGTGTATACATACTTATTATTGCTTGGATTGATTTTAATGTTTTTGGAACGGACTGTAGCTGTGGCAAGTGTGATTATTTAAAAAGTAGAGCTCGGTGTCCCTAGCATTTCAAAAGTGAGCTCTGCTGTCCTGAATCCTTGCAAGACCTCAGTTACGTCCCTTTTGCATTCAGACAAAGCATGTCGGTTGCCATCTAGTGACTATAGGCAGGTAGCTAATTCATACAGCTATTCCCTGGAGAGGTTGCAGATCCCTATTGCAGCCTGGGAATGTGTTTTGAAGAACATGGTACTAGTGCTTGGAAGTTGCATGCAAAGTAACAGTCCCCATGTATGCCACTTCTTTCATGTTGGTAGTACACAGGTACCAAACCATGTCTGGAGGAAGTAGAGATGAAAAAAAGTTTAAGGAATTAAGCAATCATTGTTATTAATGAGCATTTTGGTTATTTAAGACAGCTGACACCTGCCAGCTTTATAAAAGAAGAAATGCATGCTGAGAATCTTTCTTTCCTGTATGTAATGTCTCTTAAGTGACATTAAGCACTATAAGCCAAATTTTGGTGGTGATTCTCTCTAGAGACACCAAGTCACTGCTGCTGTAAGATGCAACTATATGGATAGATCCCATCTAATCTGTATTTGTCATCTTGATTTAGAAAGCGCATCCTTTGAGATTGCTGGCTTTAAAAAAGTGTAATGATTTTTCTGTCCCTTTCTCTTCTAGGATATTAAACACTACATTATTTGAACTGTATGAAGCTCTGGGCAATTTTCCTGCCTTGTGGGTCTTCAACGTGCTGCTTGTGGTTCTTCAAATTCTGCACTGTTTTTGGTCTTATCTAATAATAAAGGCAGCCTACAAAGCCATTTCAAAAGGCAAGGTAAGACAGCATTGATAGACTTCTGTTACTATTTTAACTGTTTCAGTATCAGTACGTGGTCACTTTTGGGGTACTTTTTCTTTTTGAACCCTAATACATTACTAAACATGCCAGTTCTGTTTTTCTTCTTCATGCTGGTTAGAAAACTGTTGGCTTCCCAGCTGACAGTGATAATAATAATAATACAAACTGAAATTCTTCTGCTTTTGCTTGTGGCAAGGTTACAAACCACAACCTCTTTTGTTTTTTAGTATTTATGAGACTCTGGGAAGGACCAGAGGATCCCCCCCAGCAAGACTGCTTGAGATAAAATGTAATATCTTGTTAGCATTGTTACATTTGATGGGGAGATGTAATTCAGAAAAAATGCTAACCTCATTCCACTTTGTGTGCACTTTGTCTGCGGAAACAACACTTGTATTTAGACTATGAATGTTATGCCTAAGGATTGTCTAAAGTACAGTGTACTCTGTCCTTAAGGACTAGAGCTCATACGTAATTATTTTAGATGTGTAACCACTCCCAAATGAAATAGGAACTGTTCTGTAGATAACTGCTTTCTTTGAATGTACTTCAGAACTTGGCCTGTTGTTTTGCACCCTCTCTTACTCTGCTTGTCTATCCTGTCCCTTGTGCTGCATTGGAAGGCTGGAAAGTGGAACCCCTTGCATGTAAGTTTCTTTACATTCACTATGCAAAAGATACATTCTGCAAAATACTGGAGTGTTTGTTGTTGCTTTTGTTTTTGTTCTGCAGTTTCTGTCTGATTTATTTATTTATTTATTTATTTTTATTCATCGCTTGTATTTAGATATTTGAAGGAAGGCTGTCTTTTAAGGCTGTTTTTACTTCTTGTCTGTGCATCACCTAATATTCATAGTATCTTGGTGTTACAACCATTTTTGTACATAAATATTGGCAGGATAACAGCTACTCTGGTACCATTCAGAAGGCATACATGAGAATATACGTCCTCTGCCTTGTAGTTCAACCAAGGAAATTTAGGTTGTACAAAAGCAGAGTCAGACACTTGCAGCAAGATAGTGACCATGTTAAAACTGCCTATACATTAATCTAGGACTCTTTCTCTAGATCTTAACATTCTTATTCATTTGCAACCACATCCTCTCAGTTTCTATGGTAAAATAAGCAGTGCTATCACAGTGCATAATGTATTACTGTTACCCACCTTTGAAACAGCCCAGCGATTTATTATCACTAAATTTGTAAGTACTCCTGATAATCTGTTTCTTACTCTCTTTTATGCTTCAGAGTTTTTTAAACCTATATATATTTTTTTTTTAAACACCCTCTTCAGGAATTACTCCAGTTGATTATTTTGGAGATAAATAAAGAGAATTAGGTACTGATTCAATATAGATTCATACCAAGGTTTAAGTGCAAAGACCTTGGTATGTTACTTTCTACATATTTTTTAAGTGGCTACATCATAGGATTTCCTTTTGATTAACTGGCTTTTGAGTATACCCTACCAGAATATTTAACAGCAAATCTACTATATTAAGAGAACTCAAATGATGGTAGAATTTTCAGGTGATCAATCTCCCCTCACTTGATCTAATGTACATCTCACTGAACCAATTCTCTTTTGTCTGATAAAGGTGTAATTCTAAGTGTATTTCTATATCTGCAACAGCTGTAATATAAAAGTTGCTGTATATGAGAGAGACTAAAGTAGTCTGTTAATTGAAGCTGTGTAGTATGGTGTGGAATTTCCAAGCACAGCTGAAGTCCAATTTCACAGATGCCAGAATTGTGACGCTGCTAGACATTGACACTAAAATCCAGCTATACAGGTATAAGGAAATATATATATACACCTGTATATATACCATATATAGCTGGTATATATATATTCCATATACTGTATAGCTGGATTATAGTGTCAATAGGTGTGTGTTTTCTTTTTTCCTCCGCTGGCAAACAGTGGTGTTGCTCAGGTTTATGATATAAGGTCAGTAGCAGCGCTGGGAACCCCAAAGGGAAACAGTCATTTCTGAAGCAACAACTAGACAAAAGAATTGCCTCCAGGGCTTTCTGGAATAGAGAAGAATTACTGTAATTAAAAATTATGTTAAGTGATATTCCCTGCTATGTGGTTGTTTTGATTTCTTTGGGGAAAAGTCTTGCCATGTGTTTTCTAATTCTTGTGTCCATTCACTGTTGTAAAGTCTACTGTAACGGTCAGATGTGGTGATCTATACAGTATTGGTAGATGCTGACAGAATTAGGAATCTCAGCTATACAAACAGGGATACAAACAGGAGTGGAAAGCTGCATATTTAAGCTTGCAGGCGACTTCAACTTCATGCCTCTTTCTGTTCATCTGATATAATTCTACCATTTTTATAGATTTTCAAGCCCACACTGGATAGAGATCTGTGATAAACTCTTACCTTATTGCTAACACTGCTTTGAGCAGGAGTTTAGGCATAGACTTCCCAAGGTCTCTTCTGACCTGAATTATGGGCAGTTATTGGGAATTATATGAGACACTGGCTGTGCCATTGTTACCACCTGGGGGAAAAAAAGAAAAACTGAAAAACCCCAAACCCTTAAGAATTGAGCAGGCAGGGCTTTTTCTTTGCAGGATTTTCTTTTCTGTTCTCCTTTTTCCTCTCCTTATCATGCCTGTTGTTTTCTTCTGCACTTCTTGTCCCCCCTCTTTTACTTGTTTCGGGTGCAAAGTCAACTCAGGGATTCTGAAGGGACCTAGTGTTCAGCTCTCAAACTTAATGATCTTCACTTATGACCCTCAACGAGCTCTACTGAAGAGAAGAGTAGACCCTTTAGCCTATGGAGTAGAATTTATAAAGTAAATAAGTATAAATTGACAGGAATTAAGTTCAGCTGGGAATTAGCAGAAAATCATTAGCAGTTAAAGCCAGTGTGTTTTTGAAGCAGCTTTCAAATGGAAAAATTTTGCAGATGATTGAACTTGCTCAATTGCTTGTGTGGTTCCTGTGATAGGAACTCGACTGTCCTGTGTTTCCAACCACCATTCTCATCATTTCTCTAAGATCAGACTGCAGTTACCTGGTTCAGTGAGCTATGTTTAGGCTAATACTTCCACCTTCTACTGCCAGCCCACAGCACATTTCTTGTGAGCTGTATAGTCTCTAGAGAATGACTTAGGAAGTGAAGGGAAAGAGGTTAGTGTGAATATTTTGCTTTTATCCTGACATTATCAAGTCAAAGAGAAGTACCCCAAGGGAAGCATAGGAATCCCTGTACCAGTGATGAGCTTACCGATGTATTGAAGACATAGAAAATAAGGTTGTAGTGGGAGGGCAAAGAGAAGGGGACTAGGCTGAACTAGGGAGTTTGAATTGTTGCTTCCTTTAATAGGTACCAGCCTTTGCCTTGATCACTGTGCTCTTCCCTCGAGATATTACCTTGAATGCATCAGTGCAAAGTTCTTACCTTGCCTCTACTCACAAAGAGTGTATGTACTAGCAGCTGTGTTTGAAGGGAGTTCTAGGCAGGAGGAGAAATGTGCCAGATCTGATACCATTTTCAAATCTCCAACTGAAAACTGTTCGAGTTCTCTGATTCCAGCTTGCATCAAAAAGCTCCATTCTTTCCTTAAAATTGTCTACTGCTTGTTTTTTCTCAAATTCTACAGGTAACAAAGGATGACCGAAGTGACATTGAGTCAAGCTCAGATGAGGAAGAAACAGTACCTCGTTCAAAGACCCTGCACAGTACTATCACCACTAATGGGACTGGTGGTGTCAATGGGACAAATGGGTATCTTACTGGTAGCACATGCTCAGAGGAGCATTAATCTTTGAGTGTCACAAGACATAAACAGGATGAACTGTTTGCTACTGTAAGTAAATTAGAAGTTGTGAATGCTGTTTCTTCATATATCTCAGCATAAAAAAAATTAGGAGTATCGAAGCATTCTGATAGTGCACTGCCATACTCCCTGTTTGTGAATGAAGACGACACATCATTCTGTATACGTAGGTAGGCATGCTGTATGTGTATGTAATTGACACAATGGGAGCAGTATTTTCACTTGTACCATATTTGAAATATTATTTATTCTGTATTCTTTCTGGGAACTTCTGGACAAAAGGGAACATCTATTCTCAAACTTTATCTCTTGGGATTCTCAGTGGTGGAGAGTATCACGCTCTGATCTCTTTTGTCCATTCCTGTTGCTTTTGCTGAGTCTGCTATAAATAATAGCTGCTTTATTTGTTACTTACAAAAGATAGAACATAGCTTTGCAGATTCTAGATCTGCTTCAGATATTTTTGTTACTTTGTGTTTTAAAGTGCTGGTTTTGAAACTGCCTATCGAATCACACTGGCCATTCCTCCAATATAAAGTTTTAAAAGACTGGATTTATATGTTGAATGCTAGGTAATATGATCAATTAGCAATTAGGGAAAAAAGAACCATTGTGATTGTGGAAATGTTACTTTAGAATAACCTAAAATTCAGAATTGGTGGTTAATTGCATTAGGAGTAGTTTTGATTAGTTGTGCAAATGTCCAGAAGCATTGATGTCAGCAGTTAGGATGCACTCATTCTTGCCTTTTATTTTTCCTTGCAATTTTTGACATCTATTATGACAATCAGCTTTTTACACAGATTCCATGTTGAAAGTGCACCATTGTGAATCCAGAACTCACTCCTGAAACTCTTCCAAGCTCATAAAGATGAGAGCAGAGATTGAAAAAAGCAGCAGATGAAGTCATTGCTTCCTTGGACACAGTTTATTCTAGGTATCGTTCTTAGAGACATTGCCACTTTTTTAGTAGGCTGAAGAGAGAAAAGACAGAATGCCATACATTACTAGAAGTAGTTTAAATGCATGCAAACTTCAGCAAAATTCACTTAATATAATTCTTAACATAAAACTTTGAAGGTTCAGCACTATTCTATCACTTTTATAAATAAAATTAAGACTGTCTGCTAAATAATTTTGCTCTCCTGTTTCATCAAAGATATATAAACTGTGTTCCGAAGAAGACAAAATAATACCCCAAATAGGTATTATTTTAACATGATATACTCACTTGTTCCTAGATCAGAGTTTGATATAGGATGCTAAGGATCATAAAAATCTTGCAGGACATTTTTCTGTGATTTGTGATAGCAGTGCCAAAAGTAGGCAAGGTTCTTGGGCAACAGACTCTATGCAACATACTGTTCAACAGTATTGTGTATGTGTACACAGAACCAATGTGCTTATAGACCAAAGACATATATATATAAAAGAAAAAAAAAGAAAAAAATATGGAAGGAAGGAATAAACCAGGAAAAAAAAATCTAACGGCATGTCTTCTGTATTGAAAGGGACTGGAATGCTGCTTTCAGCAGAAAGTCTAGTCCGGGAAATATTTTTTTATTCCTTCTACCTATGCAAAATGGTAAAATAAAGATGGTTTCTGGCATCATAATACATGTTTAAAGACTCTATTGTATACAGAGTCCACTGAAGAAAGTTTAGTTGCCACTTCTCTCTTTTTTTTTGGGGGGGGGGGGGGGGGGGAAAAGCTTTGTTCTATTCCACCTGTGAGTCTTGAAAACTTCTGAAACTTTTATTACTCATAGGCACCGTTTGCACATTAGCAAAAGACACGCTGAAAGTAAGGACAGAGTAGTATGAATGAAAATCGTACCACCTCTTAGTAGAAAACAAAGGTAAGAAAACAAAAAAGTTCTAAATCATGGGAGAAAAAATGTCAGTTTTGCTACTTATGCAGCATTCTTTATTATTCAGCAGTTTCATAGTTTGTATGTCCCTGAGCATATCTGAAGGAGAAAGGAAGTCTTATTTAAATCTCCCTCTCCTCTAAAAGCTTCTTTGCCTCTAATTTTTTTTCATCTGTCTTCTGTGCCTCTGATTTTAATGCAAGTAACACATATGAAGATAGCATGTAATACAGATGAAGATACCGTGATTGCAATAGAAGCTATCCCATCCACAGTATTTGAATTGCCACTGTTTAAGAATTATTATTAAGATTATGCTAAGGTTTTAAAACAAAATGATCTTGGGATTTATTGAATACGTGTTATTAGTTCTGAAATCTGACTTGCTAATTGACCTGGTCATTGAGAATAACAGTATCATAGAATAACCAGAGTTAGAATAGACCCACAGGGATCATTTAGTCCAGCTCCTGGCTCCACACAGGACCACCCACAATTCAATCCCTATGTCTAAGAATCTTGACTAAATGTTCCTTGAATTCTGGCCACATGAGATTGTGACCACTGCTCCACGGGAGATTGTTCCAGTGCCAACCAGCCTCTGGTGAATAGGCCTGAACATGCTTCCTTCATGATGTTCATTTCTATCTCTACTGGATTTCCCTTTTGCAAAGATAGTTACAAAACTGGCATTCTGGCAAATATTTTGTCTTATATGGGGGCAGAATGTTGCTCTAAATTGTCAGTGTACATTTATATTATTGTAACATCTTTGATATCTGGACAGAAAACAGTTCCCATTAACAATCTCCAAACAAGAGGCAGGTAACGTTGGTCCCTGTTGATCCTCACCAGCTCTTTTGTATAGTATTGAGTCAGACCTACAGTCAGTGTTACAAACGCAGTTGACTAGCTGCCTCTGGCTTAGTGTATCCCCATTGTTAAATAATGTAACTTGGATTGAAACTTGGATTGAAATTGGTTTGAATTCTAAATTAAGTTGTATCTGTTATGCACTAAAGCATGTAAATACTTACTGTGGTTCATCTGACCTCCAGTAACTTATCTCCTATAAAACAGGCTTTTCGAAGTCTATTCATAGCAGCTTAGAATAAGTATAAATATGTCTAGAAAATAGGCAGAGTAACAGGGTCAAAAGGCATGTTTGTGAAAATGGGGTGAGAGCAAAGAAGCTTCAAGTACTTAACTAAACTTTGCTAAACAATTTTTGATGGAGATTCATATAATTTTTTATCTGTCCTTACTGAAAATGACCAGGTGTTTTAGTGATTATACTTGGCAGCGTGCTTTGATTCATTGCTTTGGCCAATGGATGTCAAAACTTTGGCCTCATCTTCCAGACAATATCACACACTTGTTTCCTTTTCAGTTGAATTTGTTTGCTTCTTTGCTGAAGAGGTTTGTAAGGTGCTTTTGGAGGCTGTTACATATGTAAAGGATAATCACGCATATTCCTGAAAATGTATTAAAGTGATTCGCATGGCTCATGGTAAATGCGATATCTTAAAAGGTTATGTATATTCATACCTTCTGTAGAATTTAGAAATGAGGGTTTGTATTCTGTAACCTTTTTGTCTTCAACCTTTATGCTCTCTTTCTATAGTACAGTACACGACACAGTGGTTAAGATGTTGAAGTAGAAAAATGAGGAAGTGATGTGTAGAGTTTGTTAGTAAATGGTAGGAATTTTTCTTCTTTCCTTAGCCAGTCCAGAGTATATTAAAATAAATTCAGGTCTCCCTTTGCTTACTGCTTTTCATATTGTCATGTTTTGTACCAGAAAAAAATATATATATTGGTTTTTTTTCTTAAGAAAACAAAACAAACGCAAACACTTAAACATTGCAGAAAATGGAAGAAATATCTAATGAAACAACAATGGTGAACGCTGGAGTGATTTGGGTCTTGACTGTTGTTAAATAGTTCTAGTTCTATAATACCAAAGTGTCCCATGCTGTTTCCTTGTTGCCATTTTGTATTTTTTCTATGCGTTATTTAATTCCAGCAGAGCTGAAACAGGTGTCACAGCTTCAGATATGTTCAGCTCCTGTTTCAGATTGGGACCATTCTGTATGATTGCTGATGCCAAATCCTTTTTCTGAGATCCGAGTACATGCACAAAAGCTTTGCTTACAGTAAAATAATTCTTGTCTTAAATCTGTGTCTGTTTTGAATGAAAATCACTTCACAGTTCTGAATGGACCATGATGGCAAATGCTGTTACTCTGCAGCAAATGTCAGTGATCAACTAAGAAGCATAATGCCTGTTATGTTCATCTTTTCATTAGCTCAGCCTTCCGTATTCTCAGATAAATATGGGCTAACATTGGTTTTCTATAGTTGATGCTTTGGTATTTTTTTAATCTATTTGCTACAACCCATTTTTGTATGTCTCCTACTTGTCTACTACTTGTGACATTTGTTGTAAGAGAAGCTGTTGAATACTTTTTATCCTTCCTGTAATGTAAAACCTGTTAGGCCTAACTTCAGTGTTCTGCAAACTACAGTTGCCTTTAAACCATAAAGAAAAACCAATTTGTATTACTTGTTTTGATGGGTTTGATTTGGAGCAGGGATCTAATGGGAACTTCAGGAAGACAACCTTATTCTTTATTTCTTTTCTTTTTGGAAAACATTTATGGAAGTTTGGAAAAGTGACATATGTGTGTAGCCTTTAAATTGTAAAGATTTCTGACTGCAGTTGCAATGAAAACACAATGTTTGAATGTGTCTGTACAGAATTCTGTTTTTGAAATTGCTTTCAATTTGAAAAATAGATGAAAAGGCTATGAAATGATGTTTTGCAGCTGACAGTGATTACAGTGATTATATATGAGATGGAAAAAAAAAAAAGAAAAAAAAAAGATTCTTATCTAACCTAAAATGATCTATGTAATTAAAGACATTTTATAGCTTCTGTTGAGCTTCATCTTCTGGTAGTCCCAGGATTTAAGTTTCATAGATAAGCTCTCATGTTGTACTGTGCATGTTGACTGCCTGTTGCAAGTCAGGGTTAGAGTGAGGCAGATGACACTACTTCAGCTGTGTTTTCATTACAATCTGGTGCTTGAGCAACTCTTTCAGAAATGCAACGATATGTAGGAACTCCACAGTCCCAGACACAGTGATGTGCTAGCTAGCTGAAAGTCCTTTTATGTACAGCTGTTGCGTAGAAATTTGGGAGTTATTTTGAGTTTGACTCAGTTTGTTTTTTTCATTGTTTCTTTTTATATTATGGACAATAAGTATTCCTCATGAAGTCTCTGGAATCAATTAATATTGTGGGTTATTTTAGTTTGGAGACACTTTCATAATAAACATAAATATTAGGAATGTACTGTCAGTTGCCTTCTTTCGCATGACATGCAAACAAGTTTTCCTTTGTTTTGACTCATAGTCTGGTATCCCCACTGCAGATGCCAGCATTTTTAGGACAAACCAAATGTGTCTTTGCAGCCCTTGTCACTGTGGTATTGTCTGGTATTTCTTGGTTGAGATGGTTTATATCAGTAAGTGTTAGAAGAGCAAGTTCTCTCTGTGAAAAAGAGACATTTTGCAAGGATTTCAAATATAAAATCCTGGAAGTTATCATTTCTGAATGTCCAGCTTTACTCGCTTCAGAAGAGCTGTCTTTTTCTCAGTCTAGATGGACTTCATAGATGGAGTTTTATAAAAATGGATGTTCTTTTGTATGTTTCAGGTTAGACGGTCAGTTGGTAAAGCAGCAATTCTAGTGTACTTAGTTGGAATTTCTTTCATATGCTCACAGTTGTAGAGTTTAGAAGATACCACCATCAGGCAGCCTGTGGTGCAGCACTAGAACACTATGAGGAACTACTTTAATGATGAGATGCATAGAAACACTCATACAACTTCAGAAGAAAAATTAGGTAACGTTTTTGCAAAACAGAAGTACCAGTTATATAGGAATATTCACACATCAGGTGGAAGTTTTTCTTCTGGAAGACAATTAAGTCTGGAGATTTACACTGTATTTCAAGAACTAATTACTGCAGTTGTTAATATGTCACCATGGTAATATGTAGAAAAAAAATCTTGCAGATTTAGCATATCATTTAAATTCTTGTTAATTTAAGAGATGTACTGGAAGATTTAGTTATTTGGGAATTTATCCAGTTATATGCTTAATGTCTTTTTCTTCCTGTTCCGTATGTACCACTCAACTTACATAGCACAGGTAACAGCAAGTGTGTACAGAAAATGGTTCAGAATAGCATATTAAAAAGCAAGCAAGAAAGAAAACAACAAGAATTTCTTGGTGTTCTGCCTTCAAGTCTGTAAAAATCTGCAAAAGCAGTGTGGTGGTTCTCAGAAGAATGCAGGAGGTCTGTGCTGCTTCAGAAGAGCTAAAACAGTGGCTGCCCACAGAGGTTGCTGTTTGTGAGTTTCCTGCAGGACAGGAGGTGAGTGGAAGGAATCCAGATATGTAAATGTGCTCAAATTTCAATGTGACTCAGTAGTTCATCACACTGTGATGGGCAGAACCTGGGAGCATGCATAGAGGGATTTTCTGCTCTGCACCATCAGTTCAGACTTTTCTAGTGCAGGTGGAGGGTTGCTGTTTCCCTAACTCATGCTGATGTTTTTTTGGTGCTCTTTTGTTGTTCTGCATGATGTTATTTGCACCCTTTATCTTATTTTACACTGCTTATCTTTGTCAGTATGTTGCCTCTGAAGTGTAGTTCACAAAAGAGAATGCCAATTTGTGCTCAGGTACAGAGGAGCCCTGGATGATTTTAATGTGATTATCACATTTTTTCAGAGATCCTATGTTTATTTTATTGGGGAATTTTAAAGTATAAACACACCCTTTATTAAAAAGTGTAAGACATATCAAATGAATAATGCTATGAGTAGTGAGAATGAAATTAGAATGCATGTTGGGCTAATTTAAGTGTCAGAATTCTTACTAGTGATTGAACATTCCCTCTGCACTCTCAAAGCCATTGCCCAGTGAAAACTTAAGTGCTAAGCAGCTGCCTTTAAGTTTGATAATACTAAACCTTTCTGTGCAAGGCAAATGCAAATTAATTCTGCAAACGAGATTATTTTATTTTTGCACGTGTTCTGTGAAGCTTAGCTATGCATATGTTAGAGGGGCAGAGGCTTAGCACTAGAGAATAGCTGGCTTTCCCTAGTTAGTTGGTGCTGGTCCGTTGGAGGAGTCACAATATTTGCTTTGCTTTGCACAAAGGAAACAAGTGAGGCTGGCTGTAGGAGGCAGCCCGTGCTTGTGGAAACCATTGAAGAACATTGTGAAAATATGCTTTAGAAAGTAGTATGCTAGTAATATGCTAATAGAAGAAAAGCACAGAAAGATTTTCTTGGAAGGTCCTACTGTCATGAAATTCAGAGTTAATGTTCAGTGTGAGACACTATGGATTTCCACATAAAACAGACTGCAGAAACCCCTAAGATTAGGTACGCTGGCAAAATAAACAGATGGAGGTAAAGTGTTCTGAGGGAAGAGTAACCCTACAGGTGCAGAGACAGTGGGAGAAAAAATTGAAAATAAATAGAGCTGACAAAAATTTTGGAACATTAAGCACAGCAAATTGGACTAGAGCTTGTATTGTTAGATGTCAGGAGAAAAAACTGCCAGTGCAGTTGTGAGACAATCTGAAAAGGTAACGTTCAGCAGGAAAGATGACTGTCTCCTCTGTACAGCTTGAGTGCTGATGGTCTCAGTAGCCTTCTTGATTCAGAGATATCAGAGCAGCCATCAAAAGACTGATTAATATATTTTAAAATAGGTAATACTTCGAACACTGCATTTTACATGCAAAATCAAAAAACAGAGGCATTGTAGCAGACTCTTCAGAGTCGCGTTAGGCCTGAAAGTAAGGACTATCTGCACTCAAATGAGTGTTCAAATAAATAATAATTTTCTCAAAGTTAGAGTTTTGAGTCTACAGTATTTTAGCATAAATGAATTGTTCAAAATGCCTTAAAAATAGAAGAGATTCCTCCACACACCCCATTACTGGGAGTCAGCTTCCTCAGTTTTCAGTTCAGTGAGGCATCTAAGCACACAGCTCACCTCCTCCCTGATTAGTAGTCATATAGACACATTTCAGTTGCCTTGATGTCACTGACGAGTTGTGCAGCTGAAACTGTAATCAGTGTAGACATAAAATAGAGCTGACATTACTGTTTCTTGGAGTATTATACTCCATAGCAATCTGCACAGAAATGACGACCAGATCTGACCACCTGCTTAGACTGATTATTCATCTGGGGGCTCTGCTTGTGAGAGGTGATGACCCAGTAAGTCAAAAACCCCATAAATAGGAGAGGTCCAGGAAAAACAGATTCCTGCCTTGCTGAAATTCCCAGGGTATCTGCCTGTGGCCACTGAGATTGCTGACAGTTAAATCTTTAAAATGTCTGTGTGCTACTCTTGCAACCAGCACAAAACAGAGCTTTTGTGCCATATTTAAGCCAATTTTTGCAGTCTTCCCACTTAAATATCAATAATTAAGAAATCCTGAAATCAGGAGAGAAATTCTGATCTTTCCTAACCAAAATTGCATCAACACTCTTCTGTGTCTACCAAACTAATAGTTTTCAGTCCAATTTCTGCATTCATTTGGAAGATTACGTCCCCTTTTAACTCCAAGCGACAGTCATGTTAATTACTGCTGCTCTCTTAAGGTATCTTTGAAAGAGCTGCAGAAGGGTTTGCTATTTTCTGATTGTATTGGCCTAATCTCTCATCTGTGTAATTTTAATCTAATTTAATTCAGCCAAATACTGACCCTGCTATAGCTGCCAACATCGAAGCATCTTGGATTACATGCTGTGCACTCTCTGATCAGAGAAATAAGATCAGCAGTGTTTGCTACTAGGACTTTTGAATTGTTTTCACAAAACAAGGATCCGTTAATTCAGTTAAGGTTCCTTTGGTGCCTTCTGTGCTATAATCACTCCCCTTTCTTCTTTCTTTATTCAGTTTTCCTTCCTCATATATGGATTTCCTGTTTTGTACCAAACAGTAAGGTTGAGAAATTTCAGTTGAAGGAAATTTCAGCTGGACCAGCCGAGGCAGAAAAACTGATATTCTTACATAAATTGCAAGAACATTGACTGCAAATTCGGTATTCTTGATTTGTTGCAGTGCCACTAGTAGAGTACTTAGTGAAGGTGGTGCCTGCAGTCCCAGACTGTCAGAACCATGGGCTAAATCCTGAGAAGTCTGGAGCCTAAAATGACAGATAATTGCTGCAGAGTTGCAGATGACAGCATTGAGGACTGCGTGTCAGAAGCGATTTACCTTTCCTGTAGAAGCAGGATTTTATCAGATGGCTTGTCTGTCTATGCGCAAAGTATAGGATAATACAGGCTGGTAAGTCATGCTAATGGTGGCTAATGTTAAAATAACAGAATAATCAGTTTGCTGCCTTGTCTTTGCATTAATGGGTCTGTGTCGGACTTGGAATTAGACATGCAAGCTTGTTAGCTTCATTTGGAAGAGCAAGTATTAGTTACTTATCTGTTCTTATTTTTAATAGATGACATAATCACTTATTTAATAGGTAGTACACCACTCACAAGGTCTCCTCTCTATCACTTCTGTGTTCTCCTTGCTTAGCCAAAAAGTTGATGTATGCAGTCTGGTCTTAAATGCCTGAAATCTTTTTGGTAATGGCCTTTGGTTTTAAGTAAATAGAACACACTTCTAAGTAAGTCAAAGCAATAGCAACAAATAATTGGTATTTGTTTAACAGGCCTCTTTCTCTGCTGAGACAGTTATTCCAGCTGAAGCTCTGGTGCAGAAGATACAGGATACTGAAGAACTGGGCCCATGATGCAGTACTTGGTGCAAAAGAGTTTGTTGAGCCAAGTCAGCCAACGTGCATGTTTCCTTACCAAAAAGTGAGTCAATAGCAATTAGCATTGTTCAACACACTGTGATCTGAGAAAAGGGAAATTGGATTAACACTAATTGCATCTTATTTCAATTCATCATTTCGGTGTACAGACACTTTAAAATATACATAAGGCCATATGAAAAACAGCGTGCACTTACATGATTAAACATTATAACATCCCTAAAAATGTATCAGAA